>NC_140916.1:38542861-38568416 GCF_045865225.1 Trachurus japonicus
CCCCCCTTAATGAAAAATAAACAGCTGTGTACCCCCCCCCCAAAAAAGAGAGAAATTAAACATAGCCTATTTATTATCAGTTACTATGACCAAAACAATGTTTGATTCATTAAACATAAATTGGTCTTTCCTGTAGGATTTGTTTGATTTACAAGCTTGTTTCTCAGCATATATTAATTATCATGACAACATAAAGCACAGACGAATAAACCTAAACATTGATATAGAACTCTGTAACACACTCATCACACAAGCAGCTTCATGATCTCCCTGTGTGATCATCTGGGAAGCAGACAGTCTGAGGGTGAAGTTTATATCAATGCACAGGTGACACTGTGACAGGTCTCTGTACGTCTTGACCACATGTCAGCTGTTCAGCTGGTCAGCTACGCCGCGACGTGCAGCTTTTTTTTTTTTTTTTAGTAGTGGAATATTGCGGCTTTATGCGGGAGGACACGCGGCGCTACTGCTGATCACTGTTAGAGGCACTGGGTTGCTTTGAGCTGCGTTCATATGAAGTTATACCTGATGCTGTGCAGCACCTGACGCTCTTCTTTTTCTAACCAGAATAGTTCCACAGCCGACGTGGTGCTACATTCAGCCGAGGCCAGCTGAGCTCCGCTCTCCCTGCAACACAGTCTCTCTGATCACTTGACACCTTGGGCGTCAGTGCACAACGTGAAAGGGCCCTGACCAAGCGTCAGTTTATGACGCGTCGGGGGTGAGACTGCTCCCTGACACATCAGTCGAGCATAATCGCAGTCTGTGTGTTAAGCAGATATCAGGGGCACGGCCGTTTCGGCTAATGCTGTGTTCAAGGCAGGCTTTTGAAACCGTAAGTTACAGCTTCAAGTCACAACTACGACTTGGTAGCGTTCCAGGTAACCCGTAGCTCGTGTTTTTACCGTCCTGTTGTCTGTGAAAGTTCCCTATAACGGCCACTCGTAACTTCCGACCCGTGAACTCGTACCAGATCGAACTGGTATGACTTCACAGGAAGGAAAAACACAAAGTACGAGTTTCCTTGAACGCACCATGAGTTAGCAGCCCCCGCCCTTGTCAGGCATCAATTGGTCCTCGTGCTACGTCACCACATTCACGCGCATCCCTTGGCTGCACACACAGCCCTTCATGCCGTTCTCTCCCCTCATTGGATAACACTTGTATCCCACAAGGAAAATTTTCTCCTCGGGTTACAGCAGAGCAGAGTGACGGAGAGACTCGTGTTTAGGCTGAAATACTTCATGTAAGTGATTGCTGACGAAAAATAGGACTATTTAGGACTTATATTAACAAAAACATTCCACTGATATCTGCTTTACAAGATCGTGTTTTATCATATCGCAGTATAATAATATATATAATATATATAATTGCAAACTATAGACTACTGCAAAAACATTAATTATTTAGCCCTATGTGCCAGTGACATGTAACTTATCTTTTGATGGAATGTTTTCAGTTTTTCTTTTTTTCTTTTTCTCATGTCGCCCCTCAAACTCTCAGGCGCCCCCCAAGGGAGGCGCGCCTCACACTTTGAAAACCCCTGCTGTAAGTAATTCTCCTTTTGGTACTATTCTCTGTTCACTTTGATATATTACCATTGATTTGCATATGTTATTGGGTTGAACACTTTTTGATAGACTAAACATGTTGTAACAGCTAACTGGTATTACGAATAAATTGAGTTAAGATTCAGTTATTCTCCTGTCATACTTCATCAAGCAGACGCGCGTGTCGTAGGACCATGAGATGGTTGGTCAGACACAACAACATCAACAGCACTTTCATCAAAGACAGGCATGAAGGCACAAGCTCTTGTGGCTTCTCCTGGCTCAGGTTCCGACCTCCAACAGAGGTTTTCTCCACTTCTAACCTGGCCATCTTCTCTCCATGAGCCCTTTCCTTTTCCTTGTCCAGGAATTCTCGCAGTTGTCTGTCCTTATGTGCCATTTCCCTCTCTCTCTTATCTGCCATTTCCCTCTGTTCCCTCTCTCTATGCTCTGCCCATATTTCCTCCAACCCCAACTCCGTTATCAACCGAGCTGCAATTTGTGGCTTCCTCATACCATCCTCCAAAGAAACATCCTCTTCCTCGGCTAACACTATCAGCTTGATCCTTCTTTGGCTTTCTGAACTGTTCTCGGGTCAAGTCAGCAACCACCAACACACCATCAACCATGTCTGATGCCATTACAACGGGTCAGAGAAAAAGACACAATGAAAAAATAGATCCCGGACGAGCCCCCATAAATATGTTGCGACTGCACACCACCCTGGAAACGACAGATTTATTGATAGGGCTCCCGTGAGTCTAGGCTACAGGGATGACGCAGGTGCGCATATTTGTGTAAATGGTAACTGGAGCCCGGTGGGAGTCTGCTGCCATACTGCGCAATGTTCAACTTACCGGTTGCTTTTAGTCAACGCTCACCACCCATGGTTCGGTCCGAGAGGCCTTGCAGGGATGTCGGCGTCCTGCTTCAGAGGCGTCGTTGGTTACGTCGACCTCCGTCCGTCGACTCTTGGTCGCGGTTTAGTCATTTGTTTGTTTAGACGAGACAATAACTAAAACATAATTCACTCTGGAGGTTAACTCGTAGAACTCCAAGTCATTTTTTGCCTGCCTGGTCTTTCTGTCTATTATACAACAAGTAGTTCCGACCAAGCAATCTGATTGGTCAATAAGACATTTAGAACGTGCTCAAATCAGCATTACAGCACGGCTGATTCATCACTGAAAATATTACTTCGCCATGTCATGTTGTTTACACATCTCCATGGCAACATGGACTTTTCCCCCTTTTATTTTGAAAAACGTCATTTATTACTCGTGAAAATAAATCACAAACTACATTGACCTCCTGTAGGTTGTTCCTGACAGCTGCCAAAGTCACATTTATAGAACAATTATTTTATTTTATTTTTTGTTAATATATTGTAAACTTCCCCGTTACAGCCGAGAGGATTGTCTCCCTCCCATGTGTGTAACGTTACAAAGTCGGAGAGACACGAGTTGTGATCGCGGTGAATATGTTTTTTAAAATATGGCCTGGAGCTGAATATTTCATTGGATAAAACGGAGGTGATTACCTGTATGTTTCTCTCTCTCCCTCTCTCTTGCTTGCGCCTTTTGGGCTTTTAAATAATCTGGAGTAATCGTTTGGCTTTCTCTATCAGCTGTGTCGGCGACACGGCGCTAAAACTTCATTTACATGCAGAGTTTGCGGTTGTAGAAGCTACATCTGTGAACGGAAAAAAACGGCATCTTTGTTATAACTTGGGCGAGTTTGTGCAGTGTTGATTTAGTTCAGGAAAGTCCGAGACCGCGTTAAAACATGAACGTCAGCTCAGAGTTCACTCATCTGGGACTAGAAAATCATTTCTGTTGCTAGGTCGTTACTAAGGTTCGGACTATTTGCTGTAGAGGTGAACTAGGTTCCATTACACATAGGAGTCTACTGACGTGACTGATTGTGTTTCAGTTATTAGTCAGACCCCATTTATTTCCATGGAAACGGGAAGCACACTCGCAAAAAATTTTAAATTTTGAGAGCAAAACGTCCATCAACATGAATATTTATTTAATTATACGCTTTATTTTGTTGGTAATTGTTGTATAATCGCAATATTACCCTCGAGGGTGTGCTTAAACGTAATTTGAGCACACCCTCTCGGGTAATATTGCTTAATTAAAGCTCCAGTTGGTAAGTTGACGAAAGTGAAAGTAAACTCCGCGACTTGGTCGGAAATTTCAAGACAATACTCCGTCAGGTCCCTTTATGAACCTCTGCCAAGCGCCCCACACACACACAGACACACACAAAGTAGCCATGAACGCACCCACAGAGAAAAAAAAAAAAAAAAAAGATGTACCGTATCCATAGCACGACGTGTAGGAGCGGCGATTGGCTGCTCCTCCTGCTCCCTCTACCTGACTGGTGGAGAATCGTCGGGCGCGGTGGATTTTGGCAAATACGATTACAGGCTGTAGGTGGAGCCAGAGGAGTTGGATTTTGTCCTAAATTACTCATTTAATGTCTGACCATCAGAATATAGTGACAATTCCAGCAAATATGACTGAATAATTGTTACCAACTGAAGCTTTAATGCATGTATAATCTCAACCCTTCCATGTACAGTCAAGTAATAAACATTTCTTTTTTCAGGACAACCTGGGCTATCAAAATATGTATGCTTAAATGATCTCACATGAATGGATTAATAGTTATATGAGTATAAAAACTAAAGAAAAAACAAAACGGAAATTGAATATCACAGAATTTAAGTAAAAAAACACAGAGGGGTCGCGGGAAAAAAAAGAGCAAAAAAGAACAATCATTGGAGTTTTACAAACGTCTACTGCTCAGGCATACTTTCACCTAGAGACTTCATTTGAACTTTAAACAGTAGACACAAATCTTGTGTATTGGCGTATTATTCCATGTTTTGATAGGTCATATAGTTTTTGATCAATCCCTGATCAATGACCATGATCATTTTTGGGGAAATTATGATATTACAATGGGTGTGTATTGCACGGAATGTTCGTGTCGTGCGTGACATCATCAGTTAGAGTGAGATAGAGCAGTGTAAAAGAGAGTAGCGACACCACCATAGACTCCCGTGGTCACTTTATTCTCCCCCTAGTGGCAGGATATGGGTATTGCAAATCCGCCCAAGAAACCCATTCACTCCAATGTATGTGTGTTGCCAACTTGCTTGTAAATTGATGAAAACTGCTGTGTTTTTGCTTTTAGGTGCCTTGGTCATATTAAGTTATGCTTATAATTTATTTATTTCAAAATTTAAATTGTAACATTAATGTGAACAACTGTTTTTTTTTTTATAAACATAGATATAACACACAAAATAAAAGATGACAACACTTAAAAACCATTACAAAATGTGACAAAATCAAACCCACAACGTATTATGTTAAGTTTTTCCTCCAACACACGGAGCTGTTTACAGTACGTACCGGTCACTCAGTGGACAAACAGAAGGGGACGAGCGAACGCTTTACCGTTGCTAAGCAACCACCAGCTGTCAAAATAAATAACATAAAAAACCTTGCATGGAAATAAAATAAAAGCCAGCAGCACAATAACTTGCTTGACCAAACAAACAAACTAAAGAAAACACAGGCTTAAGTGGCGAACAGTTAGCTAACACAGTTGAATTTAGCGCGCAAACTGGTATGACACTTTAGTGGACTTATCTTTATCATTTAAAACAGCAAGCATTCGTGACACAACAATTAATGGCCACTATATGTTAATATTTATCTGTAAAAGGGTCCACGATGATGCTATTAACGTGGGTGATCTATAAATGTCTTTAAATTATTGAAAATACCGCACTTACTCATTCACCAACACTGCAGAGATGCAGCTCTTGGGCGCATTTGCAAAACCCATATCCCGCCACCAGGGGGCGTTTCCACTTGACCAATGCGTGTCGCTACTCTCTTTTCCAGTGCTCTAGAGTGGGAGAAAGCCCAGAAAAATTCCAGATTTTTTCTCTTTCCACACTCGGCCGGCCACAATTTACACTCTACACACATGATTTTTTCAAAAAATTTGTAGACAACTTGTTCTGTCTCTCACCATGTGCTCAAAATATCAGAGAGACTTACAGAATTTAAATTATCAGCCTCTGAGTGCGGCCACGTCTGTCTCTGCTCCTCATTGACTCCAATACAAATATTTTCTGAGAGAAGCAGAACGGACCGATGTTTTAAAATTGCCAGTGTCTCCAAAATATTTACTGTAGAAACACCAAATCGTACCAAATTTTTCAGGAAGTCCTTACAGCACCATTGATCTGTGTTTTGTTCTGATAGGAGTTAGGCTACCGTTTTGTCACAGTAAACCTAAATGTGAGACCGGTGCAGAGGCAGAAAATCGCTCTTTTTCTCGACGTTTCTGTCTGCCTCAGCCTGGGGTGCCCCTATCGTCATTGGCAACCACCTCAAGTTGCCGTGGTAACGTCTGAGCTCGTTAACTTCATAAACAATCCACCTGGTGCTCGTTAAAATGTTTGTAAACACATACACACAGCCAGTACCGGTTCACCCAATACGCACACTACGCACGTTGCGTAGGGCCCCGCAAAATAATAGAGGCCCCGTGAAAAAAAAAAACCTGACGACGTGACCGTCCGTCGCGCACGTGTTGGCCTTCCGGATTCCTAGCAAGACAGCGTTTAGCACGCCACGATGAAGCGGAGTTATCCCTCGGGGAATTAAGGGGGAAGAAACAGCTGACAATGACCTGTGGGAACAGCAGTCAGGTAACTCTGCTCTCCGGGTGGGAGAGTGGGAAGGACCAGTCCGTGTTTGACCTGCATTAACAGAGCGGTGGGCCCTGGGTGAACCCCGGTCTCTGTGTGCGTCTTGCTGGCTTCTATGATTTTAGTTGTAGTGTAATTACAACTGCACTTATACAAAATGGAAAGTAATGGATAAATATTGACTAAGATTGAATTAGGTTGCTTGGATACAAGCAAATATAGATGCAGATATCTTAGTGAATTAAATAAAACTTGTGAAATATTGTGACAATGGTGCTAAAAAAAAATAATATAATAAATAATGATATACATAATTACCTACATTTAAAGTATATGAAAGTAAAACAAGTGCAGCCAATTTGATGGAGCTGAATTAATAGTAGCCTTATCTATATTTTACTTTTATTTAATGGTGAGTTATTTCAAACATTAACAACTGTATGATTGTTTGTTTACACATTTAGTTTGATTTGTTCTGAATTTATTCTTAGTTATACCAACAGTGCAATATGTTTAAAGGGGGGGATGAGTGGAAACACTGGGTGTCAGGTGCGACTGTTGAAAGTTTTTGGGGTTCAGTTAGGAGGGCCCCTTAGAAGAATTTTGCCTAGGGCCCCATGGAGGTCTGAACCGGCTCTGCACACAGCTAAATCAGGCAGGATGCAGCTCATAGCATCAAGTCAGTCACACACACACACACACACACCAACACACAGGTAACTTCATGTGATAACAGTTACACACACACACACACACACACACACACACACATCAAAACACACAGGTACATACACGTATGCACGCACTCCTCTCCCACACACACACACAAACTTCATTTGATAACAGTTACACACACACACACACACACACATCAAAACACACAGGTAACATACACATGCGCGCGTATGCGTGTATGCGTCATGTGATAAAAATTAGAGATACACGCACACGCACACACGCACACACGCACACACACACACAGGTAACCTAATGTGGTTACAGCTCCTCCATATCAGTGCTTATAGAAAGATGATCATGTGTTTATTTGATCAGCTCTGTCTTGACCTTACAGTTCAGTTCAGTTCAGTTTATTTCATGTCCCCAAAGGGCAATTTGGGTTGCAGCTCATAGAATCACATAAAGGTAAAAAACAAACAAACAGAGACAGTATATGTATAGTATAGTAAGATCGTGGGTTTGATTCCCATGTTGACAGAGATGGCAAAACTGGCCGTAGCTCCCGTGGCCCTCTCAAAATTTCCAATTGTTATTCAGTTCGGCCATTTTGTTTAAACTTAATAACCTGTTTGTGTAAATGTGGCTCAATAAGAATTCACACTGTTATTCTGTTCAGCCACTTTGTTTAAACTTATTATTCTTACGACTTCCGCTCTTTTTCTGCAGTTTTCAGCTCCTTCATACTTGGTGCTATTTCAACAATTCATATATCAAAACGTGCAGCTTTTTTTGGACAATCCTGCTATTATTTTTCTCTTTTCAACTATTTATACTTTTTAGAATATTTAACTTTTTCTCACATAGGAAATGAATTGAAACATAGTCATAGTCAGCATATGTTAGTGCTGGTTCATCAGTTTTCCTTCCTGTCAGGTTAGCTGCAGATTTCAACTATT
The DNA here is from genome assembly GCF_045865225.1 of Trachurus japonicus. Lineage (NCBI taxonomy): Eukaryota > Metazoa > Chordata > Actinopteri > Carangiformes > Carangidae > Trachurus > Trachurus japonicus. The sequence goes on from NC_140916.1 coordinate 38,550,790, forward strand.
CAACCATTACATTTAAACATGCAGGATTTCAATGTTTTCTTCTCCCTTTAGCATTTCTACTGCTTTTTACCTTTAAAAGACATTCATCTCATACTACAAGTTATATGTTTCAGCTTTAGCATTAGCCTTTTCAACATTGCTTTAGCAGTTTCGTCAACTAATTTAGCATTGATTCAACAATTTCTTCAGCTCATTCAGCATTGCTTCAGCAACAGCATTCAGCTGCTTTCAGCATTCACACGCATTTTCTGCAGGAAATGCTATCTTTTTCTAGTTAGTGTGAATGCTATGAATACTCTATTGTTATTCAAATCTTTAAACTTATTATTCAAGGTCTTCCGCTCTTTTTCTGCAGTTTTCAGCTCCTTCATACAACAATTCATATATCAAAACGTGCAGCTTTGTCTGGACAATCCTGCTATTATTTTTCTCTTTTCAACTATTTATACTTTTTAAAATATTTAACTTTTTCTGCAATTTTTCTCCCATAGGAAATGAATTGAAACAGTCTTCAAACTCTTCAAATCTTGTGCTTCTTTCAGCCTCTATAGCTTCAGCATACTTTCAGCTACAGACTTCATTCAACTTTTAAACTGTTTATTTGTTTGTTTATTTGTTTATTATTAAGATCCCCATCACAGCTATTCTTCCTGGGGTCCAACAGTATCAAATATACAGTTGAAAACACAAAACATAAACATTATAAAAATTAAAAACAAAAAAACAAGTGAGCGATATGCTTAACCTAACAAAACAAAAACAGAGTAAGTGTTTACATTTCTTAACTGTGCTTCATTCATTCTTCGTTATATTAATTGTTCACATACTAATCCTATTACCCACATTTCTACATATCATATATGTCTACTGTACATCATTACACATCACACATCATACTTGTATATACATTCATTCTACAGAATATACATTATAATAACACATATCATATATCCATCGAAATATACTCCATATATAAATATACCATGTTGTCTTACTTTGATAAATGCTGTTTTATTAATATTTTGAATTTCTTTGTGTTCGTGGTGAGTTTGATATTTTTCGGCAGTGAATTCCATTCTTTCATACCTCTATACAAAACTGTACGCTTGATGGCGTTAGATCTTGCTTTAGGTAATGTAAAGTTTCCTACAGCTGCATGTCTGGTGATATATTTATGACTCTCTGCACTAAAAGCGAGGTTTTTAAACAAGATAACAGGTGTTTTTAGGACAGATATATTTCTAATAACAACAAACAGTGAGTACAATAGTCTGTCTTTGACCAGTAACCAGTTAAGTTTCTTGTGCATAGAAATTAGGGTGTTTATTTAACATGTCTCCAGTGGCATTTGACCAAACTGCCTGGCAATAGTCGAGATGTGATAATATTATCGATTGGATTGCTGTTTTCAAGATGTTTATATTTATAAAAGTTGCGTGTCTTCTTAGAATTGATATACCTCTACCCATCTTTGCAATCATATTATTAATGTGTTTTTTCCATGATAATTTGTTGTCAACTGTCACTCCCAGCAATTTGGTCTCATGTACCTGGTCTATAGTGATATCTTTGATTTTAATATTTAATACAGGATTTCTATCAATATTATGATTTGAGCCTACAATCATGCACTTAGTTTTAGATATGTTCAGGACCAGCTTGTTTTCTTTAACCCATTCAGCCACACTTTCTATTTCCTTATTCATAATAGTTTCTAATACATTATACATGTTCACAAACCTTTAAACTATTCAGCTATTTCTCAGCTTATTGATATCTTCAACAGTTTCAGATATTTGGCAGTTTTATAATCATTAAAATTTCTGACAAAATTCAAATTTAACATGGGAGTCAATGGCATGGAATGTTCAGGGTTAGAGTGGGTGACATCATCAGCTAGAGTGACAGAGGGTCTAAAAATCCTCTCACACTTTTCTCTCTAACCTGTCACCACGACCACAAATTACACTCTACACACATTATTTTCGCCACGTTTGTAGACAAGCTCATCCTCGATCTCTTCATGTGCTCAAAAAACCAGAGAGACTAACAGAATTTGATCTTGGAGCCTCCGAGTGTGGCCAATTCCCTCCCTTCCTCTCATTGATTCACTGATTATCTAAACGTCCCAAAGTTTCCAACCTGCGACACAATCAACAATTTTTACTCTAGAAACACCAAAGTGACATGGACTCGTTCAGCAAGGTCTTATGGTTCGGAAAATGTAAACCTTTTGCTCGTACTAAGTACAGATTTGTCGTACATTAGATCTGTTTGAGGGTGTCACAGAGCAGTTAAAGCCACCATGTCATAAAGCCACCAGCCACCAGTTAAAGCCAACATGGTAACCTCAACATGGCAACCTCACCATGGTAACCTCACCATGGCAACGCACACACATTCTCTCTCTCTGTCTGTCGGTCACACACACACACACACACACTCACACACACACACACACACACACACACACACACACACACACACACACACACACACACACACACACACACACACACACACACATTTTGCGCAGTTGTCAGGTCAGACCTTTTTGTATGTACTTATATCTTCCTCACACAAACACACACACACACACACACCCCTTTCCTCCAGTTGTCAGGTCAGACTGTTTTGTGTGTACCTCTCTATCTTCCTGTTGTAGTTAATGGACTTCTTCTCTCCACTCCTCCAGTCCAACTGATCAGAGCTCTGTGCTTGAGTTAATACCAGCTGCTTTTTGAACCATTGTGGCATTGCTACAGACTCCTTCAGCAGATTTAGAAGAACATAAGTTTATGTTAAATTTGATCTTTAGCTATTTAAACTGAAAATACTCACTTCCCCTTTTTGTTCTTGTTGAACACATTGTTTTACACGTATCCTAAACTACTGAGGCGCTTCTCAACCATTTCACACCGTCAAACCCGCGGTTCTAATTTTACTCTTTGGCTAATGCTCCATCTATATGCTTCAACAATGTTCTTCTGCTGTAAGTTTACAATGTATTTCAGTAGGTATTAACTTTTTTTTAAATTCAGGAATTTTTCTAACTTTTCGTTTCTTCATCGTTGTCTTCAACAATTCAAGTAATTTCTAGCCATTTCATACAAAATCTTACATCTTCTACTTTTAAATCTATTCTCAGCCATTGCTTCAGCTATGTTAGTGCTGGTTCATCAGTTTTCCTTCCTGTCAGGTTAGCTGCAGTTTTACACTATTCAACCGTTAGACTTAAACATGCAGGATTTCAATGTTTTCTTCTCCCTTTAGCATTTCTACTGCTTTATATGTTTCAGCTTTAGCATTAGCCTTTCAACATTGCTTTAGCAGTTTCTTCAGCTAATTTTGTATTGATTCAATAATTTCTTCAGCATTGCTTTAGCAATAGCGTTCAGCTGCTTTCAGCATTCACACGCATTTTCTGCAGGAAATGCTATCTTTTTCTAGTTATTCTTATTCTCCCATCCATTCTGTGATTGGTGATCGTATCGGCAGATTCATTCAATCTGTCATTCAAACTGCTCGGAACCCACATCACCAATAACCTAAAAATCAACACAGAACACATCTACAAAAAAGCTCAACAAAGACTCTTCCATCTCCGACAGCTCAAAAAGTTTAGAGTCAGGTCCCATCTCCTGCTCCGTTTTTACACAGCCATCATTGAAAGTATCCTCACCTCATCCATTATAGTCTGGTTCAGCAGTCTTGATACACTTTCAAAGAAGAAATTACAGTGCATCATCAACAGAGCATCCAGAATCACTGGCTCACCACAAACGGACACTGCACAGAGCCCGAAAAATTGTTTTGGATTCCACTCACCCTGCACACTCTGCCTTCCAGCTGCTCCCCTCTGGGAGACGCTACAGGACAGTGGCCTCCAAAACAACCCGCTTCAGAAACAGTTTCATCCCCACTGCAATAAATATCTTGAACTCCGTACACTGTGGAACAAGCATGGCCCTATAAGTTGTAATTGTATGTTTGTCTATACATGTTATATGTTTGGAACCTGTACCAATAAGCTGTACTGGAAGCAAATTCCACCAGCCTGGCTGTGTGGTCATTAAAAGAATCAATCAATCAATCAATTTATGATTCCTGTGATTGGTGATCGGATCGCCCCCCAAAAATGCTGATCGGAGCATCCCTAGTTTTGATTGTAGTTTAAAACAGTTTTTTTGACAAGTTAAAGCAGATAACAGCGGCACGGCCGTTTCGGCTAATGCTGTGTTCAAGGCAGGCTTTTGAAACCGTAAGTTACAGCTTCAAGTCACAACTACGACTTGGTAGCGTTCCAGGTAACCCGTAGCTCGTGTTTTTACCGTCCTGTTGTCTGTGAAAGTTCCCTATAACGGCCACTCGTAACTTCCGACCCGTGAACTCGTACCAGATCGAACTGGTATGACTTCACAGGAAGGAAAAACACAAAGTACGAGTTTCCTTGAACGCACCATGAGTTAGCAGCCCCCGCCCTTGTCAGGCATCAATTGGTCCTCGTGCTACGTCACCACATTCACGCGCATCCCTTGGCTGCACACACAGCCCTTCATGCCGTTCTCTCCCCTCATTGGATAACACTTGTATCCCACAAGGAAAATGTTCTCCTCGGGTTACAGCAGAGCAGAGTGACGGAGAGACTCGTGTTTAGGCTGAAATACTTCATGTAAGTGATTGCTGACGGAAAATAGGACTATTTAGGACTTATATTAACAAAAACATTCCACTGATATCTGCTTTAACTCGTCAACGGTCCTGAACATTCATCACGCTGTGACGAGTTTACTCGTCAATGGTCGCGGAAGAGTTAAAGACAACCTCTGTCATGCTAAGGAATATCTTCTCTATAGCACATTCTATTGGTGGGTTGTTCCTTTCCGATGAACAGGAAAAGTGGGTGTGGCTGTTTTTTTACTTAAGGCCAAATTAAAAATTTTGGAACTTTTGAAAGTCTGGTTACAGGTACCACAAGTAGTTTTTCAGGGGGTTTACTACGGGAGTTGAATTTCAACATTTTAATATGTGATATTACACACCATCCCAGACACAATGGTGACGAAATTTCGTGGTAAGGATTTACTAATATATTATTGCAATGGAGAATTATGGGACGATAAGTGGGAGAAATGTAATGCTGAGGTCAATAACCCCTAAACGTCACTAGGGGTCACACAGAAAGCGGTTCCACGTCTGAAACCTTGGGGTATGTAGATGAAATGCTGGAAGTTTCATGCTTTAGTCATAAAATGCACAATTAGTTTGCTTATCCGCTGCACTAAAGAGAAAGTGGCCTAAGTTAGCTACACAACTACAGGGACCTTGGAAGTGGTACTCGGAGCCACACGACCCTCACCTCTGCGCTGCTCCAGCTTGTAGCTCCTGGCTGACTGTTGCACCTTTCCATGGTTTATGTTAAAATTAAAAAGATGTCTTGGCCATGATGTTTAATAATGTGGGCATTTACACCTATGTTAAATATCCAGTAGTTAATTTTGAGAGTAACCCAGGTTAGGTTGAAGCTCTGAGCCTGTTGATTGCCAACGAGTGAAATTATCAAAGAAGCAATGATTTTGGTTGGATTTTTTTCCCCCTCTGGAATGTGTATACTGTTTGCTGAAAATGATGATGATCATATTAACTGATGTCATAACTTGGGGCCATACTGCCCTACAACGGAAGAAAGGGGTAACTCCTCAGAGTGCAGTCCTGAGAAAAATGAGTTTAAAGTATTTTTGTTGTCCAGTCAACTGTATTGAATTTAGGATTCTGAAAATTGGTCAAATCCTTGCTTTGGTGAGTAGTAGTCTAGCTGTGTAAAATTATTTAACTCAAACTTAACATTTTACAGTTACCTCTGTCTGTCTTTGCATTGAGGCAAAATATAAGCTAGAAAAGGGGAAACGCAAGAAAGGGGAAACTCCCATTGGTTCTAAAATGGTAGCAGCCTGTTGTACAGTAGGACGTGTTGAACATTCTATACACAGGAAGAAAAAGGTAACTCATGTTTCCCCACAGCTTTGGGTAGTTCTATACACAGAGAGAAAAAGGTAACTCTAGTTACGGTGTTCTCTTGTTGTTTCATTGCAGTTTTTGGGAGTTACTGTGAAAACCACCCGCAAATAAGATAACGTTGAGTCAAGATATTTATCCACATGATGTAGCACAGTAATTTTCAACCACTGAGAGTTCGCCAGGTGTGCCGTGGAAAATTATCAAATTTAACTTGATTGATCCAAACTAGCGATGCACATTTTGAATTTTTTTTCAGACCGATAACCGACGCTAATAAGCGATTATAACCGTTAACGAGTGAGATTCAACACTCCATCGAGTGTCTGTGACTAGGCTTGTACCGACCGGCCGGTCTCTTTTGTTCGCTTTTTTTTAAAAATATATAATACACACGTGCGCTGCTCCTGCTGTGCTGCACCAGAACAGCAGAGCTCCTCTGCTCGTCTGTGCAGCTGCAGGTGAGTGACGGGGAGCCGGTTGGAGAGCGCCTCCTTTTTATTTTAGGGGCACCGTCCTTACAGGGTGAAGCCTTGCAGGTTGCACTCAATGTTTGTTCTGACTTTCTATCACAGGGAGTGCGCAGCATAAGTGTAAGTCCTCTCATGTAGGCTACGCTTTGCTGTGAAATATGGCTGAAGGCACGAGTTGACAAGCCCCCATGAGTTGATTGACATGTAGATTAAAAAAAAGAAGAAGAATCAGCCAAAGTTCTTGTTATCATTAACAGTTTGTGTCCACACAAATATTATTTAGCTCCTAAAAATAATTTGGCTTTGTTGAGCATCTGTGTCTGCAATAGTGACTGTCTGGCAGAGTTGGCTAATAAAATAGGACTCTTTTATGTCAATGGGTGAAGTGGCTGAAGCCTGCACAATGACCTTGCCTTAGCAATGACCATTACAGAGTCAGAACAAACTAACTACACTGTAAGAGATGTATGTGTATTACATTTACTGTATTAGGCTGCACTGTGTCATTTTGTAACATTTTTGGTTAGTGGTGCCGCCGGATTTTTTTAATGGATAAAATGTGCCGTGGCTCAAAAAGGGTTGAAAACACTGATGTAGCAGACGTTTAATGCCCCAAAACTGACAAAATCTAACTTTTGACAAAAAATGAGTTACCCCTGTCTTGCGTTGTTGGGCAGCATAGTTGTAGTGTTTGTCCTCTGACCTGGAAAATAACTATGCGGAAGCCACAGTAAGTCCGAATTTTAATTGTAAAGCGACTTTTAAAATTTAAATGATGATCAAAAGAAGAACTTGCGACCACAGAACAATTTTAAAATGAGTCCGGAGCTCATTAATGAACATTGAAAAAATGATAGATTCTTGAACAAAAACAAATATTAACATCCACACACTGCAGTATGGAGTATAGATGGTATAAAATGAACATCATATCATAGGTGACCTAATAACTGAGGTTAACGTTCATTACGACAGGAAATGCCCTTTAAACGAGAATGAAGATTGAAGATCAAGATACCTAAACACACAAAATAAATATGCCTCACACTGAATAAAACCTTTTGACCATAATGAAAAATATTGCTATTAACCTGTACATTCACTGATTTTTATATAGTACACAATGTAGAAAGTTTGAACAAACTCACCTTTGTTTTGTGGTTTCTCAACTCTGTGGTCTGTGTGAATGCATCTATCTTCTTGTGAATCTACTGTGTGTGAATACTGTAGTATATAATAAACCCCTCCCACCCACTCTGAACTACTCAGATGTGATGTGTGAAACTAAAACTACTCTGCTTTTTCAGGATAAACAAACTGCTAGGGTGATCAAACAGTTATGATATGATTTGCAAGTTCTGAAGTTTCAATAATACGTACAACCTCTGAGGTTTTAGTTCTAATTAATCAGCATTGATCTGTTGCAACAATTTGCAGATCTGACCACAGCCACTTAGTGTACGTGTGACCAGGTGCGTCACTAGGTTTTAAGGACGGGGAGGGGGGGCTTAGCCCCCAGTAGATGCACAGGATGTGAGCGAACATAGTGCATGACCACAAACTTAAAAACACATTATTTAGAGTAAATTTAGTATATTGAATCATGGGATAGTGGCCCAAGACTACTACTAAGACGTAGTTCAGTACAGGGTACACATTTTGTAAGAGCCTTGTCCTAGTCCTCATCTCTTCACAAGTTCGGTCAGAGCAACAAAATTCAACTACTAACTCATCCTATAGAAAAACATTCATCAGTCATCAGCTCATCATCTTTGTCACCTGTATTGTTACTGTGTTTTCTTTACTAATTGAGGCCCCATCTTGTGGTTACATAAAAACACAGCAATCCAGGCAACAGAACAAACCAAAAAAAATTCAAATCAATGCTTAATATTTAAAGATAGGCCTTATTAAAAAGTTGTATCTGTAAGCAAAAGATAAACTATGCTTGTAAGGGGAAAACTGAAATATTTGTTAATTTCTTAACATGCTTCATTAGGGCCACGGGCCATCGCACCGGGCACTGGTCCCAACAGCTATGAAATAGCTGCAGGGACCAGTGCCCGGGCTTACTGTTATTGTGTGGATTTTTTCCTAGTTATTTTCTTTATTCATCTTCCGGACGATTTTCGATTCGCTACTAGTCGTACCACATTTTTCAGGAAGTCCTTAGAGCAACGTTGATCTGTGTTTTGTTCTGATAGGAGTTACCGTTTTGTCACGCTAAGCCTTTTGCGAGACCAGTGCAGAGGCATAGAATCGCTCTTTTTCCCCTATCACCGTGGTAACCACCTCGAGTTGCCGTGGTAATGTCTGATTCTCAGGCCAGAGCTCGCTAACTTCATAAACAATCCACCTGGCGCTCGTTTAAATGTTTATAAACACAGACACAGCTAAATCAGACTGACACAGGATGCAGCTCATAGTCACACACACACACACACAGACTCTAGAGCCAGCTTCATGTGATTACAGTTACTGACACACACACACATCAAAACACACAGATAACATACAAATGCGCGCGGAAGCGTAAGTGGTTACAGCTCCTCCATATCAGTGCTTATAGAAAGATGATCATGTGTCTGTCTGATCAGCTCTGTCTTGACCTTAAGATCGTGGGTTTGATTCCCATGTTGACAGAGATGGCAAAACCGGCAGTAGCCCCGTGGGCCTTTCAAAATTTCCCCAGAGGAAATTTTCTAGTTTATGTTATTATTTATCTTAGATATTATTTGTTAGATATACTAGAATTTGACTTTTTTGGTTTGTTCTTTGCCAGATGTGTTTTTATTTACCCACAAGATGTCACCTAAAATACTGAAGTAAACTTAGATAACAATACAGGTGACACAGATGCCTGATGCCTTGTGATGTATGAAAATGTGCAAAAAGTAGTTTTCAACAGACAATATTCGTGTCCAGGGCCCTGATGAAGGCATACATTGAAACATTGGCTTTGATTCAGAATAAATTAAAGGGACAACGAGGAGTTTTGGAAAAGCGAAGCGTTTTCACACTACATTTATGAGCCTCCGCACCGTAAAATTCTTTGACTGGCGCAAGACGGACTCATGTTTTCATTCATCAAGAATTAAAGTCAGAGTTTCAAAGAGGTTCAGATACCGTCGTAGTTCTGACCATAAACGGAGATTCGGCTGCGTTATTCTCATGACTCGCCACGAAGGAAATAACAAAATAACGATAGAGACAGAACGATATATTTATCGAAAATGGGCCATTAACAAGTGTGGGTAGCGGAGATTCATCCACATTAACGTGAGACTTTTTTATAACGAATAGAAACTCCTCGTTGTCCCTTTAACAGTTAAGATGCTTCTTTATTAATTAACTTACATAAAATAAAAAATAAAATAAAATTTACATAAACAATTGTAACATGAACCAAACAAATCTTAACATTCCAGCTCTCATGAGCAATAGAGGATTCTAATAATAGTAGTAGTAATAATAGTGCAATAGCATGTATGTGGACAGTATGATTAATGCTGCATCGTCCACGCTCTCAGAATGAGCTCAAATCTGAGGATGGCCTTTTGGGGTGACTTCTGAGAGCTTTTGAAGTCCCAGGACCTCCACAAATGAAGCACCTGGAGCCTTAAACTACAGGATCCTCTTCCATGAGGGGGGTCCGGTTTACCATATAAGGTAGAACCACCACTGCATGTGCTGGCAGAGACATACGTCTTTTCTTTGTTTCATTTGTGGTTGAGATACAGTCTGTCCTCTGGTTAAAAACAATCTTGAGAACTTACTGGACTACTCCCCTCCAACGGTTCTCACACATCTGCTTCTATCAGGCAGCTAAACCACATCCTCTTTTAAGTAAAATTGAAACAGTTTACATTAAAGGGATACGTGACTTACACAGCTCAATGGACCAAAATGGGGGGGTGGGCTTAGCCCCCAGTAGATGCACAGGATGTGAGTGAACAATAGTGCATGACCACAAACTTTCAAAAAAACAAATACATTATTTAGAGTAAATTTAGAGCAGTGGAGGCTGGTCCATAGAGTCAGAGGAGGTTGGTCCTCTATTTTTGAGAGGCAAAAGGAAGATCAACATATTTTTAATAAAGAGTAACTGGTTGAAATAAACCATTACCAAATCATTTATAATATATTTTTTAATCTCTTTTATGGAAGAAAATCCATTAAAACAGCTCAACAGCGCCGCCTGCAGGCGGAGGAGACAGATCAGTCTGTGTGAGGAGCAGGGAGCAGGAAGGGGGGGGCTTAGAGGAGGACGGAGGGCTTCTGTCCTCCTCTAGACGCCTCGGGGCGGGATCTCCTTCCATTCTCTCAATGCATTTAGGATTTTTTCATGCTGATCTATGATTGGCTAAGACACGTAAAATGACGCACTAAGGGAGGACGTCCTCCCTTACCAATCAGCAACCAGAACACAAGATTGACATCAGGTTGGTCCAATGACAGTTCTCCAACCCCCCTTGGTTACTGTTGCTATGTGCGCCAAACTTTTTCTCCCAGCCGTGCTGCTCCTGCTGCTCCTAGCACAAGAAGAGTTTTCAGCGACATTGGCATCGATTTCAAAGGAAATATCAGCAGATTTCTGGATAAACTGTTTGGAGATATCAGAGAGAAGCAGTCAGAGAGATTGTTCATAGTTTTCAGATACGTGACCTGGGCAGCTGGAGGGTAAACAAAGACACGACCGGACTTTTTTCTTCTTTTTTTCCTCCGCTGTAACGTTATGTCAGCTCAGGTAAAAGCCAAATATGGATGTAATTTGAGTGGAACACTTTGCTTTGTTATTAATAATTACAGATTTTCATGGTTTTTGTTTTTCCTTTTTAAATCAGAGGGTGTGAAATCCCCACTGTGGCATAACAGGTGTTGAATACTGGCCTGCTTTTTTTTTTTTTTTTACATTCCACATCCATTAGCCTATAAAGGCTCTGTCTTTTTCATCAGGCCTGTATTAATCTGAAAACAGTAAGACTGAATAAAAATGATCTTGTTTTTAAGAAATCTTGTAAGACATTGTTTTACTGTTAAATTTTCATATAAGAAAGTAGGGATAAGTAGTCAACTAGTATAAAATATTATGACGCCGTGGACTGGTGTTCTGTCCTCCCCAATTTTTTCAGTCACCAGCCGCCACTGATTTAGAGTATTGAATCATGGGATAGTAGCCCAAGACTACTACTAAGACGTAGTCAAGTAACATCTAAGGAGTAACTGTGCAAAAGTAGATGCTAAAAAGAAGTGAACCTGAGTAATTTTTCTGATGTTTTTTTATTATTATTATTATTATTATTATTATTATGTCTAGGCAGAATTTGACCTAGACTGGAAAACTAATTATATTTCACTAGAAGCCTACGTCATAATGGTTATACACTCCATCCAAATACAACTGTTTTTGGCTCATTTTGATTTCATCCAGACCTCTTCACATTTTCCGATTCAAATACAACCAGACAACAGAAAAGTGTGATTACAACTAATAAAAAATATGCATAGACATTTGAAATATATAAACTTAGTGAATAACCAGCTATAACATAAACCCACATTTGTAATATTAGGATCAGATGTATGTTTGTGGTATCATGCTAAGGAAGAATGAGATCTCTTCCTCAGAATCAGGTGAAGAAGGCCCATCACAGACTTTACTTCCTCAGGTGAAGCAGACTCACCTCCCCCGCCCCCTGCTGGTTAACTTCTACAGAGCATCCATCCAGTCCATCCTGACCTACTGCTGCTGTACAGTGTGCAGGACAGGAAGGACCTACAGCGGGTGGAGGACGGCAGAGAGGATTATCAGGACCACAGTTCCTTCCCTCAGAGATATCTACACTGGTGGACTGCACAAGAAGGCCAGAAATATCAGCACTGTTCTCCCCACTCCCCTTCCCCTCCCCACTTCAAGATTGACTTTTTTATTTTATTTTTTTTACTGTTTACTGTTTATTGTATTTATATATTGTAACCCTTTTCTGTAAATTTACAGTAAAATCTGAGCAGTATTTTACTGTAAAACTGTTATACAGTATCATACTGTAAACTGCAATGCAATCTGGGAGAAAAAAATGTGATTACAGCACTTTAAGAGAAGGCCCTTTTTTTTTTTACAGGATTACTGTAAACAGCAGAGCATTGTGGGAAGGTGAAAAGTGTGGGAAAAATAAATTTGAAAATCAACAGTTGACAGTTTTTTTTGCAGCTTGTGTGTGAGCAGTCACAGGAAGGCTACCTGCTCACCTCTGATGTCTGGAGCTGTCCACTGAGTAAGTTCACATAAATTTATCTTTTTTTCCGGACTTAGGAGAAGGTTTGGATTTTTTTTCCAGTTGAATTTTCTGTCATTTAGAACCGTGTTTGGACAAAGTTGTTGAATCTTTTCATTTTCAGTTAGCTAGCTCAATTTTCATTCAAGCTTAGCTGAAATTATAGAGCATAGCATTGTGTAACCCTGTTTAAACAACACGATTTTACTGGCAGAACTGGTCTAACTTATGCCTGGAGTAGCTAACGTTAGCACGAATAGCCTGCAGGTATTTTTCGTACTCGTTTAAAAAATAGAAAAAATCTCCACAGAAAAATCTCTGTGAAGAGGCAAAACTAACTGAAAAAAGATCGCCTCCGGAGCATGCATTTCATGCAGGCGCGCTGTCCGCTGTGTCAGTGCTGAAATTTGAATGACAGCACTGCTCGTGAGAGAGACAGTGACATTCTTTTTACTTAGTCCTTGACTTTGACTTTTTTTTTCTCCACCGGTTTCTGCACGTGGGTCCTCTGGCTTCTGCCACAAGTTGCAGCTGACCTAACAATAGAACGGTGCTACACTGAACAGGATTTTTCTTTTTAATTATTACGGTATTATTATTACTCCACTTTTTTAGCCGTTTAAAAATATATCTGTTTATGTTGGTGAAATCGCCGTGATGAGAAAAAACGTTGTTAAGAGTAACGGATAATCCATGTACTGATGCAACATTTTTCTCATTCTAGAGCCTGTGTCCATTCTGCAAGGCAGACGTCCGCTTTCAAGCAGTTCCTCGTCATCTCCTCGCCGTGTCCGTGAGTTCGAGTGGCCAGAAAAATGTACGTTTAGTCCAGGCATTTGTCCTGGCTGTTTTCTGCATTTCCTATATTACGGGATTATTAAAACAATTTGATGTTCCTGCCTCACAAATACAAATTGTCAGTGAGTTACCAAATGTCATTATGCACTGTAACTGAAATACATTTTTATTGCAATAAATATTTGAATTGAAAAATGAATACTGTCTTGCTGTCATTTCTTTATTATTATTATTATTATTATTATTATTATTATTATTATTATTATTATTATTATTATTATCATTAGTAGTAGTAGTAGTAGTAGTAGCCTATTACAGTAATATTCTGTAATCATCATTAAATACAGGATATCACTGTATATTCAAATACTGTAAATTTACAGTATTATACTGGCAGCAGCTTCGCCAGTATAATACTGTAAATTTACAGTATTTGAATTACAGTATTTTGCTGTAATTATAAGATACAGCAAATTGCTGTAATTTTACAGTATTATGCTGGTGAAGCTGCTGCCAGTATAATACTGTAAATTTACAGTGAAAAGTCTAACAGTGTGCTCTTTTTAACTTTTTACTGTCCTGCTGCCATGTGGAGCTGCTAAAAGAATTTTCACAGTAAATGTTGGTGACAATGTTGACAGTGTCAATAAAGGATTCTAACTACATTTTCTAATGCATTTCCAACAATTCTATGATATTAAAATGAGCTATTTTAGAACATAGTTTTGAGGACTCTCTCCCTGTCTCTCTCTGGTTTGATTTACAAGCTTGTTTATTAATTATCATGACATGATTTTTTTTATGTTAAAAAACAATATAAAACAGGATTTCCACTACCAGTTACCAATACTTTGCTCCCCTTTCCACTACACAGTTACAACTCTACTCGACTAGGTGCTTTTCAGTCACAGCTGAGTTCTTCATAGTTCCTCCTCAGTAAAAACGAAACTTATCAACCAGCGCAGCCAGCGTTTCCTGTTAATAAATGACTCTGAGGCGCCGCGACTCTCTCTCGCACTGGCGCACACACACACACTTGCACAGACGCACACAGGCACATGGACAAGTCGCGTTGTTGATGGTAATAATTATGCGCTAAATCATGTGTTAAAATTGCTATCCGCCCCCCACTAGACCGTCCGACGGGGGACGGGGGTCCGAGTATCCGAGTAGTGAAATGGCACTACTTTAAAAAATCCTAGGGGAAACACTGCACATAATATTATTTACACTTGAAAAAAAGAAAGAAATATTTAATTTTATTTTAACTTTTATAAATTTTAGTTTTAGTTTCAATTTGTGGAAGAAGAAGTTTATTAAAAGTTCATGCTTACATCATGCATGTAAAGAGTTATAATAAAACATTTCAAAATGCATGTGCAACTCGGTTAAATAAAAGTCTGTTGGTCCAGTCATATATTTTGTCATTGTAGTTTTCTTAAACTCTCGTCTCGTCTCGTTCTTGTGAACCCAACATCGTGTCTCGTCTCGTGAGCTGAGTGTATTGTCACACCCTACATTCAACCCATCAAATGAAAGAATAGAGTCTCTACTTTCCAGCAAAAAAAACTGTTTGTTTCTATCTTGTTCCAGTCTTGAGACATTGGTGGTTGAATATAGGTCAGTTTAGCCCAAAATGCCATTTTGGCACCAAAATCTTGAGAAAAAGAGGTTTTTGTGTCGGCTGTTATTTTCAGGTGAACCAGTACAATTGGCTCCATTATATTTTGCTTTAGTGATGCCTCAACATCTGTACAGTTGTTCTCTTGTAAACAACAACTAAATCAACACTGACAAAAGACAAAACATTTAGGCTATTGACTGACACACACGACTCCAGTCTCTTTTCTTTCTTTCTTTTTTTAAATTTTTAGTTACAACTTTTTCTTTTTTTTCTTTTGTGTGTGTGTGTCTCTCTCTCTCTGTCTGTGTGTGTGTGTGTGTGTGCGCTCGGATCAGTGCAATGGGTTTTTGCAGCTGAAACACGGCACTTCAGATCAGATCCAGCTTCCTGCGACCCTCTGTTCAGCAGACAGCAGTGTCTCTCACTCACACGCACACACACACACACACACACACACACACACACACACACACTAAGCTTTAATTGTACACAGGAAGCTTAGACAGACAATGACTGATGGATTTTTTGATTATTAGTTTTTTTTTAGAGAGGCCTGGGAAACACATAGGAACAATGGACTCTTATCTCCCACCACACATGACTAATCACACGTCCATGAACATGAACAATCTTCTCCTGTGCTTCCATACATTTGCATGCATCCATCTTCAGGTGTGTCAGCAGTAATCACCAGCTTTTGTGAGATGGCTGTCGTTTGTGTTTGCGCGTGTGTGTTTGCCAGGGTTGGGTGAGTTCTGCAAGTGAGTATGAAGATAAACGGCAGATACAACAGTCCAATGATGTTCAATTCATTTGTCCTTTCCTTCTGAAAGCTGAACACTGCAGTGATTACACTCATGGGTCAGTTATGATGTGATCACCACTGACAGGACTGACCATCATACCAAATGACAGAGGCACTCTAAAGAAACCTGTGTGCACTTGAGTCATTCATTCAGTGTAAACAACTAAAACTGGTTTTTAGGTTGAACTCATCCATATACATATACATGTATTTGCATTCACATGCTTTCAGGTGACAGATGCCTGCTTGAATACGAGAGGGAGAGAGACGTGCCGTACACTCTGTGGAAAGGTAAGAAGAGCTTTTCTTTATGATAATGTTCATTTCTCTGAGGATTTAGACTAATGACTGTACCCATGAATTTGTTAATTATGGGCAGGGTTAAGTGCTTCTTTTCCCTACTTTTTTTTTACATGCACCATAATTATCATAATTGGTCAAAATGTTGTAATGGCTTCATTCACAACGTCATGATACAAGACTGAGGCTGGAGCAAACATGGCCTCATCAAGAAGAATGTCATTTCAGATTATTGTGAATTTGCAAATTGGCAAAAATGATAATAAATGTGTGAGGTTGGGAGACATTTCATTTCGATATTTTTTGTCTTTCACTACACTGTGTTAATAATAATTATGGGATAGTATAGTAACTAATTTTGTGATTATAAGACACGGTCAGTAAGAAAAAACAGGCAACTTACAGGTGTCAGAAGCCATATATGATGAATTAGGGAATGTTTTATACAAGTTTTTACATTTCGCCCATGGTATCTTGAGAAAAGTGAGTAAGAGAATGTCTCATTCATAAAAAGCCTTTTTGGCTGCTGAGCTCACATATTGTCTGAGCAGTGTTGTATTTTAACATTATAAGTGAAAAGGCTTTTAGGATAAGGACTAACTGGGTTTTCTAATCCCACTCTTTGTTTGCCAAAATATATACTTTATGTGGAAAAATAAACAACCATCATGTGTTGTTACTTCTGACCAATGTGAAAAACTGCATCCTTAAATTCTAATGGATAAACTGTAGCTATATAGCTAACTTGGATCCTTAAATAGGACTAAAAACTAAATAATAAAATTGTACTAGCCAATAATAAATATTGTGTTTTCTTTTATTTAAATATGTTCATAGATAATTATGTAATAATTGGAATGGTTTGACTGCAAATGATAACAAATATTTAGTCAAAACCTGTGTTCACACCATCCCATTATATTCAGTCTCATTAACAATTTTATCATCCTTCCCCTACTTTTAATATGTTCAAGTGTAACAGTTCATTTCACCATGCATACATTACTGTTGTATCCGCCTTTATATTTATACTACTGTTTTGCTTTTGCAGATTATATTAAAAGTCTAGATGTAAGTTCATGCACTGTTAAATGGAGTACAAAAACTGCACATCTCTCATGATCCTTTAAAAAGCCATTCTCTACTCTTATGCTTACAATGCTAGGTTAACAATGTCTCTCTTAAACACACACACACACACACGCACACACTCATGTAACACACTGCAAGTGGTGTTAAGTCGCTTTTTTTTTTTTTTTTTACAGTGCAGTGTTGCCTCAAATCAAACACAGCTTTTGTGCACCAACATATATGCTCGCTGTTTTGCTAATTTGACT
>NC_140916.1:38568516-38592928 GCF_045865225.1 Trachurus japonicus
ATGGAATTTTATCACTATTTGTTAACTGTATACTTATCCCAAACTTACTGTACTCAGTGATGCATAATAAAACACAGAGTCATGTTTTCACCCAGTGCACTTAATATCACAATAAATTCCTTAAAAACAGATCTACAGAAGTCAAACAGATCAGCATGTCAAGCTGTTTGCGTCCTTTCCGCTGTGTTGTCCTTGAATATAGTCTTCACCATGGTATGCTGTGCTGCACGGGGATGCTCCAGTCGCTTGGAGAAAGGCCTGCACATGTATGGCTTCCCCAAACACAGGGACAGGAGAAAAGCATGGCTGGCTAAAGTCAGAAGGAGCAATTTAAACACCTAGATTTCAACAACAAAAAAATGTGAGGTAATCATATTCAAACAATTTGCTCTTTCACACACTTTCAAATACCACGCCACTGGGAAGTTTAATATTTTTTTAATTAACAGAGCAGAACAGGAAAAAACAATGCAAGAAGAATCACAGAATCACAGCTCCTAAAACAGTAGCAACGACAAGAGAGGGCAGAATCCATTGGGCTACATGTAATAAATGTCACCACCGACATGGGTAGCCCTAAGCAGGCCATGTGGAAATCCTTTGGGGTCGAATAAAACATAGGTGACACATCCAGCAACACCAGGCAGGCATTTCTTCTTCATGGCTGTTGTCCCACATCTGGTGAAACAGTTAACACATAAGAGACATGTTACATCCTTGTCATCATCACTCCTGAGCTATAAGATCATTGGTCCTTACTCGTCAGTTCTCCTGATGTACAGCATCAATGTCTATGATTATTGATTAACTATATATTGCTCTGGCCCATACATTCTTCATTTATAAAAATATATATTTCTAGTTATAGCTGACATAGTCAAAAAGGTGATCACTCTAGTTGCTGTTTATTACGGGAGTCATAGTGGATGCTGCTGTGCTGGGGTGCATTACATTCAACAGTGTTCCTCTCCATTAAAATACTTGAAGGCAAAATATGAGCAACAATTGTTGAGATAATGCAGTCCAACACACAATGATCTCAACAAATAACATAAAGTACAATGAACACTACTTTTCTGATGTCAACAAAAACTGAACATGTATAACATTTATGAAAGCAGAATTTATGGCACAGCTGGTATACTGCACTGCATGATGTTGCACAGGTGTATCAAATAATATGACCAATAGTTTATATAATGTTTAGTATGATTACTTGAGAACATGCCATGGCTAGATGTGTATTTTAATCAGTCAGTGGTTTAACAAATAAATTAGCAAATCAGAACATTTTCCATGTTTGAGACAGCAGTCCAGAATGTCCTCATATCATAAACTTCACCCATCTTTCCGCAGCCTCAATGATATTAATTTTATGTTTAACTGCAATCACACTCCCTATACATTAACCTTGCTACTAGTCTGACAATTGACAGAGTTGGATTAAGTTATATTTAGAGAACAGAATTACATTTAGCAGCCTGTTGCATGTGTTGCTATCGTTAGCCAGAGTGCTAGCCTAAACTTTTATCTGTTAATATTCTCTAAATATTCAAATCTAGACGGGGATAATCCGCCAACATACTTAATTACTCATGTCGATTTAATTCAGATGCACTACTGATATGAAAATGCCATTGTTTAAACATTTTACCTTGAACAAGTGCTGCTCCGACCAGCTGCTCCATTGGAATACATTGAGCGGCGGTTAGCTTATGCTAACTTTTGAGGGGCTCCATGCGCCGCCATTGCTGTGAAAAAACTGAACCATTGCAGTGAACGGAGGTGGCGCCACTCTCTCTCTATTGATAGCTTTCAGTGACGTCACTTCCCAGGGACCTGGCGGTCAAAAGCAACATTCCAAAGTGGCCCCGCAATTAGGGTGACCAGACGTCCCGGATTTTCGGGGACAGTCCCCGATTTGGCCGACCTGTCCCCGGTTAAAGCTGTCCCCGAAAATGTCCCCGATTTGAATGGGGGAGAAACAAAGTTGCGTATGGATACAAACTCCAGTTATTATGGTTAAACCATAGGGTTAAACCAGTATAACTAGCGTGCTGACGTTACGTGCGCGATAAATGGCTTGTACCGACCGGCTGCGGTCTCTTTTTGTTTGCTTTTTTTTTTTTTTTAAATAAAACACACGCGCTGTTACCGCTGTGCTGCGGCATCAGACAGCAGAGCGCTCCTCTGCTCCTCTGCTCGTCTGTGCAGCTGCAGGTGAATGACGGGGGAGCCGACTGGAGAGCCCCTCCTTTTTATTTTAGGGGCACCGTACGCGTTGCAGGTTGCACTCAGAGTTTGTTCTGACTTTCTATCACAGGGAGTGCACAGCATAAGTGTAAATCCTCTCATGTAACACTTTGCTGTGAAATATGGCTGAAGGCACGAGTGGAAGTGTGCACGTGTTGACAAGCTCCCATGAGTTGATTGACATAAAATTAAAAAAAAACAAAAAAAAACATAATAGCCTAATAAGAAGAAGAATCAGAGTAAAATCAGAATACAAGTTATTGTTATCAGTTAACAGTTTGTGTCCAAACAAATATTATTTAGCTCCTAAAAATAATTTGGCTTTGTTGAGCATCTGTGTCTGCAATAGTGACTGTTGGCAGAGTTGGCTAATAAAATAGGACTCTTTTATGTCAGTGGGTAGTGGCAGAGGCCTGCACAATGACCTGGCCTTAGCAATGACCATTACTGAGTCAGAATAAACTAACTACACTGTAAGAGACAATATTTGTATTAGGCTATATTTACTGTATTAGGCTGCACTGTCATTTTGTAACATTTTGGTTGGTGTGCCACGGGATTTTTTTAATGAACATGTGCCATGGCTCAAAAAAGGTTGAAAAACACTGAGCTAAGAATCCATCCAGGAGTGTGATAGTGTTTGTTTGGTGCAGAAGCCTCTTTCAGCACTGGCTTCTGTTTTGTTGTTGTTGTTTTTGTTGGTTTTGCTGATGCTGTTGAACTGGTAGCCAGAAGTGACTGAGAGGTTGGAAGGGTTATGGGTAACTTCTTATTGGCTACTCATTTGCTTTGTCAAATACATTAACATGTAATTGCCCCTGTTATTCATTTCATAATGATAACATTTGAATTTTGACCACTGCGCTGAAAATGTCCCCGATTTTCATTTCGGAAATCTGGTCACCTTACCCGCAATGGACTTTCTATGGACAAACAACCGAGTAATGACTTAAATCATCTGCCAGCAGCCGAGAAAGAAAGATATAAAAACAACTTTGAAGTTTTGGGCACTTGTGACCCATATTCAACACCAGCTGCTGTATACCAGCTGTTTAAAATGACCAGTTCCCTGCCGAAGCTGGAGTTGGGCGATGTTTACATTTACCTGGTGGAGAATCCATCATCCTCCACCGCTTGTAACCAATATTTCCGGTGTTATGGCTCAACTGGTGTCTGATTAAAAGCCCCATTTTGTAGTTTTTTGATCTTAAAATAATGTTTCTGAACTCGTTGAAGTGGTAGAAATGTACCTGTAACTTTCCTGTGTGGGAACACCGTCCTGGTACCGCAGCTCCGCTGAGCTCCACAGTCTGAGCTCCAGCCCGCTGAGCCCAGGCTCCCTGCTCCTCTCACCCACAAACCAGAGCCCTTAGCTGGGCTGCACGGTGACCAGCTGCCCCCCCTTTACCCCCCGGAGCTTTGCTACGCACCGCTACCGACGGCAACGATGACGGCGGTCCGATAGCAGCGGGACCGGCGGCGGCGGCGATGGTAACCCGGCGGGACCGCCCGCCACCGGACACCCCGGCCGCGGCGGCAGCGACACGGTAACGGGGGCAGGGACCGACCGCGGCGCGGCGAGGACGATGACCGGTATTGTTTAGCGTATTTTCAGAGTGTTTTCCATTAGTTGGTAACTTTAACATGACAGGCTTTGTCATACTGTGCAGTGTTGTGCAGAGTGAGAGTCGTGTGGCGCTGACTGACTGTAGATTGCCTGAACAGGTTCACTCACAGAAGCATATTCGCTGCAGTAACATGTGAACTGCGGCTTGATTTGTGAATTTGTGACAAATCTGCGGACGGAAGTGCAGCACAGCTGTTGTTCGGTACGGTAACCAGTTAAATCAGACACCAGTTGGGCCATAACACCGGTATTTTTGAAGCAGCAGGGAGCAGTGTGTGTTTTTCTGCCTTGTCCTAAGCCGCGGACAGCGGGGAAGTGGATTGTTTTGACCGCCAGGGGGGCGTTCCACACGGGCCGTGACGTCACATGAAAGCTATCAATAGGCACTCTAATCTCCACGAGCCCCCTCCCTCCCCGCTGCATGCGTTGGCATGGCAACGGTAAACAGAACAGGAACGCGAGTGAAACGGGAACAACACAAACAAACACAACACCGGAGTTTTAAACCGTATAAACGGACTCAGTGATGATGGCTGATGAGTTTTATAATAAACTGTTGTTAGCCTACTGCTACTGGAGACGCAGGGGAAGTGATTGTTACAGATTACAGTTCTCAACGAGCCGGGCTGGCGGCCGGACCAGCGCCACCTGATGCTCCAGACCGAGCCGAGTCGAGCCGCGCCGGTCCGGAGTTCAACCGGGTCCGGACCGCTGAGAACTCACAGAGCTAACAGTAGCCTAGCCGTTAGCACAGAGCTAACAGTAGCCTAACGGTTAGCACAGAGCTAACAGTAGCCTAGCCGTTAGCACAGAGCTAACAGTAGCCTAGCCCCCTAGCTGTTAGCACTGGATGCTTTATAGACACATGTGACTTCCTGTGTTTACGTATCACTCGGGGCTGATCACTATCAACGTTACAATATCAGACATGAAACTCCGCGACCAGCTGCGGCTGCAGTTATTGGTCTTTTAAAAAACGATTTATTTCCAAAAACCTTCTTTCTTGTGTGTTGTGACTCTAGTCTCCTCTGCTCATGTCCTGCTACTGCTCTGTCAATAAGCATTCTTCCTGGTCGGGAGGGGGGAGAGGAGGAGAGGGGTGCACAAAGTGATTACATATAGAGAGCCTAAGCGGAAGCAGGAAGTAACGGCGCCATGGGACCTCAACTCTGAAAAACTCGCCATTCAAATGAATGAGACTGAAAATTTTATTTTGTGATCCGATTGAATTGCGCCATGAGAAAAAACTCTGTCCTCTACCTGTTTAAAACATCACGTTTCATGCCGAGAAACCAGTCGTTTATCATAAAACGGCAACAGAAGAATGTATTTTGTGTAAAGACGCTCTACGGACTACAGATCTGTGTCCCACAAGAAATACGTCACCAACTGACACGGGAAAGGGCGGCATCTGGTGTGTGACGTCACCTACGCGACTTGTAGTCTTTCTGCTTACAGATTCTTCTGAATTGTATTCTACAATAGCTTTACAACAAACTGCTGATTTCTCGGGATGAAACGTGATGTTTTAAACAGGTAGAGGACTGAGTTTTTTCTCATGGCGCAATTCAAACGGATCACGAAATAAAATTTTCCGTCCCGTTCATTTGAATGGCGAGTTTTTCAGAGTTGAGGTCCCATGGTGACCGTTACTTCCTGCTTCCGCTTAGGCTCTCTATTAAGTAGGTTTGGTCGCTCGTCAAATCTTATTAATCGGACCGAATAATATTATTGGTCAGACTTTTCTCAGAATTATATGAGAATGAAAAAATGATGAGTTTTTAACCCTGTTGGGTTTCTCTTACATTTTAATGTATCATCAGATTATTAATAGCATTTTAACTTAGACAAAGAAATGTGCAAAAGTTCCAGAAAGGTAAGTATTGCTTTAAGCTGTTCACTCTGTTTACTTATTTTGTCAGGTTTTTTTTTACCCTATCTTATGTTCTTAGTTTTTAGCTTTAACTCCAGTGTTTCCTCAGGGGGGTCTTCCACGCTGGGAGCTGTGTCTGGGCTGCTGCTGGGGGCGCTGTCCCTGGGTCCCTTCGGCTCGGCTGGCTGTGGTCTGTCGGGGTCGGGGGGTCGGGGCGCTGGTGCCCCCTGTGGCACGGCCTGCGACTCCTCCCAGTGTGGACGGCCCCAAAGATAGCGCTTCTTCAATCCTCAGTGTCCATGCCGGGGACGGCTCTCCACTCCGACACCCTGCTGTTCCGAAATACCCCCACTCCGAAACACCGCTGTCCCACGTGACGTTGTTTACTCTGTTGCAGCTTGTCTGTGAAACGCGCTGCTCAGGGACTGGGCAGATCTGTCCCACTTGCTTTCTCCCCGACTCCGTTGTTGGAGATCTCCCACACAATAAAAGAAATACACTTTTTTTCTCCCCCCTGCTCCGGCTGAACCCGGCTTGAGCTCACAGGGGGGCGAGGCTGCAGCCGCCGCTCGTGCTGACAGCTGACTGAGGGAGATGCTTTGGTTGGGTTTAGGCAATGAAGAAAGGAGTTGGTTAAGTTTAGTAAAAAGACCAGGTAGAGGCTAGACAGGCTAGAAGCAGAATGAACGTTACATTAATATGAAGTATTTGCTTGTTTTGCAGTTAATTTTGCACATGATCCGTTTGACCCCAAAAAGGAAAAAAGGATCATTGCGCACTGCACAGCCTCCGTTTCCTTTCTGATTAGGTCCGTCTGTCCGTTCGGAGTGGGGGGGTTTCCCCAATAGCCTTTTCGGAATAGCGGGGTCTTTAGAAAAAATAGAAAACCCCCCTATTACGATGAATGGAAGTCTACTTTCGGAAAGGCGGGGTTTCGAAAAGGCGGGGTGTAACCTGTCATGCTATGTCTCCCTAGTGTCAATAGTGAGAGTGTGCATGTGTGTGCATGTGTGTGTGTGCGTGTGTAGTACGGAGGGAGGGGCTTTATTTGTAATTGTTTTTTCTATGTTTCTATTTTTTTTCTTTCTTTTTTCTCTGTGTGTAAAGCACTTTGTGTTACATGTCTATGTAGGAAAAGTGCTCTATAAATAAAGTTTGATTGATTGATTGATTGATTGAATCAGAGTCAAGCCACCAAATGAACCACAGTTCGTTCATAATACTGAACACAGAACTGTAGTTTCAAACTAATCATGTTTCTGGTCAGTCCACTAATTTGTCCATCCATGTTATTTGTGTATAGAACATATTATCTGTTGTATCAGTCGATCAAACCAACCATAAGAGCTGTTTAATATCTGTCTCTCGCTGTCTTTTCTGTTGCAGAGGTAACACAGCTCCACAGAAGACGTAAAAAAACCATCCACATCTCGCAGAGGCCACTGCCAGAGACCGTTACCCATGATGCCCCGCTGCAGAGTGAGCCTCAGCACCATGCTTTACCTGGTGATCCTGCTGGGTGCAGCAGTGGTGCTGTTCTGTGCCTGGTTTGTCCAGTTCAATCCCTGCAGCTCTGCCTCCTCCAACGACAAGGTTCACGTTCTGCTGCTGTCGTCCTGGCGATCAGGCTCGTCCTTCCTCGGCCAGGTGTTCAGTCAGCACCCGTCTGTCTTCTATCTCATGGAGCCCGCTCTGCACGTGTGGGTTAAGCTGGAGAAACCCAAGAAAGGGGAGCTGCGCATGGCCCTGAGGGATCTACTGCGGAGTTTGTTCCAGTGTGACTTCTCCGTGATGGATCCCTACCTTCACAGCAACCAGTCCATGTTTGTGTGGTCTCAAAGTCGAGCTCTGTGCTCGCCTCCAGCCTGTTCTTTCGCACCACGCGGCCACTTAGGCGACCCGGATCGCTGCGAACAGATGTGCCGGCCCCCCAACATGCAGCAGGTGGAGGAAGCCTGCCACACTTACAGTCATGTGGTGTATAAAGTAGTGCGTGTATTTGAGCTGGAATCCCTCTACCCACTTCTGCAGGATCCAAGCTTAGACTTCCGCATCATCCACCTGGTCCGAGACCCACGGGCTGTGTTTCAGTCTAGGGAGGTGGTGGGTCCCCACTTGAAGGTAGATAACGGTGCTGTCTTGGAGCAGAGAAACTTCCCACCTGATGAGGTGCCATATGAAGTCATGCAGGAAATCTGCCGTAGCCATGTGCGCATCAATGACAGGGCCGTCCTGAAACCCCCTCCTTTTCTAAAAGGGCGTTACAAAATGGTCCGTTATGAGGATGTGGCACGCAACCCACTGGAGAAAATATCTGAAATGTATGAATTTGCAGGTCTTGAGATGACCCTGCAGGTGGGGGAGTGGATCTACAGAGTTACCCATGGAACAGACAAAGATGCTGGAGCAAAAGGCTATTTACGAAACACCACTCATGTGCCTGAGGCTTGGCGTACCCTGCTGCCACACAGCAAAGTCAAACGCCTCCAGGAGGTGTGTAAAGAGGCCATGTCATTGATCGGGTACAGGACAGTTAACAGTGAAGAAGAACAGAAAAAACTTGACATCGACCTGCTGGTGCCACGGAACCAAACGGAGCATCCAAGTGATAGTTAAAACATGAATGACAAAGGCAGACGACATGGGACAGAGGGGCTGATGCAAGATATTAGACAGATGTGCAGCCAAACTGCAAAAGAGAACCAGATTCACTGAGGGCGTATTCACACCAGGCTCGTCTGGTCCGCTTGAAACAGACTTTTCCTCTGGTGCGGACTTTTTGGGGAGGTGTGAATACAAACCAGCGGACTCTGGTGTGGATCAAACAAGTGAACCGAGACCACCTCTGCAGCTGGGACTCGGTCCACTTGTTTGATCGGCACCAGAGTCCCAAACGAACCCTGGTGCAATTCGCGTAGGGGAGAGCGGGGTAAGTAGTGCCAATTTTTACTTAAACTGCCTTTAAAGCAAGGGGATTATAATAATGCCCCCAACTAATATATGTACATATAGTTTAGGATGTTGTGCATCCCTGGGAACAATCACTTTGAATCTTAAATCAACTGTTTCAGAAATATAGCTTTAGAAAAAAAAAAAAAAATCTGGCACAACTTGCCCCCGGTGCGGGGTAAGTTGTGCCATTAGAGAGAATACACTGGGGTAAGTTGTGCCATTAGAGAGAATACACTGGGGTAAATTGTGCCATTAGAGAGAATACACTGGGGTAAATTGTGCCATTAGAAAGAATACACTGGGGTAAGTTGTGCCATTAGAGAGAATACACTGGGGTAAGTTGTGCCATTAGAGAGAATACACTGGGGTAAGTTGTGCCATTAGAGAGAATACACTGGGGTAAGTTGTGCCATTAGAGAGAATACACTGGGGTAAATTGTGCCATTGATAACTGAAGTAAAACAGATCATTTTAATGTCACAAATGTTAATGCTATATAAAAGCAAGACATTCAATACAAAATTAAAGCCAGAAGTGGCGATGATCGGGCCCTCGCTTGTCCCCATGCAGTCGCGGAGGCCTGAGCCACGCTGGGGGCTGTGGCGCAAAGAAACGCAATGTTTTGTTCATCCACCAGGCTACGAGCACAACCAGACTGGGCAAGTGTGTTCAGGGGCGGTCCCTCATCACACATGTTAAGTTTCAAGCAAATCCGTGCCCACTGCCATGTTTCTCCTATACACAGACAGCACTGCCACTGGCACAACTTAACCCAGGCCCTTTGGCACAAATTACCCCAAGCCCAGCATTTTGAGAAAAAAGGATTCCCCAGCTGTTTTGAGCTGGCATCATGCTAACTGTATAGACTCATGGTGTAGCTTAATAAAGCACTAAAACATGTGTGAACTGTTTTCAAAGTTATCTATAATTGTTCAAACATGGCAATCAAAAAACCTTGATCATAGAAATTTTACTTTGGAGGGCAAAAACTTGTTTTTTGAACATAAATGTGCTTTCCTCTCAAGCCATGTGTCTCCCTTCTTGATAGGATGAGTGAAATGGATGCCCCTTCAAAAATATGTGGTCACATGACCAACTTCTTCTATGGTTTTCTAGATAACAGGGGTGGAACTACTTGCCCCATGGCACAAATTACCCCACTCTCCCCTACGGTGTGAATGCAAACCGAACCTTTCCCGAACCAAATGCAAAATCCAAGCGCCTTTTTGGATTCAACAGGCTTCCGTTGTTGTCAGAAAATGTGGAAATGATCAACAATGAGCCGTGGGTCAACATGGAGCACAGATAGACACGCTGCCTCCTTGATATCTGGTCAGTGGAAAACATTTATCAGATGCTGGAGAGGACGCACCCGTCGCCGTTAACGATGCACATTCTTAATATTTTTTTAAAACTGATAACAGAAAGTCGTTATCCGATTAATAACCGTTAACAGAATGTGACTAGGCTTAAATGCCGATCGGCAACGCGGCATCCTGAGAGAATTATTATGTTTTTTGTTTGTCTGTTTTTTGCTGTGCCGTCCTTTTTCTCTCTTTTTTTTTTAGCGCACCATCCTTAAGACGCACATGCAGACGTGTGTGTGTTTGTTGTCTGACCATCGTCATGGTGACGGCTGCATAACGGCCACATATACAGCCTCCAAGTGATGAATAAGCACAGGACAGGTGCAACTGGAAATACTACCAAACTGAAAGGGCAGCAAGAAACGCATTCATGACCTCCATTGTGGACTTCTCGTGGAAGATCCCGCTGATAATTTTTATCCAATGATTGAGCGACTGTGGGACACACGTGCTTTTGTTTACAAAGTTGATCCGCTTGTGAAAAAATGCAATGTGAATACAAACCACAACAAGTAAAAAAAAATGTAGTCCGCACCAAAGCAAGTGAACTATGGGACATTCCTGGTGTGAATACGCCCTTAGATTTGCTGACAGCAAGTTGTGCCCTGAAGCCTCTGTAGAAACCAAGCATCACCTGATGCTCTGAACTACACATCACACATGGCTCTGTGCAGCAGCCTGAAAAAATCATTTGCAAGGCCACACATAGAAATAATTCAGTTTGAAATATAAGTGAGATGACGAAGAGGCTTTATTTAAAACAAAAATCGGGTCCATGCCTATGTTCCTACAGCCTTATGTTCCCACAGCCTTATGTTCCCACAGCCCTATGTTCCCACAAGATTTTTCTTAAAATTAGGCCCTATGTTCCCACTGGACTCTCTCTACCTATCTGGCCTGTCTTTTTTACTAAACTTAACCAACTCTTTTCTTCATTGCCTAAACCCAACCGATGGTGGGACCAAAGGGCTGTGGGAACATAGGGCCTAATTTTCAGTGACAACAAAAGTTAGAAATGTGGGAACATAGGGCTGTGGGAACATAGGGCTGTGGGAACATAGGAATGACCCCCAAAAATCAACAGCATTCATGACTGAGTAGTTCTCCACTTTATCTGCCTAGCCTGTGAATCATGTGGGCTCTTTTTGGCGATAGCTGCACACTCCCATGTACAAAGTGAATCTGGGGCTGGGTTTTGCACAGTGTAATCTTTCTGGTGGTGACAGTCACATTAGGGGAGGTAAGTTTACTTATAGCTCAATGTTGAACCAGCAGAGCCACACTTTGAATAACAGTTAATTATCTTTGGCTTCCACCTCTGCCTCCTCGTTTCTGTATTTTCTATCTGTTGAGCCTCTCTCCTCCCTTCGCTCAGGTGCCTGGTGAATATCAATAAATGGTCTTGGACTGCCATCTAGTGACCAGTCTTTGTAAGTAGTCATAGGCACAAAAAGGAGGAGACTATTGAGACCTGTAATCTCCACCTGTACCAACTCCATCACCATTGTCTTGTCTGGGTTGGGGCTGCCTCTGTGCTGCTGAGCTTCTTTCGCCTTTGTTGGAATTGGATTATTTCTCAATTTCTGTTTTATTATTAAATCCTTGGGATGTTCTGGATTTATTGGAGTCATGCTCACGTTATCTTTATTTTTCTATTGAGTTGGGATTAATTGCATTGGTGGAATTTTTTATCTGAAGACTATATGAAATTTGTGTGCAGTGAAGTTTTCAGGGTTGTTTTGTGACCAGTAATAATTGGGAAATTGTAAATTAAATGTTTTGCCTGTGTAATTTCTTGAATGTCTTCTTTCCCTTTTCTGTGTTTCCTTGCTGTAGTTTTCACGATGCTATGGCTTCCAGCTGGTTTGCCTGATGAAGGTCGTTTAGACCGAAACGTTGCAGCAATAAATATTCGATGAACCAAGTTATTCAGTGTGCTGGACTCCACTTTCTTTTCATGATCAGTCCGGACCTATGGATCCTAGTCCAACGCACCTGAAAAAATAGATGTGCGGAGACGCTCCCTCACAAACTCTTTCAGCTACAACATTGTTGTCATTGGAGGCATTGATGGTTTTTCTCGTAAGGTTAGCACAATTGTTTGGACGAAGTGCACATATATCTATAATTACTAAATACTTGAGTGCCCCATAGACATGTAATTGTATTTGTGCTGCAGATAGTGTATCTTGGTGCAGCCTCAAACAACAGGCCTCAACCACCCTGGCATTCTTCCAGGAATCTGCCGACAAGTTTGGTGTTCCTCTCAGGTGAAGGAATATTATAAACTAGGAGATTTTACATTTGTATGACACCTCACATCACTACAAGGACACAACCAGAAAGGACAAGGCATGGAACCAAATTGCCTAGGTTTTGGGAGTGGACGGTGAGTTTAACCTACAAAGAAATTACCACGAATGACTGTTTTATTAATGAGTGCAAATTGTATTAAGTGCTTGTTAACATGTTATTCAGTCTAGAAATCCGTTGGGTACCCATGCATTACAATGAACAAGTTTTTTTTTAGATTTTCTCCCCCACTATCAGTTGACTTGAGAGAAAAAAGTAGTACATTCAGGTACTAGTAATTCTGAAATATGTCCTTATTATGATGTTGTTTTATAGCTCTGGGAAGCACATACTCATTTGGAAAATAAACTTAGGCTATTCTTGTGATAGCTGCCTTTACTTTACAATCACAAGTCTTGTTGTGTGGGATTTGAAGAGAAAAAAGAATACATTTTAAAGCAAATCTCTATTTCATCTCTGCATTAATTCACAAATTTTCTATTGGAATATTTTTTCATGTAATTTTTAGGGGTGGTCTCAAACTTATTTAAAAAGTATGTAAACAACAAATATATTGTGTGCAATATTTTATTTTCAAACACAAACCACACAACTGCTGTGTGAGTATGTAGCTACACATCATTGTCCTCAATGTCTTGGCAAATCTCACACCATTCTATCCTGCCAAGACACACACACCGCCTTCTGGGGAGTTAAAGCAGAAGTAAGCGATCCGGTGGTTTTGGCTAATGCTGCGTTCCAGGCAGGCTTTTGAAACCGTAAATTACAGCTTCAAGTCACAACTTACGACTTTGTAGCGTTCCAGGCAACCCACTCGTGTTCCTCCGACCTGTTTTACCTGTGAAAGTCACTATAACGGCCACTCATAACTTCTGACCCGTGAACTCGTACCAGATCGAACTGGTACCACTTCACAGGTCGGAAAAACACCAGTTACGAGTTTCCTTGAACGCACCATAACAGTCCTCGTCCCTACGTCACCACATTCAGGCGCATCCCTTGGCTGCACACACAGAGAGGACTGCCCCTTTATGCCGTTCTCTCTCCTCATTGGATAAAGGTTGTAGGATACAAGGAAAGTTTTCTCCTGGGCTCAGAGCAGAGCAGAGTGACTGACAGACCCGTGTTTCAGACCAAACACTCTATAGAAGTGATTGCTGTCGGAAGATACAACTATTTAAGACTTAGATTAACACAAATATATCACTTACTTCTGCTTTAAAGTAGGAGGTGAAGATTTCCCTGACGTTACAGGCCTCCCTTAAAGCTCTGTTTCCTCCAATGTTCCGAGCAGGAGCCATGTGTCTCCCGGTTACTGCTATTGCTGCTATTCTGACATGCCGCTATTTCGACATTGACTTCTAATTGTCAAAAAAAAAAAAATTTCATTGTCGGAGTAGCGGCATTTTACTATTTTTTCAAACATTCCACTTTGCCGACATTGATTACGTTATAGTCAGACGTGTCCTTCTGATTTTTTTTTGTTTTCATCTGAGACACTGTTTCTCATACACATATAGGCCTATAAGAGAGAAGAAAAAAACAAACTCTAGTGTGACGTCCGACAAGGATCAAACTCACCAAGTTTAAAAACACACCGGCAGCAGCGCACACTGATCTGCTACTGAGACTGTTATTATTCTGTCACCTGAGTTAACGAGGTGCACGTGAGTTTGGAGCTGACGAGAGAATAAAGAGTGAGACAACGCGGCCCTGAGGAGGAACTGTGAAGGACTCAGCTGTAATGGAAAATGACCTAAACCGAGTCCAGTAGATCTGTGACTGTGTAGTGGGAAGGCGTTCAAAGTAATGGTAACTATCGTCCTGCTTTAACATCTAGGTAAAAGAAGAAAAAAGATTTTCTGGGATAAAGGGGCAGATTACATGAGATTATTCTTCTTTCTGCTCCCTTTTGTTGAGATTTGGGATTGCCCGATGTCGCCATGTATCTCGCTTTCTTGCGCCCGCCCTCCGCCCGTTGTCTTCTGTGTCACTTTGTTGTCACTTTGTAGATGCTCCACAGAACGCATATGGCTAATTAATAGAGGGTATGCGTTTACGTCACGTTGCCCTCGGCAACGCCCCGTTCGATCGGACTGAGTGGCAAAACAAGCGTCCCTCAACATGCTGGCAGATAGCGGTGGACTCATAAACTGGATAAAATATCTTATATCAAAACAAATTGATGTCAAAAGGAATCGACAACCAGCTCCACAAAACCGTCTGCTACAATGGTACCAAGCAGTAACAATATAGGGCAGTAGATTTAAAGATATGGGCTGTTTTAACCAGGAATGCTGCCTGTCGCAATAATGCGACTTTGGCGCACCTTCTAGGTTAAGGTATTTGCATTTGTATGGATTTGGTACCTTCCTGCCCCCCCCCCCCCCCCCCCTGCACGTGCCTTTATTAGCTCTATATGCCGCTGCTGCTGCATAAGGGGGCCCCACAGAAAGAATAGCCTAGGGGCCCATGACTACCTTAATCCACCACTGTCTGTGATTTATAAAGGGAAGTTTGCTTACAAGTGTACGTACGCAGGGTTTTATAAGTGTGAATATTTTTTGGCGCACGCAAAACTTGGCTTTTGGGCATACGTACCCTCTTAGTAACGATCCCACGCACAGTTTTATAAATGAGACCCCAGATCCAGCATACACTCCACCGTCGCTTGTTCTCCCAAAGTCCCCCACTTGAATAACCCTGAATCTGTAGTCAGCATCTACGAGTGCCAGGAGTACAATAGAAAATGTTTTCTTATAGTTAAAGTATTGGCTCCCAGACAGTGGCGGTGCTTGGATGTGAACATGTTTTCCATCTATTGCACCCAGGCAATTGGGGAAGTTCCATTTTTCCAAGAAGCCCTGGGCCACTTCCCTCCATGTCTCTTCTGTCAGGCTGGGTAGAAACCTCCCCATCATAACATTTTCAATAGCAACACACACCATATGGACAGAATTCCTGACGGTGCTGGGTAACACCCCGCCTTTTCGAAACCCCGCCTTTCCGACAATAGGCTTCCATTCATCGTAATAGGGGGGTTTTCTATTTTTTCTAAAGACCCCGCAATTCCGAATAGGCTATTGGGGAAACCCCCCCACACTCCGAACAGGCAGACGGACGTAATCAGAAAGGAACCGGAGGCTGTGCAGTGCGCAATGCGCATTGATCCTTTTTTGGAGTCAAACGGATCATGTGCATAACTAACTGCAAAACAAGCACTTCATAATAATGACATACAGTGGGTACGTAAAGTATTCAGACCCCTTTAAATTTTTCACTCTTTGTTTCATTGCAGCCATTTGCTAAAATCAAAAAAGTTCATTTTATTTCTCATTAATGTACACTCAGCACCCCATCTTGACAGAAAAAACACAAATGTAGAAAGTTCCACAAAGTCAACTCACTGCAGCCCTCCACCAGTCGGGGCTGTATGGCAGAGTGGCCCAACGGAAGCCTCTCCTCAGTGACAGACATATGAAAGCCCCCATAGAGTTTGCCAAAAAACACATGAAGGACTCCCAGACTATGAGAAATAGGATTCTCTGGTCTGATGAGACGAAGATTGAACTTTGTGGCATTAATTCTAAGCGGTATGTGTGGAGAAAACCAGGCACTGCTCA
This sequence comes from Trachurus japonicus, assembly GCF_045865225.1. NCBI lineage: Eukaryota > Metazoa > Chordata > Actinopteri > Carangiformes > Carangidae > Trachurus > Trachurus japonicus. The sequence goes on from NC_140916.1 coordinate 38,584,525, forward strand.
TCACCTGCCCAAAGGGCTGCAGTGATAGTTGACTGTCTGGAACTTTCTCCCATCTCCCCACTGCATCTCTGGAGCTCAGCCACAGTGATCTTTGGCTTCTTCTTTACCTCTCTCACCAAGGCTCTTCTCCCACCATAGCTCAGTTTGGCTGGACGGCCAGGTCTAGGAAGAGTTCTGGTCGTCCCAAACTTCTTCCATTTAAGGATTCTGGAGGCCACTGTGCTCTTAGGAACCTTGAGTGCTGCAGAAATTCTTTTGTAACCTCCAATGAAGGAGTAGAACCATCTCAAGGAGGATCAGAAGGAATGGACAGCATGCCAGTTAAATATGAGTGTCACAGCAAAGGGTCTGAATACTTATGACCATGTGATATTTCAGTTTTTCTTTTTTAATAAATTTGCAAAATTTTCTACATTTCTGTTTTTTCTGTCAAGATGGGGTGCTGAGTGTACATTAATGAGAAATAAAATGAACTTTTTTGATTTTAGCAAATGGCTGCAATGAAATAAAGAGTGAAAAATTTTAAGGGGTCTGAATACTTTCCGTACCCACTGTATAACGTTCATTATGCTTCTGGCCTGTCTAGCCTCTACCTGGTCTTTTTACTAAACTTAACCAACTCCTTTCTTCATTGCCTAAGCCCAACCAAAGCATCTCCCTCAGTCAGCTGGCAGCACGAGCGGCGGCTGCAGCAGCCTCACGCCCTGTGAGCTCAAGCCGGGTTCAGCTGCGCTCGAGTGGAGCAGGGGGGGAGAAAAAAAGTGTATTTCTTTTCAGGGGTGCAAACTCATCAGGGGTAAAAAAGGTGACAAGATACCGACCCCCTAGAGGGGTCCAGGGGCATGCTCCCCCAGGAATCTTTTTAAAAACCAACTTTAAAGGTGAATTTACAGTCAATTTTAGCATGAGACTAGGGTCCAGATTTACTCAGGTTTGCACAGCTTTTGCTCGTGTTAAACCTGCACAATCTCTCTCTCCCCAGTCTGTGGTCAGTTTATCCAGATATCGCCTGTCAGGAAATTTGCTCCAACGTTTGTTTTAGGAGAAATACAGAGGTAGTATGAGAGGCTGGTAGGCTACATCCATGCTAGCGGCACGTCTCAGAGGCAGTAGCCGGTCTACTGAACCGATAGCCCGGGGCCGACGGTTCACGGTTTTGTCAGTCCCTCCAGGATTTCGCAGGCTTTTTTTGTGATTGTTGCGGCCTAAAATGCCTGAATTTGCGGCCACATTTTGAAAAAATTGCGGCGCATGTTGCGATGTTTTAAGCCCTTTTGTTGCGATTAAATTGCGGGAGACAGCAAAAGTTGCAAAAAAAAGTTGCAGTTTTGTTCTGAATAATTAAAAATCAAAGGAAAATTTAAAATTTTGAAATGTCACAAATTAATGTGAGGTCCTGTTATACCAGCAATTTTCCACTTGTTAAGAAAGGCACAGGAAAATTATATAGAGTTCAACGTTGTTTTACTTTTAATTAAAATGTCTGTTTAAAAATCGTGGTAAAAGAACTGTTTTATTAAAACAGTCCAGTTTTTGAATAAAAAGGGGAGGGTGGCTACTCAAGTCCAGGGCCAGGGCCTTAGGATGGGGGAAGGGGCACCTGGCCGCCGGCTGCTCCGCTCCGGCCCTGCAGTGGCGCACTCACTGGATTCCCCCTCGGCGAGTGCTGCGGGGGGGGGGACACAGCCTCGGGTGGTCAACCAGGACAACTCACACACTCAACACGTTCAACTCAGCTTGTGTTCCTTTACTTATCACTTTGTGCAGCCACGCTGTTCCTCCGTGGACTCACTTTCAACCACCGCTCCGTCCAGACTCACTCTCTGCTGTGTAACTCGCGGAAAGCACCGACAATTGGTCCAATTTGCGGAAAAGTTGCGGTGATTGTACAAAATTGCAAGATCGCAAAAATTCGCGGGGATTGGCTGAATTTGCGTTAATTGTTGCGATCGCAACATCGCGAATTCCTGGGTGGACTGTTTTGTGGTCATGGTTTTCGGTTCGGTTTGGTATAAATTGATCATTGGGAAAATCAATCATGTCTTGTATATTCAGGTTAAAACTGAAAGAATGAGGCAGTCTGACATCTGATACATCATTGTGACAGACTGAGGTTAAAAGTAGGTGAGATTCTGGTGGCAAGAGAGGAGACATCGATAGTTCCAACATGTTTTAATTTATTGGGCAAAGAAAGTTATCTAACAAATGCTAAGAACAATTAGATATTCACTGAAATATATAACCTATATTTATTAATTGTGGTTCTTACAAAAATTATATCTTATAAAATATAAAAGCTAAAATGTCTCTTAAAGCTCTGCCCCTTTAATTAGTGCATACAAAATAATTTAACTTTAGCCTACTACTTTTACAACCACATTATTTACCAGCAACATAAAGTGAAACAGAGGCAGAGGTGTCCTGCCACAGTCAGTCAACCTCCTCCTCCTCCCCCTCCTCCTGCTGCTCAGGTCGCTGCAGCGCTAATAAATGCTAAACGCGCTAATCGCTAATTGGCCGCGATCGCGATCATGACACACGCGGTCCCATACAGCACCTATACAATGCTGCTGACGCATCTTCTAGCTCCGACTCTTTCACTCGCCATGCTCACAAACGTTTCCAGTGCCCAGCTGATACGCTGCTCTGCTTCTTCTTGTTGTTTACCCATAGCAGCCATGCTACAGGGCAGATTGTTTCTTAGAACAGGCATGTTTAGATGTCGCACTGTACAGCCCTGGGTTTACCGCTGGCTGGTTAAACTCTTTATAGGAGACTAGGGTTGTTGGGTATACCGGTACTAGAGTGGTACCGGGGTACTGACGCATTTAAAACGGTACCATACTACGCTTAGATGGGACCGGTACTTTCATTTAGCGCCGCCGGCAGCGGTGACGTCGCCGCGTGAAGTCGCCGCATTGTAATTTGAGCCGAGGCGAGTGAGCGAGCCACAAACGAAGCAAGGTGCTGTTTTTATTACCGTTACAGCGCCACCTGGCCATGTGCCTGTGTTTATGTGTGTGTCTGTGTGTGTGCGCGAGAAAGACAGGCCGCCACAGACTCGTTAATTAATGCAAACACAGCTGGTTGATAAGTTTCATTTTTACCGCGGATCACCACTGGCATGCTCTCTCTCTCTCTCTCTGTCTCTGTCTGTCTGTCTCTCTCTCTCTCTGTCTCTGTCTGTCTGTCTCTCTCTCTCTCTCTCTCTCTCTCTCTCTCTCTCTCTCTCTCTGTCTGTCTGTCTCTCTCTCTCTCTCTCTCTCTCTCTGTCTGTCTGTCTCTCTCTCTCTGTGAGTGAGTTTTTTTCCTTTTTATTTTGCGGATCTAGAGCAGTGAGCGAGTGAGCGAGCACCTGATAAACAGCGGATGCGCACCAGATGATTGACCGGGGCAAAACCTGAAACGAGAGGCATACAGAGAGGAAAACACCCATCGGCTACAATATAAGGTAGGTAGCCTATGTCCAAAAGGCTTTGTCCTGTCGTCACGACGTGAGTGAGGGAGGATGGTGGTTCAAGTTTAGTGATGAGGAAACTGTCACTGCAGCTGTCAGCAGCTGCTCCAAACAGACACGTTACAAACTTTATTTTGAAGGGACAGATTAGATGTTGATTTTGTTAAAATTGACTGCACCCAAACATTAAGCATATCTGTCGGCTGCTGTCTTATTGTTCAGTCGACCCCCCACAATAGGCCTATTTGTTTGCAGAATGATGATGTTGTTGTTGTTGTTGCGGCTGCAATATGTTATTCATGCAGAGGATAGCCTACAAGCGGAGTTTTTTTTTCTTCCATATTGCCCATTCACTCTGAGTTGACTTAGGATACTCTGTGAAGTGAAAGTCTGAGTTTTCAGTTCCAGAACAGCTGATCTGAGTTGGATAAGTCAACTCTGAGTAGCTACGTTGAGCTCCTACCTACTAGTGAAAAGCCATCATGAAAAGAAAAGGAAAAAAACAAACAAAAGTAACACAGCTGCGGCCGTAGTGAGAATCACTGACTGAGTTTTAGATGCGGTCAACTTTTAATTTTGAATTTAACATAACTTTCTTTTAATATTGAGGAAGTGGGATGTTGCTCAATGTTTTTGTTTTGTTTTATTATAGATAGATAATTGCAATCAGCTGAATGAAATATAAAAACAGTCTGCGATGGCTCCTCACTTTGCTTTTATTCATATTCAAAGTAAAAGTTCATTCAGGATATTTCAACGTGATGGCCACAGCCGTGGCCACACAGCCATGATACAAGGGTAGTAGCCCTTTGCACCTACACTCACACTATATACCATGTTTCTATATTTATGTTACCATATTTTGTTTATGGGCATTATACATTCAATTAAGTTAACATTTAAATATTGAAATAACTCACACACAGGTTTTGGTTGTATACAATATACTTTATTATTTGACAGTACATTAGTTTCTATTTGAGCACACATGTTTAGTTAGCTTTTGTTCAGTATTGTTTCTAATTTCTCTTTTGTTCTTTGAGTTACCGGTGCTGCTGGTGCTGTTGGTGCGGCTGCTGGATCCTCCAGATAAAAGGATCCACCCCCACAAGCTCGACCATTTTATAACAGGCAGCACTAATTGGGCCAACCCAAGGACCGGTGCACCGTGGGGGGAAATTTAGTGTTTTAGTTATGTTTATTATTTTCCTTAGATCATTAGTAATTTCAGTTTTGTTTGGTTATGTATAGACTGTGTTTATTCTATAAGTTACCTTTCCTAAGTTGTTTTGTTTGTGAATTAGTTGTGGTCTTTTGTGTTTAGGGTTTAAGTTAACCCCTCCTTTGTTAGTATGGGCTGACCACCCAGTATATAAGTTTGCCCTTGTGTTCATTAGTTAGGTCTGTTTAATTCTGTTCTGTTTTGTCTTGTTAGTTTATTCAGTTGACTTTTGTACAGTTCTGTTAATTTGAGTAATTTTGTTTCTGTATGTTTTGGGTAAATAAAAACCCCTTTTTACTATCTGTTGTCCTCATTGCAACTGACTCGGTCCCTCACAAGCACCAACAACACACTTCTCATCCTGCTGAAAACAGAGAAGGACACTTATTTAAACTGATCTTAAATGCGGCGGCAAATTAGAAACACGAAATTGCGTTGTTGGAAAACAATATAATAGGCTATAAAAAATATAATAATAAAATAATATTTTTATCTGTGGGAAACCTGCAAGTGCTATGTGCGGCTGGGGAAGCGAAACCGTTCGGCTCAGAGAACGAGAGCTCGTCTAAATGAATCTTAATGTTGCTCCTGTTGTAAAACTAAGTGAATTATTTCTGCTTCAACATGATCGGACTGAGAAGGAAAGGACAGTCCCGTCAGACATTGCCAGCGAGCAGGTTATGTTCACAGGATCAGTTGAGTTTAAGTTACCTCTCTTCCTGGAACTGAAAACTCAGTTTCCCTCATCTCAGGGTTCACTCTGAGTTTTCACATAACCCGCTTTCTGGAGAATACCCCCCTGGTCACTGAAAACTATGAATGATCTTTGTGACTCTGTACATCTCTTTGATATCGCCAAACCGCGTAAACCCGACTAATTAAATAGGCTATTAAAATCAAATTCAGTCATGCTGCCTGTTCCCCATTTCGTATTTTTGATCTGAGCCTAAAATTTAATTATGAAAAACCACATGTTTTCGTTTTTTTTGTGTTAGATTAAAAAATAAAAACAAAATAAACTGTCATTATTTCATGAAAGCTCTTCTTCAGTCTCAGCTGGATGAAGCGCAGGATAAAGTGCGAGTGCACCGAGTGTACACAACAACAACAACAACAACAACACACTCGCATATCAGTTGCACATACAGTGGGTACCAGTTTCATTTGGACGTTTCCCTCACGTAACGCGTGATTCACGCGTTGCGTGAAATTGTAGGTCACACTGTAGCCACTAGGTGGAAGCATCGTACTGAGATGCAGCTCAAAAGATTTTGGGATAATTCCACGTTTGACCACAACGTAGCTGCAATGGAGAGTGGCGCTGTTCATAGGCCATAGGTACTTCATTTGCAGCTGTGGTCGAGAGAGCTAGAGAGTGGATGGAGAGAGGGACTGCTACGCCGGTCAATCAGATCAATGTTGTTGTTTTATTGTTTCACAGTGGTTACAGTAGCCTACGTTCAACAGGGTCAGTGGTTCTCAGCCTTTTGGGGGTCCCCTGCATATTTTTGATCTCTCCTGTAGCCTGGCTGGGTGGCTCCAAGTTTGAGTAGTTTGAGTTCTGCAAGTTCTGGTGAATGTAACAATCCACTCATAGACGATCGCTCCGTCCGTGCCAGCAGCCTGGACCCGATGCTGCTGGACTCACGAGCGGAGCAATAATGCACATCTGTCAGCAGCTGCTCTTGAAGGGACAGATTAGATGCTGATTTTGTTAACAGTGACTTTGTTGCATCCAAACATTTAGCATATCTGTCGGGTGCTGTCTCTTATCCGGTACAAAGTGGGAGATGACAGAACTACTTTAATCGAGGGAAAGCTACATTGTTGCGAGTTGACTCCGGACGGCGTGTGCACATGCACTAAGCCTGTGAATATTATCGTTTGTCCCGGACTCCCGGTCATAGTTATCTCAAGGAAATTTAAATCGAATGCAACTGGACTTGGTTATTCGTCTAGGAAGACGTTTCACCTCTTGCATTCGATTTAAATTTCCTTGAGATAAGTGCACACTGTTTCTGCTGTCAATTCGGTCATAGTTCATTTGTAACGTGTTTTCTTCATTCTTCATTAGGCTAATGTTAACACTAGAACCACCCAGATGGTCTCACACAGACGTTTGTGTTTTTCTTACATAAATGACTTTGTTTACATTAAAACTACAGGTCTATCAGTCCGTGACTTTTCCATGTGTGATGGTTTCTGAAGCTTACAACTTACACAAATGAAACATTCGATTTCTGGGCATTTATACCTCGGGTCGACAATAGCTTATTTTTTTCTTCAATTATTGTTTTCATCTACAGTTATATTTATCATAATATGCCCAATTCGGGAGGGAGAGAGGGGGGAGAGAGTGCCGCGGTCATGTTACATAATGTAACAGTTTCCAGAAAAATACAAAACAGTATATTTATTCATGTTACCCTCTGTTTAGGTAGATAAAGGTCTCAGTCACATTTGAATAAAGATAATGCAATTAGGCTAAATATCATAGGATCTTTTTTTTAAAGATAGGCCTATTTTATTTTTAGTTCCATAATTCAGAGATGATTTTCACTTAACGAAATGAAACGAAACAATGAAGCCTACAGTTTTGTCCTCCGGCTTATGAAAAGTGTGAGGAGAGGTAGCTACTGTAAGAACCGGTTTTTCTAAGCTGACTGAACAGCTGTGTGAAGTTCTGTGGGGGGCAGGGCTGAAGTATCCACAAGCACACCTATTGATCAGAGATAAATGAAGGTGCTAATGTGTCGCTGATGTGTCTATTAAGCTGGTCCTACAGACCGCTGCATATAAACCACACTGTAGCATTTTCACCCAGCCTCGCTTTCAATAAAACACACACTAGCATTCTATAGCCTAATTGCAATCAGTGAAATATATGAAATCAATATAAAACACAATTTAAATATGAGAGTTGCTGTTGCTCTAGTTTAATAGCGCTGCAGCTGCATTTGAGTCGAGTGTTTCAGAGTCGGCCGGCTGTAAACCAGCTGACCCGACTGACTTTTTTTTTTTTGCGGTCACATCAGCACGGCTGCATCTTCGGTCGCGGCTGCTGTGGCATTAGCCCATATTGCCCTATGGCCAGTCCGTCCCTGTCACTGGTTGTTTGTGTTGTCTGTCAAAACATGGATGAATGAAACCTATATCCACACATCTTGTAGCCTATTTCTATCGAGGGAAAGTTATTTCAGGATCTCCTGTTTTATCGCCCAGCCCGAAAGTGACATAGGCTATTGCCCGTTCATTCATGAGAAATCATCCAGCTACACTCTCAGTCAAACAAGGTGGGGAATGAACACTACTGTAGTTGGCTCATTTTAAAAACACACCGGCAGCATCGCCCACTGAGTTAATTAACTGCTGTGTGGAAAACCACGCTGTGGTCCATAATCGCGGTGCAGATGGGTGTGTTTGGAGCTGACAAGAGGATCGATAAAAGAGAGTGAGACGTATAGCTGCCGTCGTTACATTTTTCTCATTGAAAAACTATACTGTATTATTATTATATTGCATTCCCCATTCGTGTTCACTGCTCCGTGCTGCTGTCTTATAGAGGCGATCTGCTGCTCACAGATGCCACCTGGCGGTTGTTTGGGCACATTGCAGCTTCTGGTGAAAACACAATTACTCCTCCACAAAAAATCCGCGTGAGCCTCCTCCCGTGACTCACGCGTGAATCTCGCGTGAAACCGTCCAAATGAAACTAGTACCCACTG
>NC_140917.1:0-327500 GCF_045865225.1 Trachurus japonicus
ATCCTGACACATGCATGGACACTGGGGATATTGCCTAAACTTAACCCACAGGTCCAACAGCTTTCAGGTAAAAACTTGGTTCCATGGTCTTCTAGCCCACTCCTAGCCAGAGATATCAAGCTTTGAAACCACCACCCCTTCTTAATCGTAACACGCAAATATGCGCTTTGGCCATAACTCGACCAAACGGTTAAGGTTAAGGGAAATGGTTGATATGTCTAGGATTCCTCTACAGCAAGACCTTCAAGGAGACACCCAACCTGGTGGCCCGCGACCTTCCTGGCCGAGATATGGACACTTCCGTTCCGACTTTTCCAAAGAAAGGAAATTGCCCTGATTCGTGCCCCAAAGTGCTTTTCCGCACTTCCCCATAACACATTAGTAACACTTAGAACAATATATTCACAACATGTATTCCTATGGGCCATTTTTCCATTGGCCCATAACTTATGATAGGATGACGTATGAGACTTGGTTCCGGTCTCTATCGAAAGCCCGCCCCCGAAAAGGGGGGGTAGCCAAAATCCCTCGATGACGTCCACAACCAATAGCCTTCCAATGAGCCACAATGCTTGTATTTTTACCCATGATCCTTTGCTCCAATCCCGGAAATGACGCCACCAAGCGTCGCCTCTAGGCGCACCTAAACGAACACTCACTAGTACATGTCTATCTCCCAATCTAGCCCCATCGGGAAAGAAGTATTGAGCCAAAACCTCCACTTGGTACCTCCATTCCCGTTATACCTAACCCAATTTTCACACTTAGTCAAATTTTCACCCTTCTCCATGCATTCTTCCTATGGGGATATTAATTTGCCCATAACATTTTGAAGGAATGGTAGCTAGAGACTACCATTCCAGCATTTCTGAATTCAGCGTCCCCGATAAAGGGGGGGGTAGGTTCGTGGTCCCAGCTCTCAAATACGACCTTCCCTCGAGGATGATCAAAATGATCATCGTGGTTAAATCCACCTATACCAAACTCCCATCGTTTTTTTACATTTTTGGGGGGGGGCCCTGGATCCCTCTACCCATCTGCCAACCTAATCCCAATGAGGGGCCTATGCATGCATTTTCACCCTCTTTTCACCTGACCTGACCTGGACATTTTCTATTCAATGCCTGGACATGTCAGTTTTACTAACCCTAACCATCCCTACACATGCTGTAGACACTGGATATTGCCTAAACTATCCCACAGTCCACAGCTTTCAGTAAACTTGGTTCCATGTCCTCAAGCCCACTCCTAGCACAGAGATATCAACTAAACCACCCTTCTTTAATCGTAACAATACTGCAAATATGCGCTTGGGCCATAACTCACCAACGGTTAAGGTTAGGAAATGGTTGATATGTCTATGGATTCCTCTCATCAGACTTCAAGGAGACCCCCAACAAATGTGGCCCGCTGGACCTTCCTGGGCCGAGATATGGACACTTCCGGTCCGACTGATTTTCCAAATAAAGGAAATTGCCTGATACTGAGCTCCCAAGAGCATTCCTCACTTTCCATACAATAGTTAACACTTAAACAATTTTCACTCATGTATTCCTATGGCCATATTCATTGCCCATAACTTTGATAGGAAAGACGTAGAGACTTGGGTTTTCCGTCTCTAGTCGAAAGCCCGCCCCCGAAAATGGGGGTAGCCAAAATTTCGATGACTCACACCAATAGCCTTCCCAAAGAGCCCCCAATAATGCTTGTATTTTTACCCATGATCCTTTGCTCCAAGATCCCGGAATGACCCCACCCGAGCGTGCTCAGCGCACCGAACACTCACTAGGGGAACTGTCTATCTCCATCTAGCCCATCGGAAAGTATTTGAGCCTAAATCTCGACTTGGTACTTCAATAACCCTTATACCTATACACCCAGCTTCTTGCTGGACTCTCTACCCATCTGGCAACCTAACCCAGCAGGGACTATCCATGCTTTTTCCCTCTTTCACCTGACCTGACCTGGACATTTTCTATTCTATGCTGACATTCATTTTTAACTAACCTTAACCATACCCGACACATGCTGGACACTGGGAAATGCCTAAACTAACCCACAGGTCCACAGCTTTCACAAGTAAACTTGGTTCCATGTCTCTACCCCACTCCTAAGCCAGAGATATCAACTTGAAACAACCCTTCTTAATCGTAACACGCAAATATGCGCTTTTGGCCATAACTCATCCAAGCGTTAAGGTTAGGGATATTGTTGATATTCCCAATTGAATTCCTCTCAGCAAGACCTTCAGGAAACACACCACATTGCCCTCGGAACCTTCCCTGGCTCGAATAGGACACTTCCGGTCCACTTTTCCAAAGAAAGGAAATTGCCGTGATTCGTGCTCCCAAGTTGATATGCCCCCTTTTATTTTTTTTTTTTATTCCTCACTGTCCCATACAATTAGTTACCACTTAGAACAATTTTCATCACATTATTCCTATGGGCCATTTTCATTGGCCCATAAACTTTTGATAGGCATGACGTAGAGACTTGGTCCGGTCTCTATCGAAAGCCCCGCCCCCGAAAATTGGAGGGGGTAGCCAAAAACATCGATGACGTCACACCATATAGTCCTTCCTAATGAGCCTACAATGCTTGTATTTTTTAACCCATGATCCTTTGCTCCAAACCCGGACAATGAACGCCACCAGCGTGCTCAGCTGCACCGAACACTCACTAGGGACATGCATGTCTATCTCCCATCTAAGTCCCATCGGAGAAAGTAGTGTGAGCCTAATCTCCACTTGGTACAATCCCATCCCTTATACCTAACTCCTAATGTTTCACACTAGCCCATGCGCACCCAACTACCATGCATTCCGATGGGGGACTGTCTTAATCTGCCCATAAACTTGGAAATTCGGAAATGTAGGCTTGAGACCTTACCTCTGACTTGGTTACTCATCATTATACCTGACACTCAGTGCGACCCCGATAATCTCGGCGGGGTACGTCATCCGATGTCCCAACCCTCTCCTCTCTAACGACATGCCCTCGGAGGATGATCAAAATGATCATCGTGGTTATTACCCCAATACCAAACTCCCAACTCTTGCTGGACTCTCTACCCATCAGCAACCTAACCCAGAGGTAACATATGCTTGCTTTTTCCCTCTTTTCAACCTGACCTTACCTGGACCTTTTTCCTATTCTATGCCTGGACATGTCAGTTTACTAACCCTAACCAATCCCTACACATGCAGACACTGGATTTTCCTATACTTAACCCAACAGGTCACTGCTTTCAGTAAACTTGTTCCATGTCCGACCCACTCCTAGCAGAGATATCCAACTTGAAACCCACCCCTTCTTTAATCGTAACACGCAAAATGCGCTTGCCATAACTCACCACGGTTAAGTTAGGGAAATGTTGCTGAATGTCTATGATTCCTCTCAGCAAGACTTCAGTACATCCCAACATGTGTCCCCCCTGACCCTTTCCGGGCGAAAATGGACACTTCCGTCCCGACTTTTTCCCAAAGAAAGGAAAATGCTGATATCGGGCTCCAAGTGCTGTCCTCACTTTCCCATAATAGTAACAAACTTAGAACAATCTTCACTCGATGTATTCCTATGGGAGCCTATTTCATTGGCCCATAACTTTGGGATAGGAATGACGTAGAGACTTGTTCGGTCTCGTATCGATAGCCCGCCCCGAAAATGGGGGGGTAGCCAAAATCTCGATGACGTCCCACACCAATAGCCTTCCAATAGTCCACAAAATGCTTGTATTTTAACCCATGAATCCTTTGCTCCAGTCCCCCGGAATGAAGCCACAGCGTGCTCAGCGAACCGAACCACTCACTAGGACATGTCTAATCTCCCAACTACCCATCGGGAATGTAGTTTGAGCCTAAATCTCGACTTGTACTCATCCCTTATAACTAACTCCCAGCTCTGCTGGACTCCTACCCATCAGCAACCCTAACCTCAAGGGACTATCATTGCTTTTTCCCTCTTTCACCTGACCTGACCTGGACATTTCTATTCTATGCTGGACATCGTCAGTTTTACAAACCTTAACCAATCCCTGACACATGCTGGACACTGGAATATTGCCTAAACTTAACCCACAGGGTCCACAGCTTTCAGGTAAACTTGGTTCCATGTCTCTACCCACTCCCTAGCAGAGATATCAACTGAAACCACCCCTTCTTATAATCGTAACACCGCAATATGCGCTTTTGGCCATAACCACCAACGGTTAAGGTTAGGGAAATGGTTGATATGGCTATGGATTTCCTCTCAGCAAACCTTCAAGGAGACACCCAACATGTGGCCGCGGACCACTAGGGCCGAGATAGGGACACTTCCGGTCGACTTTTACCAAAGAAAGGAAATGCCTGATCGTAGCTCCAAGTGCTTACCCTCACTTTCCCATAACAATATAACACCTTAAGAACAAATATCACATCAATGTAACTCCTATGAGGCCATTATTCATTGGCCCATAACTTATGATAGGAATGACGTAAAGACTTGGTTCCGGTCTCTACGAAAGCCCGCCCCCGAAAATGGGGTAGCCAAAATCATCAGATGACGACACACCAAAACCATCCAATGAGCCACAATGCTTGTATTTTACCCATGATCCTTTGCTCCAATCCCGAAAGAACGCCAACAAGCGGCTCAGCGCACCGAACACTCACTAGGACATTCATCTCCATCCAAGCCCATCGGGAATGTAGTTGAGCCTAAAATCTCGACTGGTACTCACCCTTATACCTAACTCCCAGCTTCAGCTGGACTCTCTATCCCATCTGCAACCTAACACCAGAGGGACTATGCATGCTTTTTTTTCCCTCTTTTCACACTGACCTGACCTGTACATTTTCTATTCTTGCTGGACATGTCAGTTTTACTAACCTTGAACCAATCCGACACATGCTGGACACTGGGATATTGCCTAAAAAACTTAACCCACAGTTCCACAGCTTTCAGGTAAACTTGGTTCCCATGTCTCTAGCCACATCCTAGCCAGAGATATCAACTAAACCACCAACCCCTCTTTAATCAGTAACACGCTAAATATGCGCTTTTGCCATAACTCACCAACGGTTTAAGTTTAGGGAAATGGTTGATATGTCCCTATGGATTCCTCACAGAGCTAGACCTTCAAGATACACCCAACATTGGCCCGCGGACCTTCCTGGCCGAGATAGGACACTTCCGGTCCGACCCTTTTCCAAAGAAAGGAAATTGCCCTATTCGTGCTCCCAATGCCTTCCTCACTTTCCCATACATTAGTAACACTTAGAACAATTGGTCACTCATGTATTCCTATGGGCCATTTCATTGGCCCTTAAACTTTTGGATAGGAATGACGTAGAGACTTGGGTCCGGTATCTATCGAAAGCCCGCCCCCGAAATGGGTGGGTAGCCAAAATCTCGAATGACGTCACACCAATACCTTCCATTGAGCCACAATGCTTTGTATTATTACCCATGAAACCTTTTCTTCCAATCCCGGAAATACGCCACCACAAAGCGTGCGCAGCGCAACACCGAACACTCACTAGGGACTGTCATCTCCCATCAAGCCATCGAAAGTAAGTTTAGAGCCAAAATCTCCACTTGGTACCATCCCTTTATACCTAACCCATGTTTTTCACACTAGTCAATATTTTCACCCTTCTCCATGCCACCTATGGGGGATTTTAATTTGCCCATAACTTTGCTAGGAAGTGCTTAGAGACCCATACCAGCATTCTGTAATTCAGCAGCGTCCCCCGATAATGGGGGTAAGGTCTGGTCCATCTCTTCTACGACCTTCCCTCGATGATGATCAAAAATGATCATCGTGGTTATACCCCTAAATACCTAAACTCCCAGCTTCTTGCTGGACTCTCAACCCATCTGCAACCTAACCCAGAAGGACTACTCAATGCTTTTTTTTCCCTCTTTTCACTGACCTGACCTGGACCATTTTCTATTCATGCCTGACATGTCAGTTTTACTAAACCCTAACCATCCCTGACACATGCTTGACACTGGATATGCCTAAACTTAACCCACAGGTCCACAGCATCAGTAATCTATGGTTCCATGTCTCTAGCCCACCTCCTAGCCAAGGATATCAACTTGAAACCACCCCTTCTTTATTCTAAAACTACCAAATATGCGCTTTTGCCATTACCACACAACGGTTAAGGTTAGGGAAATGGTTTGATAAGTCTTATGGGTTCCTCTCAGCAAACCTTCAAGAGACACCCAACATGTGGCCCGCGACCTTTCCTGGGCGAATTTGGACACTTCCCGGTCCGACTTTACCCAAAGAATGGAAATTGCCTGATTAGTGCTCCCAAGTGCATTCCTCACTTTCCCTACATTAGTAACACTTAGAACAATTTTTCACCTCATGTATTCCTAAGGCCATTTTTTCATTGGCCCAAAACTTTGATGGATGACGAGAGAATTGGTTCTCAGGTCTCTATCGTAAGCCTCCCCCGCACAATGGGGGGTAGCCAAAATCACGATGACTTCACACCAATAGCCTTCCAAAGAGCCACAATGCTTGTATTTTACCCATGATCTTTGCTGCCAATCCCGGATATGGACGCTCACCCTAGCGTGCTCAGCGCACCGAAACACTCTCTAGGACATTCTATCTCCCCGCGAGCCCATCGCGGAAAGTAGTTTGAGCCTAAATCACCACTTGTACTCATCCCTTATACCTAACCCCATTTTCACACAATTCAAATATCACCCTTCCTCCATTCATTCCTATGGGGGATTTTAATTTGCCCATAACTTTTGATAAAGGTGCCTATAGACTCCACATTCAGCATTTCCTGAATTCATCGTCCCCCATAATGGGGTGGTAGTCGTGGTCCCATCTCTCTACGACCTTACCCTCGAGGATGATCAAAATATCAACGTGGTTATTACCCAATACCTAACTCCCAGCTTCTTGCTGTACTCTCTACTACCCATCTGCAACCTAACCCCAGAGGGACTATGCATGCTTTTTCCTCTTTTCACCTGACCACCTGGACATTATCTATTCTAAAATGCCTGGACACCCATGTCAGTTTTACTAACCCATACCAATCCCTGACACATGCTGACACTGTGGAATATTGCCTAAACTTACCCACAGGTCACAGCTTTCTGTAAACTTGGTTCCATGTCTCTACCCTCTAGCCAGAGATATCAACTTGAAACCACCCCTTCTTTAATCGTAACACCAAAGATGCGCTTATGGCCACATAACTCACCAACGGTTAAGGTTTAGGGAAATGGTTGATATGTCTAGGAATCCTCTCAGCAATACCTCTTACAAGATGACACCCAACATGTGGCCCGCGACCTCCTGGGCCGAGATATGACACTTATCGGTACCGACTTTTTCCAAATAATGGAAATTGCCTGATTCGTGCTCCCAAAGAGCTTTTCCTCACTTTCCCATACATTATAACACTTAGAACAATTTTACACCTCATGTTTCCAAATGGGCCATTTCATTTTCATTGGCCCATAACTTTGATAGGAATGACGTAGAGACTTGTTTTCCGTTCTCTATCGAAAAGCCCCCGCCCCCCGAAAATGGGGGGTAGGCCAAAATCTCGATGACGTCACACCCATAGCCTCAATGAGCCACAAAGCTTGTATTTTTTACCCATGATCCTTTGCTCCAATCCCGGAAAATGACGCCCACCAGCGTGCTCCAGCGCACCGAACACTCACTAGGACATTCTATCTCCCATCTAGGCCCATTCGGGAATAAGGTAGTTTGCGCCAAATCTCGACATGGTACTCAACCCCCCCTTATACCTAACTCCCAGCTTCTTGCTGGAGCTCTCTACCCCATCTGGGTCAACCTAAACCAGAGGGACTATGCATGCTTTTTTTTTTCCTCTTTTCCCACCCTGAACCTACCTGGACATTTTCTATTCTATGCCTGGACATGTCCAGTTTTACTAACCTTAACCAATCCCTGACATCTTGCTGACACAGGGATATTGCCTAAACCTTAAACCCACAGTCCACAGCTTTCAGGTAACCTTGGTTCCATGTCTCTAGCCACTCCTAGCCAAGATACCAACTTGAACCACCCCTCATTAATCGAAACACCAATATGCGCTTTGGCCATAACTCCCCAAAGGTTAATGTTAGGGGAATGTTGACTATGTTACTAAGGATCCTCTCAGCAAGACCTTCAGAGAAACCCAACTGTTGCCCCGCGGACCTTCCTGGGCCGAGATATGGACACTTCCGTCCGACTTTTCAAAAAAGGCAATTGCCTGTTTCGGCTCCCAAGAGCTTTCCACACTTTCCCATACAAATAAGTAACACTTAGAACAATTTCCACCTTCATGAATTCCTAAGGGCCATTTTCATTGCCCATAACTTTTGATAGGAATGACGTAGAACTTGGTTTCCGGTCTCTATCGAAAGCCCGCCCCCGAAAATGGTGGGGAAGCCAAAATCTCGATGACGTACACACCAAATAGCCTTCCAAATGAGCCACAATGCATTATTTTACCCATGATCCTTTGCTCCAACCCTGATGACGCCACCAGAAGCGTGCTCAGCGCACGAATCACACACTAGGGACATGTCAAACTCCCATCTACCCATCGGGAAAGAGTTTGACCTAAATCTCGACTTGGTAACTCATCCCTTTATACCTAAATCCCAGCTTCTTGCTGGACTCTCTACCCAATCTGCAACCTAACCCAGATGACACTATGCAATGCTTTTTTTTCCCTCATTTCATTTTCACCTGACCTGACCTGGACATTTTCTATTCTATGCCTGGACATGTCATTTTACTAACCTTAACCAATCCTGACCATGCGACACTGGGATATTTCCTAGAACTTAACCCACAGGTCACACAGCTTTCAGGTAAACTGGTTCCCATTCTCTACCCCACTCCTAGCCAGAGATATCAACTTAAACCAACCCCTTCTTAATCGTACCACCAATATTCGCTTTTTGGCCATAACTCACAACGGTTAAGGTTAGGGAATATGGTTGATATGTATATGATTCCTCCTCACAAGAACCTTCAAGGAGACACCAACATGTGGCCCGCGACCTACCAGGGCGAAGATCTGGACAACGTTCCGTCCCGACTTTTCCAAAGAAAGGAAATTGCCTGATTCGTTCTCCCAAGTGCTTTCCTCACTTTCCCCATACCTTAGAAACACTTAGAACATTTTCACATCATGTAATTCCTAAGGCCATTTTTTCATTGGCCCATAACTTTTAAGAGGAATGACGTAAGAGACTTGGTTCCGGTCTCTATCGAAAGCCCGCCCCCTAAAATGGGGGTAGCCAAAATCTCGATGACGTCACAAATACCAATAGCCTTCTCCCAGTGAGCCACAATGCTTGTTATGTTTTACCCAATGATCCTTTGGCTCCAATCCTGGAAATGACCACCAGCGTGCTCAGTCGCACCGAACACTCACTAGGGACATGTCTAACTCCATCTATCCCATCGAAATAGATTATCTCTAAATCTCCACTTGGTACTCATTCCTTATAACCTAACTCCCAGCTTTCTTGCTTGTATCTCTCTACCCATCTGCAACCTAAACAGAGGACTATGCAGGCTTTTTCACTCATTTTCACCGACCTGAACTGGACATTTCTATTCTATCCTGGACGAGGTCAGTTTTACTAAAACTTAACCAATCCCTGACACATCTCTGGATCACTGGATTATTGCCTAAACTTAACCACAGGTCCACAGATTTTTCAGGAAACTTGGTTCAATGTCCTATGCACACCTCCTAGCCAAGATATCAACTTGAAACCACACTTCTATAATCGAAACACGCAATAAGCCTTTTGGCCCATAACTCACCAACGTTAAGGGTTAGGAAATGGATGAAATTCCAAAGGATACCACTCAGCAAGAACCTTCAAGAGACACCCACATAGTGGCCCCGCGGACCTTTCCTTGGGCCGAGATATGGACACTATCCGGTCCGACTTTTCAAAGAAAGGAAATTGCCTGATTCGTGCTCCAAGGTGCTTCCTCACTTTCCCATACATTAAGTAACACTTAGAACAATTTTCACCATGTAATTCCATGGGCCATCTTCATGGCCCATACTTTTGATAGGAATGACGTAGAGACATGGTTCCGGTCTTCAAACGAAATGCCGCCCCCAAATGGGGGGAAGCCAAAATCTCGATGACGTCACACCAATAGCCTTCCAATGAGCCACAATGCTTGTATTTTTTTACCCATGATCCTTTGCGTCCAATCCCGGAAATGACGCCCCAGCGTGCTCAGCGCACGCGAACACCACACTAGGACATGTTCAATCTCCCATCTTAGCCCATCGGAACGTAGTTTGAGCCATATCTCGACTTGGTACTCATCCCTTATACCTTATCAACCTAAAAACCTAAACCACGCCCACAACTTTACCAACGGAACCAGCCCACAAACTCCTAATTGTTGTCTACTACCCCCAACTATAATCGACCCACCAGAGACACACACGAAGACACCACCCAAGCCCACGTGGACCCTCATAACCAACCTTCCGTTCCTGATATAATCATGCCTACTTACTCCGTACCGGAAGTGGGTGGGGCCCTAATGACGCACCCCAATCGAAAGCCCATGCCCGTGGTTAGGGGGGGTAGAGCTTAGTTTCATGTCTCTAACGACCTTCCTATCAACATTATAACCTCGTGGTTCAACAACCACGATCGCGAAAACCCCCTAACCTAACCAAACCCTAACCCTAACCCTAACCCATTCGGTAAAACTTGGATCCATGTCCTCTAGCCACTCCTAGCCAGAGATATCAACTTGTAACCACCCCTTCATTAATCGTAACACGCAAATAGCGCTTGTGCCAGTAACTCACACGGTAAGGTTAGGGAAAGGTTGATAAGTCTAATGAATCCTCTCAGCAAGACCTTCAAGAGTCACTCCAACATGTGGCCCGCGGACCTTCCTGGGCCCGCGATATGGACACTTCCGTCCGAACTTTTCCAAAGAAAGGAAAATAGCTGATTCGTGCTCCCAATGTGCTTTCTCACTTTCACCATTACATTAGTAACACTTAGAACAATTTTTCACTCAGTAATTCCTATGGCACATTTTCATTGGCCCATAACTTTTGATAGGAATGACCGTAGAGACTGGTTCCGTACTCTATCGAAAGCCCTGCCCCCTAAAATGGGGGGTAGCCCAAAATCTCGATGACGTCACACCCATACCTTCCAATGAGCCACAATGCATGTATTTTTACCCATAACCTTTGCTCCAATCCGGAAAATGACGCCACCAAGCGTGCACAGCGCACCGAACACTCACTAGGGACATGTCTATCTCCCATCAAAGCCCATCGGGAAAGTAGTTGAGCCTAATCTCCCGAATGGTTACTCATCCCTATACCTAACTCCCAGCTTCCTTGCTGGACTCTCTACCCATCTGCAACCTAACCCAAGAGGGACTATGCAAGCTTTTTCCCTCTTTTTTTTCACCTGCCTACCTGACATATTCTATTCTATGCCAGGACATGGTCCAGTTTACTACACTTAACCAAATCCGCTGACACTGCTGGAACACGGGATATTGCCTAAACTTAACCCACAGGTCCACAGCTTTCAGGTAAACTTGTTCCATGCTCTAGCCCCACTCCTAGCCAAGAGATATCAACTGAAACTACACCCCTTCTTATCGTAACACGCAAAAATGCGATTTGGCCATAAAAACTCACCAACTTTTAATGTTAGGGAAATTGTTGATAGTCCTAGGGATTCCTCTCAAGCAAGCCTTCAGAGACAACCCACATGTGGCCCGCGGACCTTCCTGGCCGAATAGGAACTTCCGTCCGACTTTTCCAAAGAAAGGAAATTGCCTGATACGAGCTCCCAAGTGCTCATCCTCACTTTCCCATACATAAGTAACACTTAGAAACAATTTTCCACTCATTAGTATTCCAAGGGCCATTTTCCATATGGCCCATAACTTTGATAGGAATGACGTAAGAGACTTTGAACCGTCTCTATCGAAAGCCCAGCCCCCGAAATGGGGGGGTAGCCAAAATCACGATACGTCACACCAATAGCCCTCCAATGAGCCACAATGCTTATTTTTACCCATTGATCCTTTGCTCCAATTCCCGTATATGACCCACCTGAAAGCGTGCTCATGCGCACCGAACACCACTATGACATGTCTATCTCCATCTAGCCCATCGGGAAAGTATTTGAGCCTAAATCTCACTGGTACTCATACCCTTATACATAACCCAATTTCATTCACACTTAGTCAAATTGTTCACCCTTCTCCATGCATTCCTATGGGGATTTTAAATTTGCCCCTTAACTTTTGAAAGTAAGGTGCTAGAGACTCCATATCCCGCATTTGAATTCAGCGCCCCGATAATGGGGTGGTAGGTCGTGGTCCCATCTCTCTACGACCTTCCCTCGCGGAATGATCAAAATGATCATCGTGGTTAGTTACCCATACCTAACTCCCAGCTTCTTGCTGGACACTCCTAACCCATCTGCAACCTAACCCAGAGGACTAAGCATGCTTTTTTTTCCCTCTTTCACCTGACCTGACCTGTACAAGTTCCTATCTATGCCTGGACATGTCAGTATATTAACTAACCCTAACCAATCCCTGACACATGCTGACACTGGGATATTGCGCTAAACTTAACCCACAGGTCCACAGCTTTCAGGTCAACTTGGATCCAGTCCTCTAGCCACTCCTAGCCATAGATAATCAACTTGAAAAACAACATTGCACCAAAAAAAGCCAACACCAAAAACAAAACCAACACCCAAACCACACACACACAAATACCTAAGCCAACAACCACAAACAACCACATTAAAAAACCAACACAAACACAACACCAGACCGACCAAAAACCAACGACACAAATCAATAACAAACACACCACAACACAACCAATACCATCACAAACCAACCAACAACGAGCCACAACAAACCTACAATACCACAACACCAACCAAACACACAACACACAACCAATCCCAAAAACAACAAATACACTACACAGCAACCTCCATATCACTAAGACAAAAACAACCAAACCAAACAGACCACTACACCAAAAAAAATCAACCCAACAATGCACTACATAAACAATTACACCCACCAACAACACCACACACACAAAACCAACCCAAACCACACAAAACCACACCAAATCAAACCTAACCACGAAACAAAACCACCAAACAAAAACCAATTAACACGAAAACACAACACAAACACACAACCAACAAACACAAACCAAACAAAACCACCACAACACAACAAACACAAACAAACCAACACACAAACAACAAACAAACAACAAACAAAACACAACAACCAAACAAAAACAACAACAAAACACAACAACAAACCACAACACAAACAAACAACAACAACACCAACACAAACAACACAACACAACACCAAAACAAAACAAACAACACAAAACAAAACCAACACAAAACAAACAAAACCACACAAACAACAAAACACCACAACAAAACACACAACCACACCAAAACCAAAACACACACAACACCAAACACAACACCAAACACAACACCAAACACAACACCAAACACAACACCAACAACACACCAACAAAACAAACACCAACACAAACCAAACCACAAAAACAACAACACCAACAACAAACAACACAAACACCAACAAACAACAACCACAAAAACACAAACAACACAAACACACCAAAAAACCAAACACTACAACACAACAACAACCAACACCAAAACCACAACGAATACAAACACCACAGCCACCAAAACAACAGAAAAAAACCACACACCCACAAACAACACAACCCACCACACAACCAACACAAAAAACCACCACAACCACACCCAAACAACACAACCAAAAACCAGAACGACAAGAAAACCGACGAACCCAACCACAAATAGAAAAAAAGACCCTTCCTTAATCGAAACACACAAATATGCGCTTTTTGGTCCATAACCACCAACGTTAAGGTTAGGGAAATGGTTGATATGTCTATGGATTCCTCTCACAAGACCATCAAGGAGACACCCAAAATTGGCCCGCGGACCTTCCTGGGGACAGATATGGACACTTCCGGTCCACTATTCCAATAAAGAAATTGCCTGATTCGTGCTCACCCCAAGTGCTTTCCTCACTTTCCCATACATAGGTAACACTAGAACAATTTTCACTCATGTATTCCTATGGCCATTTTCATTGGCCCATAACTTTGATAGTAATGACGTAGAGACTTGTTCCGGTCTCTATATCGAAAGCCCGCCCACCGAACATGGGGGGGTAGCCAAAATCTCATACGTCAGCAACCAATAGCCTTCCAATGAGCACAATGCTTTTATTTTACCCATTATCCTTGCTCCCAATCCCCGAAATGACGCCACCAGCGTGACACGCACCGAACACTCACAAGGGACATGTCTATCTCCATCAGCCCATCGGAAAGTGTTAGAGCTAAATTCATCGACTATTTATATGGTACTCATCCCTTATACCATAACTCCCCAGCTTCTTGCTGACTCTCTACCATCTGCAACCTAACCCAGAGGGACTATGCATGCTTTTTCCCACTTTCACCTGACCTGACCTGGACAATTTTCTATCTATGCCGGTCATGTCAGTTTAAAACCTTAACCAATCCTGACACATGCTGACACCTGGGATATTGCCTAAACTTACGCCACAGGAGCCACAGCTTTCAGTAAACTTGGTGCCGATGTCTCTAGCCACTCCTAGCCAAGATACAACTTGAAACCACCCCTTCATTAATCGTAACACCGCAAATATGCCTTTTGGCCAATAACTCACCCACGGTTAAGGTTAGTGGAAATGGTTTGATAGTCTAATGGATCCCTCTCAAGCCAGACCTTCCAAGGAGACACCCCAACATGTGGCCACCGCGACATCCTGGCCGAGATATGTGACACTTCGGTCGTCTTTTTCCAAAGAAAGGAAATTGCCTGATTCGTGCTCCCAAGTGCTTTCCGTCACTTACCCATACATAATTTAACACTTAGAACAATTTTTCACTCAATGTATACCTATGGGCCATTTTCATTGGCCAACCCATAACATTTTGATAGGAATGACTGTAGAGACTTTAGTTCCGGTCTCTATCGAAAGCCCGCGCCCCCGAAAAGGTGGTGTAGCCAAAATCTCGATGACGTCCCCACCAATAAGCCTTCCAATGAGCCACAATTCTTGTATTTTTTACCCATGATCCTTTGCTCAAACCCGGAAATGACGCCACCAGCGTGTCTCAGCGCACCGTACACCACTAGAGTGACATGTCTATCTCCCCATCAAGCCCCATCGGAAAGTAGTTTTGAGCCTAAATCTCCCACTTGGTATCTCAATCCCTTATACCTAACCCAAAATTCACACTTGTCAAATTTTCACCTCTCCATGCATTCCTATGGGGATTTTAATTTTCCATAACTTTTGATAGAAGGTGCTAGAGACTCCATTCCACATATCCTGAATCAGCGTCCCCGAAAATGGGGGGGTAGGTCGTGGTCCCAACTCTCTACGACCATCCACTATTATGATCAAAATGATCATCGTGGTATTACCGCCTATACCAAACTCCCAGCATCTTGCTGACTCTCTACTTAACCAATTGGCAAACCAAACCCATATGGACTAGCATCTTTTTTCCCGTCTTTTTCACCTGACACTGACCTGTACATATTTCTATTCTATGGCCTGACATGTCAGTTATACTAACCCTAACCAATCCCTGACACATCTGGACACTGGGATATTGCCAAACTTAACCCCAAAACCAGGGGTTATCCACAGCTTTCAGGTAAAAACCAGGTTCCATGTCTCACTAGCCCACTTCCAGCCAGAGATATCATCTTGAAACCACCCCTACTTATAATCGAAACACACGCAAATAATGCCGCTTTTTGCCATAACTCACCAACGTTAGGGTTAGGGAAATGGTTGAGAAGTCTATGAGGTCCCTCTCAAGCAAGACCCTTCAAGAGACACCGCAACATGTGGCCCGCGTACCTACCTGGCCGAGATATGGACATTTCCCGGACCGACTTTTCCAAAGAACGGAATTGCCTGATTCGTGCTCCAAGTGCTTTCCTCACTTTCCCAAACATTATAACACATAGAACAATTTTCACTCATATATTCCTATGGGCCCCATTTTCATTGGCCATAACTTTTGATAGGAAAGAACGTTAGAGACTAGGTACCTTCTCTATCGAAACCCCGCCCCCGAAAATGGGGGGGTACCAAAATCACGATGAGCTCACAACCAATAGCCTTCCAATGAGCCACAATGCTTGTATTTTTACCCCTGATCCTTTGCTCCAATCCCGAAAAATTACGCCACCCAGCGTGCTCAGCGCAACCGAACACTCACTAGGACCTGTCTATCTCCCATCTAGCCCATCGGAAAGTAGTTTGATCCTAAATCACCGACTTGGTACTCATCCCTTATACCTACTCCCAGCTTCTTGCAGGACTCTCTACCCCATCTGCAACCTAAACCCAGAGGGACTATGCAATGCTTTTTCCCCCTTTTTCACCTGACCTGACCTGGACATTTTCTATTCTATGCCTGGACATGTCAGTTTTACTAACCTTAACCAATCCCTGACACATCTGGACACTGGGATATTGCCTAAACTAACCCACAGGTCCACAGCTTTCAGGTAAACTTGGTCCCATGTCTCTAGCCCACTCCTAGCCAGAGATATCAACTTGAAACCACCCCTCTTTAATCGTAACACGCAAATATGCGCTTTTGGCCATAACTCACCAACGGTTAAGGTTAGGGAAATGGTTGATAGTCTATGGATTCCTCTCAGCAAACCTTCAAGGAGACACCCCAACATGTGGCCCGCGGACCTTTCCTGGGCCGAGATATGGACACTTCCGGTCCGACTTTTCAAGAAAGGAAATTGCCTGATGCGGTGCCTCCCAAGTGCTTTCCTGCACTTTCCCATACATTATAACACGTAGAACAATTTTCACTCATGTATTCCTATGGGCCATTTTCATTGGCCCATAAACTTTTGATAGGAATGACGTAGAGACTTGGTTCCGGTCTCTATCGAAAGCCCGCCCCCGAAATGGGGGGGTAGCCAAAATCTCGATGACGTCCCACAACAACCAATAGCCTTCCAATGACCACAATGCTTGTATATTTCACCCATGATCCTTTTGCTCCAACCCGGAAATGAACGCCACCTAGCGTGCTCAGCGCACCGAACACAATCACAGGACTGTCCTACTCCCATCTAGCGCCATCGTGAAAGTAGTTTGAAGCCTACATCTCGACTAGGTACTCATCCCTTATACCTAACTCCAGCTTCTTGCTGGACTCCTAACCATCTGCAACCTAACCCAGAGGGGACTATGCATGCTTTTTCCCTCTTTTCCACCCTGACCTTGACCTGGACATTTTCTAATTCATGCTGGACAAGTCAGTTTTTTACTAACCTTAACCAATCCCTGACACATGCTGGAACACTGGGATATTGCCTAAACTAAACCCACATGTCCACACTTTCAGTAATACTGTTCCATGTCTCTAGCCACTCCTAGCCAGAGATATCAACATGAAACCACCCCTACATTAATCGTAACACGCAAATATGCCCTTTTGCCATAACACACCAACGGTTAAGGTCTAACCCTAACCCTATAATGGGGGGGTAGGTCGTGGTCCCATCTCTCTACGACCTTCCCTCGAGGATGATCAAAATGATCATCGTGGTTATTACCCCTATACCTAACTCCCAGCTTCTTGCTGGACTCTCTACCCATCTGCAACCTAACCCAGAGGGACTATGCATGCTTTTTCCCTCTTTTCACCTGACCTGACCTGGACATTTTCTATTCTATGCCTGGACATGTCAGTTTTACTAACCTTAACCAATCCCTGACACATGCTGGACACTGGGATATTGCCTAAACTTAACCCACAGGTCCACAGCTTTCAGGTAAACTTGGTTCCATGTCTCTAGCCCACTCCTAGCCAGAGATATCAACTTGAAACCACCCCTTCTTTAATCGTAACACGCAAATATGCGCTTTTGGCCATAACTCACCAACGGTTAAGGTTAGGGAAATGGTTGATATGTCTATGGATTCCTCTCAGCAAGACCTTCAAGGAGACACCCAACATGTGGCCCGCGGACCTTCCTGGGCCGAGATATGGACACTTCCGGTCCGACTTTTCCAAAGAAAGGAAATTGCCTGATTCGTGCTCCCAAGTGCTTTCCTCACTTTCCCATACATTAGTAACACTTAGAACAATTTTCACTCATGTATTCCTATGGGCCATTTTCATTGGCCCATAACTTTTGATAGGAATGACGTAGAGACTTGGTTCCGGTCTCTATCGAAAGCCCGCCCCCGAAAATGGGGGGGTAGCCAAAATCTCGATGACGTCACACCAATAGCCTTCCAATGAGCCACAATGCTTGTATTTTTACCCATGATCCTTTGCTCCAATCCCGGAAATGACGCCACCAGCGTGCTCAGCGCACCGAACCCTCACTAGGGACATGTCTATCTCCCATCTAGCCCATCGGGAAAGTAGTTTGAGCCTAAATCTCGACTTGGTACTCATCCCTTATACCTAACCCCCCTAGAGACTCCATTCCAGCATTTCTGAATTCAGCGTCCCCGATAATGGGGGGGTAGGTCGTGGTCCCATCTCTCTACGACCTTCCCTCGAGGATGATCAAAATGATCATCGTGGTTATTACCCCTATACCTAACTCCCAGCTTCTTGCTGGACTCTCTACCCATCTGCAACCTAACCCAGAGGGACTATGCATGCTTTTTCCCTCTTTTCACCTGACCTGACCTGGACATTTTCTATTCTATGCCTGGACATGTCAGTTTTACTAACCTTAACCAATCCCTGACACATGCTGGACACTGGGATATTGCCTAAACTTAACCCACAGGTCCACAGCTTTCAGGTAAACTTGGTTCCATGTCTCTAGCCCACTCCTAGCCAGAGATATCAACTTGAAACCACCCCTTCTTTAATCGTAACACGCAAATATGCGCTTTTGGCCATAACTCACCAACGGTTAAGGTTAGGGAAATGGTTGATATGTCTATGGATTCCTCTCAGCAAGACCTTCAAGGAGACACCCAACATGTGGCCCGCGGACCTTCCTGGGCCGAGATATGGACACTTCCGGTCCGACTTTTCCAAAGAAAGGAAATTGCCTGATTCGTGCTCCCAAGTGCTTTCCTCACTTTCCCATACATTAGTAACACTTAGAACAATTTTCACTCATGTATTCCTATGGGCCATTTTCATTGGCCCATAACTTTTCATAGGAATGTCGTAGAGACTTGGTTCCGGTCTCTATCGAAAGCCCGCCCCCGAAAATGGGGGGGTAGCCAAAATCTCGATGACGTCACACCAATAGCCTTCCAATGAGCCACAATGCTTGTATTTTTACCCATGATCCTTTGCTCCAATCCCGGAAATGACGCCACCAGCGTGCTCAGCGCACCGAACACTCACTAGGGACATGTCTATCTCCCATCTAGCCCATCGGGAAAGTAGTTTGAGCCTAAATCTCGACTTGGTACTCATCCCTTATACCTAACCCCCCTAGAGACTCCATTCCAGCATTTCTGAATTCAGCGTCCCCGATAATGGGGGGGTAGGTCGTGGTCCCATCTCTCTACGACCTTCCCTCGAGGATGATCAAAATGATCATCGTGGTTATTACCCCTATACCTAACTCCCAGCTTCTTGCTGGACTCTCTACCCATCTGCAACCTAACCCAGAGGGACTATGCATGCTTTTTCCCTCTTTTCACCTGACCTGACCTGGACATTTTCTATTCTATGCCTGGACATGTCAGTTTTACTAACCTTAACCAATCCCTGACACATGCTGGACACTGGGATATTGCCTAAACTTAACCCACAGGTCCACAGCTTTCAGGTAAACTTGGTTCCATGTCTCTAGCCCACTCCTAGCCAGAGATATCAACTTGAAACCACCCCTTCTTTAATCGTAACACGCAAATATGCGCTTTTGGCCATAACTCACCAACGGTTAAGGTTAGGGAAATGGTTGATATGTCTATGGATTCCTCTCAGCAAGACCTTCAAGGAGACACCCAACATGTGGCCCGCGGACCTTCCTGGGCCGAGATATGGACACTTCCGGTCCGACTTTTCCAAAGAAAGGAAATTGCCTGATTCGTGCTCCCAAGTGCTTTCCTCACTTTCCCATACATTAGTAACACTTAGAACAATTTTCACTCATGTATTCCTATGGGCCATTTTCATTGGCCCATAACTTTTCATAGGAATGTCGTAGAGACTTGGTTCCGGTCTCTATCGAAAGCCCGCCCCCGAAAATGGGGGGGTAGCCAAAATCTCGATGACGTCACACCAATAGCCTTCCAATGAGCCACAATGCTTGTATTTTTACCCATGATCCTTTGCTCCAATCCCGGAAATGACGCCACCAGCGTGCTCAGCGCACCGAACACTCACTAGGGACATGTCTATCTCCCATCTAGCCCATCGGGAAAGTAGTTTGAGCCTAAATCTCGACTTGGTACTCATCCCTTATACCTAACCCCCCTAGAGACTCCATTCCAGCATTTCTGAATTCAGCGTCCCCGATAATGGGGGGGTAGGTCGTGGTCCCATCTCTCTACGACCTTCCCTCGAGGATGATCAAAATGATCATCGTGGTTATTACCCCTATACCTAACCCTAACCCTAGGTCGTGGTCCCATCTCTCTACGACCTTCCCTCGAGGATGATCAAAATGATCATCGTGGTTATTACCCCTATACCTAACCCCCTAACCCTAACCCTAACCCACTAGGGACATGTCTATCTCCCATCTAGCCCATCGGGAAAGTAGTTTGAGCCTAAATCTCCACTTGGTACTCATCCCTTATACCTAACCCAATTTTCACACTTAGTCAAATTTTCACCCTTCTCCATGCATTCCTATGGGGGATTTTAATTTGCCCATAACTTTTGATAGGAAGGTGCTAGAGACTCCATTCCAGCATTTCTGAATTCAGCGTCCCCGATAATGGGGGGGTAGGTCGTGGTCCCATCTCTCTACGACCTTCCCTCGAGGATGATCAAAATGATCATCGTGGTTATTACCCCTATACCTAACTCCCAGCTTCTTGCTGGACTCTCTACCCATCTGCAACCTAACCCAGAGGGACTATGCATGCTTTTTCCCTCTTTTCACCTGACCTGACCTGGACATTTTCTATTCTATGCCTGGACATGTCAGTTTTACTAACCTTAACCAATCCCTGACACATGCTGGACACTGGGATATTGCCTAAACTTAACCCACAGGTCCACAGCTTTCAGGTAAACTTGGTTCCATGTCTCTAGCCCACTCCTAGCCAGAGATATCAACTTGAAACCACCCCTTCTTTAATCGTAACACGCAAATATGCGCTTTTGGCCATAACTCACCAACGGTTAAGGTTAGGGAAATGGTTGATATGTCTATGGATTCCTCTCAGCAAGACCTTCAAGGAGACACCCAACATGTGGCCCGCGGACCTTCCTGGGCCGAGATATGGACACTTCCGGTCCGACTTTTCCAAAGAAAGGAAATTGCCTGATTCGTGCTCCCAAGTGCTTTCCTCACTTTCCCATACATTAGTAACACTTAGAACAATTTTCACTCATGTATTCCTATGGGCCATTTTCATTGGCCCATAACTTTTGATAGGAATGACGTAGAGACTTGGTTCCGGTCTCTATCGAAAGCCCGCCCCCGAAAATGGGGGGGTAGCCAAAATCTCGATGACGTCACACCAATAGCCTTCCAATGAGCCACAATGCTTGTATTTTTACCCATGATCCTTTGCTCCAATCCCGGAAATGACGCCACCAGCGTGCTCAGCGCACCGAACACTCACTAGGGACATGTCTATCTCCCATCTAGCCCATCGGGAAAGTAGTTTGAGCCTAAATCTCGACTTGGTACTCATCCCTTATACCTAACCCCCCTAGAGACTCCATTCCAGCATTTCTGAATTCAGCGTCCCCGATAATGGGGGGGTAGGTCGTGGTCCCATCTCTCTACGACCTTCCCTCGAGGATGATCAAAATGATCATCGTGGTTATTACCCCTATACCTAACCCTAACCCTAACCGAACCCTCACTAGGGACATGTCTATCTCCCATCTAGCCCATCGGGAAAGTAGTTTGAGCCTAAATCTCGACTTGGTACTCATCCCTTATACCTAACCCCCCTAGAGACTCCATTCCAGCATTTCTGAATTCAGCGTCCCCGATAATGGGGGGGTAGGTCGTGGTCCCATCTCTCTACGACCTTCCCTCGAGGATGATCAAAATGATCATCGTGGTTATTACCCCTATACCTAACTCCCAGCTTCTTGCTGGACTCTCTACCCATCTGCAACCTAACCCAGAGGGACTATGCATGCTTTTTCCCTCTTTTCACCTGACCTGACCTGGACATTTTCTATTCTATGCCTGGACATGTCAGTTTTACTAACCTTAACCAATCCCTGACACATGCTGGACACTGGGATATTGCCTAAACTTAACCCACAGGTCCACAGCTTTCAGGTAAACTTGGTTCCATGTCTCTAGCCCACTCCTAGCCAGAGATATCAACTTGAAACCACCCCTTCTTTAATCGTAACACGCAAATATGCGCTTTTGGCCATAACTCACCAACGGTTAAGGTTAGGGAAATGGTTGATATGTCTATGGATTCCTCTCAGCAAGACCTTCAAGGAGACACCCAACATGTGGCCCGCGGACCTTCCTGGGCCGAGATATGGACACTTCCGGTCCGACTTTTCCAAAGAAAGGAAATTGCCTGATTCGTGCTCCCAAGTGCTTTCCTCACTTTCCCATACATTAGTAACACTTAGAACAATTTTCACTCATGTATTCCTATGGGCCATTTTCATTGGCCCATAACTTTTGATAGGAATGACGTAGAGACTTGGTTCCGGTCTCTATCGAAAGCCCGCCCCCGAAAATGGGGGGGTAGCCAAAATCTCGATGACGTCACACCAATAGCCTTCCAATGAGCCACAATGCTTGTATTTTTACCCATGATCCTTTGCTCCAATCCCGGAAATGACGCCACCAGCGTGCTCAGCGCACCGAACCCTCACTAGGGACATGTCTATCTCCCATCTAGCCCATCGGGAAAGTAGTTTGAGCCTAAATCTCGACTTGGTACTCATCCCTTATACCTAACCCCCCTAGAGACTCCATTCCAGCATTTCTGAATTCAGCGTCCCCGATAATGGGGGGGTAGGTCGTGGTCCCATCTCTCTACGACCTTCCCTCGAGGATGATCAAAATGATCATCGTGGTTATTACCCCTATACCTAACTCCCAGCTTCTTGCTGGACTCTCTACCCATCTGCAACCTAACCCAGAGGGACTATGCATGCTTTTTCCCTCTTTTCACCTGACCTGACCTGGACATTTTCTATTCTATGCCTGGACATGTCAGTTTTACTAACCTTAACCAATCCCTGACACATGCTGGACACTGGGATATTGCCTAAACTTAACCCACAGGTCCACAGCTTTCAGGTAAACTTGGTTCCATGTCTCTAGCCCACTCCTAGCCAGAGATATCAACTTGAAACCACCCCTTCTTTAATCGTAACACGCAAATATGCGCTTTTGGCCATAACTCACCAACGGTTAAGGTTAGGGAAATGGTTGATATGTCTATGGATTCCTCTCAGCAAGACCTTCAAGGAGACACCCAACATGTGGCCCGCGGACCTTCCTGGGCCGAGATATGGACACTTCCGGTCCGACTTTTCCAAAGAAAGGAAATTGCCTGATTCGTGCTCCCAAGTGCTTTCCTCACTTTCCCATACATTAGTAACACTTAGAACAATTTTCACTCATGTATTCCTATGGGCCATTTTCATTGGCCCATAACTTTTCATAGGAATGTCGTAGAGACTTGGTTCCGGTCTCTATCGAAAGCCCGCCCCCGAAAATGGGGGGGTAGCCAAAATCTCGATGACGTCACACCAATAGCCTTCCAATGAGCCACAATGCTTGTATTTTTACCCATGATCCTTTGCTCCAATCCCGGAAATGACGCCACCAGCGTGCTCAGCGCACCGAACACTCACTAGGGACATGTCTATCTCCCATCTAGCCCATCGGGAAAGTAGTTTGAGCCTAAATCTCGACTTGGTACTCATCCCTTATACCTAACCCCCCTAGAGACTCCATTCCAGCATTTCTGAATTCAGCGTCCCCGATAATGGGGGGGTAGGTCGTGGTCCCATCTCTCTACGACCTTCCCTCGAGGATGATCAAAATGATCATCGTGGTTATTACCCCTATACCTAACTCCCAGCTTCTTGCTGGACTCTCTACCCATCTGCAACCTAACCCAGAGGGACTATGCATGCTTTTTCCCTCTTTTCACCTGACCTGACCTGGACATTTTCTATTCTATGCCTGGACATGTCAGTTTTACTAACCTTAACCAATCCCTGACACATGCTGGACACTGGGATATTGCCTAAACTTAACCCACAGGTCCACAGCTTTCAGGTAAACTTGGTTCCATGTCTCTAGCCCACTCCTAGCCAGAGATATCAACTTGAAACCACCCCTTCTTTAATCGTAACACGCAAATATGCGCTTTTGGCCATAACTCACCAACGGTTAAGGTTAGGGAAATGGTTGATATGTCTATGGATTCCTCTCAGCAAGACCTTCAAGGAGACACCCAACATGTGGCCCGCGGACCTTCCTGGGCCGAGATATGGACACTTCCGGTCCGACTTTTCCAAAGAAAGGAAATTGCCTGATTCGTGCTCCCAAGTGCTTTCCTCACTTTCCCATACATTAGTAACACTTAGAACAATTTTCACTCATGTATTCCTATGGGCCATTTTCATTGGCCCATAACTTTTCATAGGAATGTCGTAGAGACTTGGTTCCGGTCTCTATCGAAAGCCCGCCCCCGAAAATGGGGGGGTAGCCAAAATCTCGATGACGTCACACCAATAGCCTTCCAATGAGCCACAATGCTTGTATTTTTACCCATGATCCTTTGCTCCAATCCCGGAAATGACGCCACCAGCGTGCTCAGCGCACCGAACACTCACTAGGGACATGTCTATCTCCCATCTAGCCCATCGGGAAAGTAGTTTGAGCCTAAATCTCGACTTGGTACTCATCCCTTATACCTAACCCCCCTAGAGACTCCATTCCAGCATTTCTGAATTCAGCGTCCCCGATAATGGGGGGGTAGGTCGTGGTCCCATCTCTCTACGACCTTCCCTCGAGGATGATCAAAATGATCATCGTGGTTATTACCCCTATACCTAACTCCCAGCTTCTTGCTGGACTCTCTACCCATCTGCAACCTAACCCAGAGGGACTATGCATGCTTTTTCCCTCTTTTCACCTGACCTGACCTGGACATTTTCTATTCTATGCCTGGACATGTCAGTTTTACTAACCTTAACCAATCCCTGACACATGCTGGACACTGGGATATTGCCTAAACTTAACCCACAGGTCCACAGCTTTCAGGTAAACTTGGTTCCATGTCTCTAGCCCACTCCTAGCCAGAGATATCAACTTGAAACCACCCCTTCTTTAATCGTAACACGCAAATATGCGCTTTTGGCCATAACTCACCAACGGTTAAGGTTAGGGAAATGGTTGATATGTCTATGGATTCCTCTCAGCAAGACCTTCAAGGAGACACCCAACATGTGGCCCGCGGACCTTCCTGGGCCGAGATATGGACACTTCCGGTCCGACTTTTCCAAAGAAAGGAAATTGCCTGATTCGTGCTCCCAAGTGCTTTCCTCACTTTCCCATACATTAGTAACACTTAGAACAATTTTCACTCATGTATTCCTATGGGCCATTTTCATTGGCCCATAACTTTTCATAGGAATGACGTAGAGACTTGGTTCCGGTCTCTATCGAAAGCCCGCCCCCGAAAATGGGGGGGTAGCCAAAATCTCGATGACGTCACACCAATAGCCTTCCAATGAGCCACAATGCTTGTATTTTTACCCATGATCCTTTGCTCCAATCCCGGAAATGACGCCACCAGCGTGCTCAGCGCACCGAACACTCACTAGGGACATGTCTATCTCCCATCTAGCCCTGAGGGAAAGTAGTTTGAGCCTAAATCTCGACTTGGTACTCATCCCTTATACCTTAACCACTCCCTGGCACATGCTGGACACTGGACTCTTGCCTAAACTTAACCACTCGGGCCATTTTTCACTATGTCGCAAAACACACTTCTCGCGATATCTGACCAGGGGAATGTCCCACTGACCCAACACCCCAGTCCAGGCACTTGTCTACTCGAGACCTCTCTGTAGATACCCAACATGACCCAATTTCACGACCATCACAATCACTTCCGGTCGGGGACCAATCATGTTCAGAATCGCCTGAAACATATAGTGGTCAACTTTCCTGGGGACCGCCCACCCATACATAGACACTCAAACACTTTGAACAATTTTCACTCCATTCATTCCTATGGGGGATTTTCATTGGCCCATAACTTTTCATAGGAAGGTCCTAGAGACTTGCTTCCGGTCTCTATCGATCGGGCGTCGTCGATAATGGGGGGGTAGGCGGAGTCTCAAGTCTCTCACATGCTCACAGGAAAATGAGCCGACATTTCAAAAGTGGCACTCTTCCTATATCATTTCCATTCTTGGAAATGCTTTTTCTAGTTATAGTTTATTGTTCAGTCTAAAGTCCATGTTGACAGAGGGAGGCTCTGTCACCATGAACTTTGAACTGAACAATAAATTATTGTAACTGCAGAGCAGAGGGAGGAGATAAAGGTAAAAGTGTTCAGACGCCATTTTAGAATGAATGGAGCAGAAGGAGAGAAACTGAAGTCTGAGACGAGTGAGTGTCAACACAGCATTATTATTATTATTATTGTTATTATTATTATATATGTTGTTGTTGTTGTTGTTGTTGTGTCAGAGTGTGAGAGTCAGTGTGTCTGTGTGGACTGTGGAGGGAAGAAGAGTCAAACGTAGCCTGTACATATGTCAGCTCATTGTCTCAGATTCACCTCCACACAACTTCTTCAAACTCAGAACAAACATCAAAGGTCAAAGGTCACGGTGACTGGATGAACATGGATTTAATGTCAAAGTCATAGAGATATACACGTAGATGCTGCATTCAGGCTTGTCAGGCGCATCAATGCAGCCACCATCTTGGGCAGGGGTTTCTGACCATAGACGTATACGTCTGACAAGCAGTCAGACCCGGTCAGACCCTTGTTGAACAAATTTCAGTGTATGTACCGTATGCATGTGGGGGTGTGTCTATGTAAGTGTATGTATGATGTATAAAATGATCAATCTATGTTACATTATAAATATATGTATGACATTTATAATAAACCAAACAGCTTGAAAATCAGTTGAATATTCAGTGAGTTCTGGTGATTTTAATGGTTATAGACCTCTGCCTCTGTTGACTAATGCAGTAAGTAGACTCGGCTGTTGACGCATCGTTCAACAACTGGACCAAACAAGGAAGTGATTATAGTTTGTCCTCTGTGGATCTGGGTGTGTGTGTGTGTGTGTGTGTGTGTGTGTGTGTGTGTGTGTGTGTGTGTGTGTGTGTGTGTGTGTGTGTGTGTGTGTGTGTGTGTGTGTGTGTCACTGGTTTCCCTCTCAGACTGACTGAAGTCCTGAAGATGAGTGTTAATGTGGAGAAACAGGAGGACAGATCAAAGTCTCTGGAGAGTGACCGGTCCAAACCTTCAGACTCACAGTAAGAGATCTGATAAAAACCTGAAGTGTGTGTGATGTCACAAAAGAGGAAGTGTGTGTGTGTGTGTCCACTGATCAATGTGATGTAGACAGGGCCGGCCCTAGCATTTTGGTGGCCCTAAACAAGATTTTTGTTTGTGGCCCACTCTAAGCGAAAAAAACCAAATCACATACACTGCTTAAAGCTGAATACAGACATGTTTGATAGACAGATGTAATAATACTCAAGTGTTTTATGTCTAATCTTCTGCTCTAAGTACACTGAGGCCAATTTGTCCTAGAACACTGTATAAAGAAATAATTTAGGCCAAATTTTCTGAAAAATTTCGAATCCCTTGTGAAAACACTCCTTCAGTCATGAGAATGAACTCTTTTGGTGCTTGAAATAGGATATGAATATAGTAATAGATAAGTGTAGAAAACAAGTCTAAAATGAAATTTTGTAAAATCGCCTTTTGAGCATAAATGTTGTCATTCTGGCATTCTATTTTCACCAAATATCTTAAATGTGAGATAAAAAAAAAGGTGAATATTGACTTCAAAGCTTCATCAGATTTTTTAAATGAAAATATAAAAATATTTACTAAATAAACAGAAAACACACAATTTACATTGTTCATATAATGTGTGTTGTCACTGTGTCTGTGCTGTGTGAAGGGTAAAAAAAAAGTGTAAGAGCTCAACAGGTCTGTATACAGAGCTGGAGCTGAGTTTAAGTCTGAACTTTCTCATTTTTAAATAATCCTGCTCATCAGATTCAAAACTTTCAGCGTCTGAAGCACCTTCATCACCGCTTCTCTCTCTCTCCCAACGATTCTGCGGGTTTGAAGCTTCACCGTTGTTTTAATTGACAGGTTCGGTCTCCTCTGCCGTCCCTCTCCATGCCAGCTGCTGTAGGTAAACCATGGAGCTAAAACTGTGATAGGAAGGACCTTAGTGATCCCAGAGTGCCAATTGGTTGGCCGAAGTTGACTGACAGGCGATTCAACCAATCACGTACTATGCTCAAGTTGATGGACAACGGATTCAACCAATTACGCACCGTGAGAGGGGAGGATGCGTGCACCATGCTCTGTTAGGCTCTCTAACTCTGGCTGTGAATAACATAGGTCACCGAGGGCGGGTGTATTTGAAAGAGGAGAGCCGTCCCTCGGTCACGGGAGCAGTTAAACCGCGTTTCTACGGCGTAAAATGACCAAAATATAAACAAAAACACATCAAGACCGTCGCGTAAACGCGCGCGCCGACCTCAGTGTTAAAATGACTTGAATTGAACCCCAGTACCTTTCTGATCATGTGGCCCCACCTGACGGCTGAGGCCCTAAACTACCGCATAGAGTGTTTATGCCAGGGGCCGGCCCTGGATGTAGATAAAAACATGTTTGTGTTTGCAGAGGTCAGAACCACAGACTGAGATCAGAGTCTCCAGCATCCATCTGTCTGTCCATGAAGAGTGACTGGTCCAAAGATTGGCCTCTGCGGTTCGGACCTGGACCTGGACCTGGACTATCAGACACAAAGTAAGAGACCTGTTACCAAGCTGTGAACTGATTGAAGTGTTGTAGTTGAGGTCACTTCCTGTAGAGACATAACTTCTCATCAGCTGATGAACCTGACAGTGATGTCCAGATGTCTCTGGTTAAAGGTCTGTGTTGACATGGTTTTGTAGTGAGCAGCTAATCACTGAACCTCGTTGTAAATGTAACTCTACGTCTCTGTGCTGCTGTGTTTTAAAGAAAAGTTTCTTCAGTAAGAATCAGTGGAGTCCAGAAAAGGACAGACGGTGTGGAGGAAGAGCAGGACAGAGCAAATATTTAGTCTTGACCAAATATCAGAAAGCTGCTGTGATAAACCCTGAGAACTAGGACCGTCTCTCCTGAACTTAGGGTTCGGGCAGCATCAGCTGCCAGGCCCCTATTGTTTTCATCAATGTTCTTTCTTTCTTTCTTTCTTTCTTCTCCCGAGGAAGTCCTACTTCCCATGCATAAACAGTGAAAAAAACTTACCCCATTCCAGATTTACTCAACTCCAAGGACCCCCGCGTTTGAATTTAAAAACTTTACTACCAAAGCAACGGTACATGCTACAGTTTTAAAACTTCACCAAAATGTGATGGACTGCAGCCAGGGATCCGGAGGAGGAGAATGGAGTTGGGACGGAGGAGAGTTTGTGTTGGTGGTGGTGGACGAGTCTCCTCATTTCTCTTAGACGGGGTCCGCCCGCTATTCCGACATCCCGCTATTCCGACATCCCTCTATCTAGACATGCCGCTATTCTGACACGTCATCTTTTTTTTTTCTTTTTCTTTTTTTTTTTTACAGCTGCAGCTGTTAGCGTCTGGGCTCTGGGCTCAGGGCCTGGGGCCTCATTTATCAAAACTGTAAGTAAGCAGTGTAAAACTGCTGCTACTAATTTTTTTGCTTAGGCCTACGGCGAAAAGACACCCAAAATATTTACACCTTTTTCAGATCTATCAAACTGTGCGTACGCACAACTCTCCGCAATTTATCTTTGATAAATCAAACTGGATCCAAGAATGGTGCGCACGTGAACACACCTCATATTCCGCCCCCGGAATGCCTAGACACAACCATATGGTCAGCACGTGCATATTAATTAGCCATGTGCGCTCTGTGGAGCGGCTACAAAGTGACAACAAAGCAACAACGAAGACAATGGGCGGAGGGTGGGGGAAAGAAAGCGAAATACACGGCATCGGGCAATAAATCAGTCAGACAAATGATCTTGCATTTTAATAAGTTACAATAAAAACAAAAACCTCCCAAATCTCAACAAAAGGGAGCAGAAAGAAGAATAATCTTATGTAATCTGCCCCTTTATCCCCCATTACTAATATAGATGAAACAATATCTGAAGAGAAAAAGTAGAAGATGAAAGCTGGAGGATGTATGAAATGGGTGGTAATTACTTGAATTGGTAAAAAATAGTGTGAAAGAATTGAAAAGCTTGAGTCTACTCAAATAAGTTTAAAACTGACGGCTTGAAAACATAGTTGAACCATTACTAATATAGATGAAACAATATCTGAAGTGTAAAAGTAGAATAATATAGAAGTAGATACAATCCGTTAAAGGGCAGAATAACTAAAAATAACTACAACATATCTGAACGGTAAAAGTTAAACATGTTAATAAAAAGTTTGTGGAAAATGTAGAAATCCTGCATATTTATAGTTTAACAGTTGAATGGTTGAAATCTGAAATAGGTAAGAAAATATTAAAAAGTAAAACTTATAAGAAGGGTGTTGAATTTGTATGAAGTGTTTGGAAAATTGCTTGAATTTTTGAAGATTAGTATGAAAAAATTAACATTTAAGTCTTCTCAAATAAATAAATATATTATTAACAGCTTGAAAGCATTTGTTGAACAAATATGTATAAAGATGAAGCAATACCTGAAGAGTATAACTCGTAAGCAGGAGGCTGAATGATATGGAATGGATGCAAATGCTAGAATTGTTTAAGATAAGTGTGAAGATATACATTTATGAATGAAAAATGCGAAAGTCCTTAAATGGTTGAGAAATGGTCTGAATTGTTGGAATTAATGAGAAAAAGTTCAGGTCCTTCAAATTAAAGGGTTAAAGAGGTGGAAAAGCCGAAAGTCAGGACATGAAGAAGCTCCAAATCCTGAAATCTCCATTACGAGAATAAACTGAAATGTATGTAAGAGAAATAAATTATTAGAGATGTTTAAAAATTCCCCTCAAAGATATGAACTCATTTAGAGGCTGAGGATGAGCTGTGAGCGGGGTCGGCTCTACGCAGGGGCAAGAGGGGGCAGTGCCCCCTCAAATAAATGTCTTGCCCCCTCAAATCCAAATTTTAGAAGTTGAGAAAGCACATTTTAATATACTCAAAAAATGTGTATATTACCAAAGAGAAAGAAGTTAAGTTGGGGGTTCAGACATCCCTCTATCTAGACATGCCGGTAGTCGACACTTGTTGATACCGCTATTCCAACACGTCGTCTTTTTTTTTTTTTTTTTACAGCTGCGATACCCAGGCGCGTCTCTCTCTCTCTCTCTCTCTTTTCTTTTCAGCATGTCTATCACTGGTTTGATGAGGGAGTGATGTTCTTAATCTCAACAACTAAACTATCAAGTCACAAACAAAACTGACACACATGATAAACAAACAGAACTATGCTGCAGTTTGTTTGTCAAGTTAACCTGTCACCTTCAGCACCACGGACAGCGCCGCGGATGAGCCACGGAGCTGCAGCTGTGAGCGTCTGGGCTCTAGGCTCAGGGCCTGGGGCCTCATTTATCAAAACTGTAAGTAAGCAGTGTAAAACTGCTTACTTACAGTTTTGATCAAACTGTGCGTGCACAACTCTCCGCAATTTCACTTTAATAAATCAAACTGGATCCAAGAATGGTGCGCAGTTGCGCACGTGAACACACCTCAGTCCCCAGAACGCCTGGACACAACCATATATGGTCAGCACGTGCATATTAATTAGCCATGTGCGCTCTGTGGAGCGACAACAAAGTGACAACGAAGACAACAGGCGGAGGGCAGGGGAAAGAAAGCGAGATAGCTACACGGCATTGGGCAATAAATGAGTCAGAAAAATGATCTTGCATTTTAATAAGCTACAATAAAAACAAAAACCTCCCAAATCTCAACAAAAGGGAGCAGAAAGAAGAATAATCTTATGTAATCTGCCCCCACAAATTGACAAAATTATCTGCAGTAGCACAAAAATCCGCAGAAAAGGGACACTGTTCTTTTCTAAAATGTTCTGTTCCTTTTTCTTTTTTTTTTTAGTATTCATAAGACTACCTTTCAGTTTTGTAAATCTTGACCATAGTAGACCCCCCCCCCCTCTTCTCAGAGTACACCAGAATGCTTCACTCACATTTTAAAATCACAAACATTTTCTGGGGGGGATGCCCCCAGACCCCCCTACAGGGGTTTAACTACTCACCTTTTTCACCCCCTCTGGGTTTGCAATGCATCTTCAGGTATATGCACCCCTAAACCCCCATATAATGTGGCTGTTTGCATTACGACAGTAAAAAATTTGGGCTCTAAGACCCTGGTTGGCCCCCCCGGCCCCCAGTTGGACAGGTCTGAAGGTAGAGGTCTGACAAAGTGCAATCCACTTCTCCAGGTTGGGGTTGGACACATAGCCAACAACCCAATTCAATGAAGTTACTGTAAGCACAGAGAAAAAAAAGTGCCGGAGCATGATGTGTTCACATGATGCCCCCTTCACATTTCTGACTGCCCCCTCATATATGCCTGCCTAGAACCGGCCCTGGCTGTGAGCCAGTGTGTCTCTGTGGTTGTGTGTCTCTCTGTCTGTGTGTGTGTGTCTCTCTCTCTGTGTCTGCACCACACAGAGCAGAGCAGTGAGATTTGAGCTCTGTGCAGCTCCGAACAACAGCCTCTGAAAAGAGAACCGTACCTCTTATCAGAATGTGGTCATGACTAACGGGGCAAGGAGACCTTCCTGAGCGAGCCAATGTGCATTAAATGTTTGTAGGGCAAAAACTTTTCTCACAGTCGCAGGAAAGATAAGGAGGTCATTTCTGCTTTTCTCAGAAAATCAGCTCCTACTTTTCAATGGGAGTCAATGAGAGGGAACTGGCTGCACTTAGAGGCTCCGAGTTTAAATTCTGTTAGTCTCTCTGCGTTTTCGAGCACACTGTGAGACACAGGACAAGTTTGTCTACCAAAGTGGGGGAAAATTATGTGTTTAGAGTGAAATTTGTGGCCGTGGCAACAGGTTAGAGAGCAAAGTGTCAGAGGATTTTTTTGAACCTCTGTCACTCTAGCTGATGTCATCACCACTCTAGCTCTGAACATTCCGTGCCATTGACTACCATGTTAAATCTGAATTTTATAAAAAAAATTATCATGAACAGTTGAAGGGTACTGATCAATAATGGTAGAAGATATGAAAAAGTTGAATGTACGGTGAATACTTGAAGGTTTTGTGAACGTTTTAAAAGTGGAATGAAGTCTGTAGGTGAAAGTATGTTGAAGCAGTTGAAGTTCAAAGAAGGAGAAGATTTGAAGAGTTTGAAGACCGTTTCAATGTATTCCTATGGGAAAAAAATTTCAATAAAGTTTGAATATTTTGAAAAGTATGAATGATATGAAAAAGTTGAATGCACCCCATAATCTCCTGAAGAAGACGCACGTTTTGATATATGAATTGTTTGAATATTATGAAGTATGAAGAAGTAGTTAAGCGCCGAAAATGGCGAGAAGAAGTAAGAATAATAAGTATAAAGATTTGAATAACAATAGTGTGAATAAAGATTTGAATAACAATAGTGTGAATGCTTTCAGCATTCACCCTAATAATAGGGGTGTAACGGTACACAAAAGTCACGGTTCGGTACGTACCTCGGTTCAGGGGTCACGGTTCGGTACGGTTTCGGTACAACAGACACTAATTGAATGTAAAACTAAAATCTGTCTTGTGTTATAAAAGTTAAAAGAAAAAAGAATACAAAATAAAACAAGTGCATTAGGAGTGTTATAATGCCATTCATTAATTCTAGAGGAAAAAAAACATGCACTTGACAACTGGCAACTATTATTCGAATTATTAAATTATTATTATTAAAAAAATATTATTAAAAAAACAAAACAATAAACTGACATCAATGTTGGTTTACACAGTTAAATTAGACTAGCAGTTACTTTGGTGATGTTTCTGGTCCTGCCTGTGTTCATAAAACATATTAGGCAGCTACACGCACATCCCCCAAAAAACTGAAGACTAGGTGCTGGACCACCAAGAAAGACACAGGTAAGGAAAAAAGGAGACCGCACACTAGTTAAAAGCTCCCGTGACAGTTTAATGTCACTCACACGTTTCGGGCGTCAGCCCTTCATCAGACAAAATGTGTCTGATTATATATAGTGTGCGGTCTCGTTTTCTCCTCACCTGTCTGTGTTCATGTCAAGAGGCTTAAAAGCAGCGGGATAAGTTGTTGCACACAACTTGTCTTTTTACTTGCACCAGTGATTGACATATCGGGTTGAACATGCACTACGTGTTTGATGCGTTTCTAGGGACTCACCACGCATCCGTGAAACATCGCCGACGGACTTTGTCCGGTGGACCAGTCGCGAGCATGGATGTATTATGGTCGCGAGCCGCCGCCACCGCCGCCGTTGTGTTTCATTGAGAAGCCACAGTGAATGAAGCAGACAGCTCTCCTCCTCTAACTTCACTCTCTCATCACTTCTCTTCCTCGTCTGCTATGACGGCTGCAGGCAGCTTCGAGGCTCATTACCGCCACCTGGATTCAAATGAGGACTCTGCTTTTTTTTTTTTTTTTTTTTTTTAATATTCATTCAGACGTATTCGTCGTGTGACTGTGTGCACCGAACCGTGACCCCCGTACCGTGACGGCACGGGACGAATACATATACCGTTACACCCCTACCTAATAATAAAGATTTGAATAACAATAGTGTGAATGCTTCCAGCATTCACCCTAATAATAATAATAAAGATTTGAATAACAATAGTGTGAATGCTGGAAGCATTCACCCTAATAATAATAATAAAGATTTGAATAACAATAGTGTGAATGCTTCCAGCATTCACCCTAATAATAATAATAAAGATTTGAATAACAATAGTGTGAATGCTGGAAGCATTCACCCTAATAATAATAATAAAGATTTGAATAACAATAGTGTGAATGCTGGAAACATTCACACTAATAATATTATGGAAGAAAGCCCGGGCACTGGTCCCTGCAGCTATTTCATAGCTGTAGGGATCAGTGCCCGGTGCGATTGCCCGTGGCCCTAATAAGCATTACTTAACCACTATTAGTTGAAATGTAGTTGAAGCAATCACATACAGTATAAAGCATTTTACAACTTTTATTTTAAACACATAAAAACAGATGTAATCACTCAGAGGAGAATTTTGACACATTAACACAGTGTTTTTCAACCTTGGGGTCGGGACCCCATGTGGGGTCGCCTGGAATTCATATAGGGTCGCCTGAAGGTCTAGTAATTGACTAAAAAAATTCTGATGAAAATACTTTTTTAAACTAATTACAGTATTATTAACTAAATTATGATTAAAAACACCACAGACAATCTTAAGTAACTGTATTCGATACTTTCACTTTTTCGAATATAAATCAAGATCAAATAAAATGCAGCATATAAATATCTGAGCTTGATTGAGGGGTCACCAGAAATTTGTGATGTTAAAATGGAGTCATGAGCCAAAAAAGGTTGGGA
Source organism: Trachurus japonicus (assembly GCF_045865225.1). Classification (NCBI taxonomy): domain Eukaryota; kingdom Metazoa; phylum Chordata; class Actinopteri; order Carangiformes; family Carangidae; genus Trachurus; species Trachurus japonicus. The sequence continues at coordinate 36,071 of NC_140917.1, forward strand.
ACCATGCACTGCATTAACATCTGACCTCTTATTTACTGTGGTAAAGAACATAGAACAAAACAATTTGCTGAGGGGGCATGAAAATAGAACTGTCTGTCTCCACCTGTCTGTCTTTCCACTGTCTGTTAGTCTCTCCCTGTCTGTCTGTCTGTCTGTCTGTCTGTCTGTCTCCACACTCTCTGTCAGTCTATCCCTGTCAGTCTCTCCACTGTCTGTCAGTCTATCCCTGTCAGTCTCTCCACTGTCTGTCAGTCTATCCCTGTCAGTCTTTGCCTTGTCAGTCTCCCCACTGCCTGTTAGTCTACCTGTCTTTCTGTCTCATGTCATGGAGTAGCCTGCCTAGTGGACAATGTCGATGCTGGTCCTTGTAATAAGCATTAGTTAATAGGTAATAAGGCCCTTATAAGTGATTACAAGATGCTTATTAACATTATTATGCGTTTATAAGACTATATATGTATTAATAGACTCATTATAATATAGTTAATAGCAGACTATAAGAGATTTATAATAACTTATAATAAACTTAGTTAACTGTTTGTTGATGCTTATGAACATTAATAAAATCCTTATGAGTATCTTATAATTGTTCATAATAACATTACAAACACATATATTGACTCAACTAGCCCAATCATTATGTCTTTGTTATGCCTTTATTAATCCTAAGGTATGTGTAATAAGTGTTAGTTAATAGGTAATAAGGCTCTTATAAGTGCTAACAAGTATTAATAGTCTCATTATAATATAGTTAATAGCAGACTATAAGAGATTTATAATAACTTATAAGAAACTTGTTAACTGTTTGTTGATGCTTAAGAACATTAATAAAATCTTCATGAGTATCTTATAATTGTTCATAATAACATTACAAACACATTGAGTGTAGCCCAACCATGATGTCTTTGTCATACCTTTATTAATCTTTTTTGTTTGATTTATTAACGTTAATATATACTTTATTGCTCATCTATTATAAATTAACTATGCACTTGTTAACAGTTAACTATGCTTTTTGCAGGTACTGGATCTAAAGCGAGAACAATGTCTTATTAAGGCTGATAAATCTTTTATTGTGCATTATTATGCCCTTATTATCAGTTAACTATGCACTTGTTAACAGTTAACTATGCTTTTTGCAGGTACTGGATCTAAAGCGAGAACAATGCCTTATTAAGTCTAATAAATCTTTTGTAATGCATTCATTAATGGTTAACAAACAATGATTTTCACAACTTCCACATCTGTAATGAACAGTACATGTGGTCAAGGTTGATAAAATGTAAAGAAAAGATTGCATAGTAGGCTAATACAAATGTTTCAACAGTGAAGCCCAAAATTGTTTTATTCATTGCTGTCAAGTAAAGAGACATTTTACTGAAAATGTATAAAAATCAAAATCACCTAAAACAGGTAGAAAGCACCTTTAAAACATTTAGGCATATTATACAAAACATAATTTAACTCAAAAAAGTGCAACATGATTTTTATACTTAAAATGTATAAAAATAAAAATAACCTAAAACAGATCTTTGAAAAAAAAGTACACTTTTATTTTTTATTTTTTTTATTCCATTGAACATTTAACGCAGCTGATTTTTTGCACTCTTGTTTGCATCAAAAGCAATTCCCTCTTCCTCTTCTTCTTGCCATCATCTGAGGTTGAGGAGCTTGAGGAGTCTGAGGAGGGGTCGGGAGAGAATGAGGATAGAGGAAATTTACATCTGAGTTTTCATAATGACATTTTCTTTTTATGTAAAAACATAAAAATAAAAGTCTCGATATATCCTGCAATAACACTTTACAGTTGAATTTTCAAGCATTTTAAATAGAGTCTTAATGTAGCACATTTCATTAAACTCAAACTCAAATGACTGTGCTGAATGTTCACAGCAGGTACAGTAGCTATCACGTACAGAAAAGTGTCAAGAACATATCAGACGGTGCACAACGAAAGAGAGAAGTTATATATTTCGACAATGTACACTGTATGTATATAAGCCTAGCTGGAGACAAAATAAACTACATTTTAAAAAACGTTCTCACTGATACACAGAGAAGCGCTTCCGTAGGGCAGCAACAGTCTTGAGGCGGCTAGGTCTACACTAGCTTCGGCTAACGTTAGTTATGCATGTTTGAGTTTGTACTAACTAGTTAGCAGCAGTTAAACTTACCAGAAGAGTCATCCTCCGTCTCACAACGCTTCCTCTTGTCAGCTGCTTCTTTTCGAGGCCCAGAATGGGTTTGAATTCTACTCGGGGGCAAAAATGTTGGGCAACTACCTCCATTTTACACATGGGCATGTGTTAAGCTATCAGCTGCTAGCTTAAACCGGAACTTCCGGTTTTGCTGTTTGCCTTCAAAATAAAAGCGAAAGGGGTAAAGAATCACTCAACAGCATAGACTGTACAGACTGAGAAAAAGCAGAAAAGAAGCGGTCCCTCAAAAACACTGGAAGGAGGAGGAAGAAAAAAAAGTGACTTTGCCAGGCACACAAAACAAACTCAGAAAACTGATTTTTGAAGGTAGTTCGACCAAATAAACTTTAAATCCTAATTAAATAGCCTACCTTCAGGGAAAAAAAAAGAACCCCTGAAAAAAATCAAATCTGTCACCAGATGAAGATGACAAAGAAGAGGGTCAGAGACAATGCCTTGGGAAAGGTCTGAACGAAACAATCGCTTAATAAATGTTTCAAGTGAGAAGAAACTCTACAAGTCTGCTCTTCTCCTCTGACGCGCCTTTCTGAAAACCAAAATCAAATGCATAATAAAAGATTTATCAGCCTTAATAAGACATTGTTCTCGCTTTAGATCCAGTACCTGCAAAAAGCACAGTTTACTGTATACAAGTAAACTTATAATGGATGAGCAATAAAGTATAATGTTAATAAATCAAACAAAAAAAAGATTAATAAAGACATGACAAAGACATCATGGTTGGGCTAGATTGATACTCATGAAGATTTTAAGCATCAACAAACAGTTAACAAGTTTCTTATAAGTTATTATAAATCTCTTATAGTCTACTATTAACTATATTATAATTAGACTATTAATACTTGTTAGCACTTATAAGAGCCTTATTACCTATTAACTAACACTTATTACACATACCTTAAGATTAATAAAGGCATAACAAAGACATAATGATTGGGCTAGTTGAGTCAATATATGTGTTTGTAATGTTATTATGAACAATTATAAGATACTCATAAGGATTTTATTAATGTTCATAAGCATCAACAAACAGTTAACTAAGTTTATTATAAGTTATCATAAATCTCTTATAGTCTGCTATTAACTATATTATAATGAGTCTATTAATACAAATATAGTCTTACAAACGCATAATAATGTTAACTAGAAAATTTTCTCTCGGGAAATTTTGAATGGGCCACGGGAGCTACTGCGGGTTGTGCCATCTCTGTCAACATGGGAATCGAACCCACGATCTTAAGGTCAAGACAGAGCTGATCAGACAGACACATGATCATCTTTCTATAAGCACTGATATGGAGGAGCTGTAACCACATTAGGTTACCTGTGTGTGTGTGTGTGTGTGTGTGTGTGTGTGTGTGTGTGTGTGTGTGTGTGTGTGTGTGTGTTTATCTTGTGTAATAGGGCCAGGACTCAATTAAAACAATTAATCTAATTAATTAGAGGCTTTGTAATTAATTAATCGCAATTAATTGCATTTTAATCGCATATAAATATTTGACCTGAGAACAGTGAGAAGCATTTTTTTCACATGGATTTTAGTATACCATTGAATGACTGAATAGCTTAAGCAACAAAACATTGTTTTTTTTTTCAAGGTGGTACTTAACCAAGACCAACATGCAAATTATCGATTAATTCATTAATCGATATTTGATACAGATTTAAATGGTCTTTCCTGCCAATACACTATGATGATTACTGTAGTATTTAACTAGGCTACATAAATCACAGTAGCATAAACTGATTTGTTGAACGGACCAGGTGATGGGCTGACTGGTCCTGTCTAACTTCTGTGTACTGGGTGCCATTGTGCAGGGTGTTAAGGCAGCCTTCCTCCACTGCAGTCCCTATGGTCCTGGACCCTCTGGCTGGTGGGGTGGGCTGCTTTCAGCTGGGGGGGGACGCTATCAGCTGCTCCCATGAGAGGCATTTGACGCATTTGACACCAACAAGGTTTAACTTTAAAACCAGATTAAATCATGGTTTAAGTTTAAATGCTGTTGCACGTTAACTGTGTTTTAATCACATGAAGGTGTGTTTGTAGGTGTGTGTGTGTGTGTGTGTGTGTGTGTGTGTGTGTAGGTGTGTGTGTGTGTGTGTGTGTGTGTGTGTGTGTGTGTGACTGTAATCACATGAAGCTGGCTCTAGAGTCTGTGTGTGTGTGTGTGTGTGTGTGTGTGTGTGTGTGTGTGTGTGTGACTGTAATCACATGAAGCTGGCTCTAGAGTCTGTGTGTGTGTGTGTGTGTGTGTGTGTGTGTGTGTGTGTGTGTGTGTGTGTGTGTGTGTGTGTGTGTGTGTGTGTGTGTGTGACTGTAATCACATGAAGCTGGCTCTAGAGTCTGTGTGTGTGTGTGTGTGTGTGTGTGTGTGTGTGTGTGTGTGTGTGTGTGTGTGTGTGTGTGTGACTGTAATCACATGAAGCTGGCTCTAGAGTCTGTGTGTGTGTGTGTGTGTGTGTGTGTGTGTGTGTGTGTGTGTGTGTGTGTGTGTGACTGTAATCACATGAAGCTGGCTCTAGAGTCTGTGTGTGTGTGTGTGTGTGTGTGTGTGTGTGTGTGTTTATCTTGTGTAATAGGGCCAGGACTCAATTAAAACAATTAATCTAATTAATTAGAGGCTTTGTAATTAATTAATCGCAATTAATTGCATTTTAATCGCATATAAATATTTGACCTGAGAACAGTGAGAAGCATTTTTTTCACATGGATTTTAGTATACCATTGAATGACTGAATAGCTTAAGCAACAAAACATTGTTTTTTTTTTCAAGGTGGTACTTAACCAAGACCAACATGCAAATTATCGATTAATTCATTAATCGATATTTGATACAGATTTAAATGGTCTTTCCTGCCAATACACTATGATGATTACTGTAGTATTTAACTAGGCTACATAAATCACAGTAGCATAAACTGATTTGTTGAACGGACCAGGTGATGGGCTGACTGGTCCTGTCTAACTTCTGTGTACTGGGTGCCATTGTGCAGGGTGTTAAGGCAGCCTTCCTCCACTGCAGTCCCTATGGTCCTGGACCCTCTGGCTGGTGGGGTGGGCTGCTTTCAGCTGGGGGGGGACGCTATCAGCTGCTCCCATGAGAGGCATTTGACGCATTTGACACCAACAAGGTTTAACTTTAAAACCAGATTAAATCATGGTTTAAGTTTAAATGCTGTTGCACGTTAACTGTGTTTTAATCACATGAAGGTGTGTTTGTAGGTGTGTGTGTGTGTGTGTGTGTGTGTGTGTGTGTGTAGGTGTGTGTGTGTGTGTGTGTGTGTGTGTGTGTGTGTGTGTGACTGTAATCACATGAAGCTGGCTCTAGAGTCTGTGTGTGTGTGTGTGTGTGTGTGTGTGTGTGTGTGTGACTGTAATCACATGAAGCTGGCTCTAGAGTCTGTGTGTGTGTGTGTGTGTGTGTGTGTGTGTGTGTGTGACTGTAATCACATGAAGCTGGCTCTAGAGTCTGTGTGTGTGTGTGTGTGTGTGTGTGTGTGTGTGTGTGACTGTAATCACATGAAGCTGGCTCTAGAGTCTGTGTGTGTGTGTGTGTGTGTGTGTGTGTGTGTGTGTGTGTGTGTGTGTGTGTGTGTGTGTGTGTGACTGTAATCACATGAAGCTGGCTCTAGAGTCTGTGTGTGTGTGTGTGTGTGTGTGTGTGTGTGTGTGTGTGTGTGTGTGTGTGTGTGTGTGTGTGTGTGTGTGTGACTGTAATCACATGAAGCTGGCTCTAGAGTCTGTGTGTGTGTGTGTGTGTGTGTGTGTGTGTGTGTGTGTGTGTGTGTGTGTGTGTGTGTGACTGTAATCACATGAAGCTGGCTCTAGAGTCTGTGTGTGTGTGTGTGTGTGTGTGTGTGTGTGTGTGTGTGTGTGTGTGTGTGTGACTGTAATCACATGAAGCTGGCTCTAGAGTCTGTGTGTGTGTGTGTGTGTGTGTGTGTGTGTGTGTGTGTGTGTGTGTGTGTGTGACTGTAATCACATGAAGCTGGCTCTAGAGTCTGTAGCTGTGTCCCAATTCAGGGTCTGCAGCCTTCGGAGGACCCAGCCTACGCGGTCTCCGGAGGCAACGGCTTCGGAGACTCCTCCGGAGGCTGGGTCAACGGTCGGTAAACGGGACGGTCTAGCCTACGGAGCATTTCCTGATTGCGTCACGACGTCATCACGTCTGTCGGCCAAGCCCGGGAAAAACGCCGGTACAACTGACAAACGAACAACGACAACTAACAGACGAGTCGACACAGAACGACAACTGACATACAAGAATCCGAGAAAGACATACAACACAGACAAACGACATGATGGAGCCAGAGGTTTTGTTTTTGTTTTTTTTAATATATTTTTTGTTGGAGGAAGAGGAGAGGCGGCTGCAGCAACAGCGACACCGGCGGCTCATTTATCTCCGGCTGGCAGAGAGACGGGGGGAGGTAACGTTAACGGTTATTTTAACCCATATTAATGTTCATATACATAGCTAGCGTAGTCCGTGGTAATTAATATACCCATTAATAAACGACACCGTTAAGTGACAAGCCATAATAAGTATAGATTGACATGGTTAATGTCTCATTTAACCATAAGACTTGGTGCTTAAAATCTAAAATCTTTGAAAATGCTGTAATTTTAATGCTGTGTTTTTCAAGGTCTGAAAAGTGCTTGAAGTTAGTATGCTTGGCTCATAAAGTGATAGAATTGAATAGTAAAATGTGTACGAACCCTGTAGAAAAACTTAATTCAATATTAAAATGTTGTGTAAACATCAAAACCATATTGAGAAGCCAAAGTGGACAGATAGACAGATAAAGCATTATTGGTCTAAGCTTTAACATTAATCAGAATTGTCGTATCGACTGATATTCAATTTCAATGAAACAATAGCTATTGTTTAATCATTCATGTCCTCCTGTTCTTACCCTCCTTTGTCCATCCAGGCAAGGCCACTGTACTGCCGTATCAATTTAGACATACCAATTTTCCAACTGTTCTTCAACGATCATGACACCATTCCTGACTTCAGGCTGAGCAGAGAGTCCCTGGCGGTGCTGCTGGATCTCCTCCACCAGGAAAGACGACACGGATGGGGTGCCACAACAGAGACCTTGGTTTTCCTCTTCTGGCTGGCGAGTGGGACATCGTACCGGGTGGTCTCCAGGGTGTTTGGGATGCCTCGCTCCACTGTCCACCGCATCGTCCACAGAGTTACTGAGGAGGTGGTGGCCCTTCGTCACAGGGTCATCTACCTCCCCCAGACCGCCGACGACCTGGCGGCAGTAACTCAGGGGTTTGCAGGGCTGGCAAGACACCGAGCTTTTCGGAAAGCTGCGGGAGCAATCGACGGCTGCCATGTCAGGATGGTGCCACCGAGCGGTCCTGATGGTCAGTGCTACAGGAACAGGAAACTGTTCCCATCCGTCATCCTACAGGCAGTTTGTGACCATCAGGGCCGCTTCATCGACACGTACGTGGGCTGGCCGGGGTCGGTGCACGACTCCAGGGTCCTCCGGCACAGCCCACTGTACAGGCGTGGCACCTACCCTCCTCCAGGGTACTTCATCTTGGCGGATGGCGGGTACCCATGCCTTCAACGTCCACTACCCCTCATCACGCCGTACAAACGACCAGTGCAAGGTGTGGGCCCCCAGCGCTTCAACGCTCATCATTCCAGGGCACGCTCCATCATAGAGCGTGCTTTTGGGATGATGAAGACGAGGTTCCGTGCCATCTTCCTCCAAGCGCTGGAGGTGCACCACACCTTTGTGCCTCAGGTATGTCATTACACAACAGAAAATGTTAAATGTTGAATACCAGTAAATTAATTAAGTTAATTAAAATAAAATTACAGTTACATTAAATTAATCTTTGTTTTCTCTTGTTTTCTACAGGTCATAACAGCATGTGCGGTTCTGCACAACATCTGCCTGGGTGCCGGTGACATCATGGCCCCAGAGGATGACGTGCAGGACGACATGCCGGAGGATGAAGGGGAGAATGGGTTGGAGGCAGCCAGTGGTGCACCATGGCGGGACCAGCTGTCTGCCGAGGTGTCTGCTCTGGAGGGGGGTGTCCAGGACCACGACTACCTTTAGAGGGCAAGTAAAATCATTTTAAAGCTATTCCTATTTAAAGTGTTTCGTAAACAGTTTTGTTTGTTTACAGTTTTTCTCAATCGCTTTGGTGCTGTTCTCAGATCAGAATGAAAGTTCTCATAACTATTAGTTCAACCTCCACAACATGTACACTCAAAAAAGTGAATGAGGTGGGTTGTGCACTTTATATTATTTTTATGTTTTCAGTTTACTTAAAATACATGTCTTTGTTAAGTTGAAATATTTTTTTCTAATAAAGTCCATGTAATTGTGTCTTTTGTTATGTGAACAAAATAATTATGTGTTGGTTAAACATAAACCATTTAATTTAAGTGAATTATGGTTGAAATACTTACTACACCCGGAAGGTGGCAGTAAGAAGAAGATTCAAATGCTTCAGACTACGCATGCGCACACTCTTCATGAGTCAGCTTCCTTGGTTTTGGCGGTGAAGTTCCCAACGATTTGTCTTCGGAGAGGTAGGAGGACATTTTTCATCCATACATATTGTAGTATTTTCATATTGAGCATGATTTAATTGTGTGTTTGTGATACAAAACGTCTTCTATATTTCCGGAGTGTTTGTGTTTGAGAGAGCAGTAGACAACGAACGGTAACACGGTCGCCCCCCTCCCCTTTTTTTTTTTAACCTAAAAGAAAGTAACGAGCAGTAGAGCCGTTGTAGTGGGCTGGGAAGTTAGCGGCGGATGCTAACCGCTAGCCGACGTTAGCATCGAGCTAGCTCAGCACAATTACAGCTCTGGTGCTGTGTGTGTGTGTGTGTGTGTGTGTGTGTGTGTGCGCGCGTGCGTGCGCGTGCGTGTGTGTGTGTGTGTGTGCGCGTGTGCGTGCGTGCGTGTGTGTGTGTGTGTGGTGTGAACACTTGTAAACAGACAGGTCAGCCAACTTACTGGGGCTAGCCTCCTTCTTTGCTGCAAGTCTAGCATTTATTTTTGGACAAAAAAAACCCTCCAGACTCTACCTTTTAAATTCAGTGTTATAAATTACGAAATTGAGTGTGCTTATTTTTCCCTCACTGAAGAGTTAACTCTAATGGGACCCTCTCACCATTTGCAGGTGAAGGATACAATTTAAGGCTGCTCTTCATCCGTGACGTGACTGGCAATAGTTATATGTAAGTATAATTAACCTTAACTGTTAACTAACAGTGTTGTTTTTGTGTTTTTATTTTATTTATTTTTTTAACAATGCTTTGCTAAGGAGCCCAAAGCTTATTCTTGAAGTGTGACACAGACAGTCCAAAGGAGCAGCTACTGTCCTGAAAAGTTGAGCTGTCATTGAAGCTTAGAAGTAGCTATTACCACAGTTCACCATTGGTGTGAATTTAATTTTTAGTTACAGCTGCAGAAATCAGGTACCAACTGAAGTGAACATAACAACAAACAAACAATATACCTCTACAGTTCATTTACTCAGTAAGTGAAGTTTCCCACATCACTGAGTTGAATTTGCTGTGAATTTATGATTTAGTGCCCAGCTATGATATTGTATCACACTTTCTCTGATGTTTTACTATGCTTTGTACAGATAAAGTTACCAATTTGTGGACCTGAGGCATGGTAAGCTGTGACACTGCATGGCACTTATCAGTTTCAAAGCAGTACGGCAGGACTGGTTACATTTAAAAGATATCCATATGTTAAAAGCACATGTTGAATGTGAGTAAATGGCTTTAATTGATAGCTTGCTAAATGTGCACTTTATTCTCACGAGCATGAGCACCTAATACTAACCCGTCACCTCTTTCCACTTGGCTGTTTACTAACCTGTTTCTGTGCATGCACTAACTCCATGTCACTGGTAGGGCTGGACAATATTTTGATATCATATTGATATTGTGATATGAGACTTGATATTATCTGTGATTTTGGATATTGAAATATCAAAATATGGCATAAGTGTTGTTTCTTCCTAGGTTTAAAGGCTTTTACATTACATTAAAGTGATGACATTTTCTGAACTAGCAATTATTTGCTTTTACCCACATACCGGTAGTTATTAAAAATAATGACTATTATCAAAAATCTAGTTGTGTTAATATTTTGTGGAAGCACCCCCACTTCATCATCACAATATCAATGTTGAGGTATTTGGTCAAAAATGTCATATCACCTATTCCAACCTAAAGCAACTGATTTGAGCACCATTGTATGACGCTTCGTTTTCCATGCTACTATCATTATGTCACTGCTTTTGTCTGTGGATTGCTCAATGTTTGCTTCAGTGTCCTGTTTGTTTTACATATGACCAAAGTCAGTTGGTTTCTTTCTAATTTTAATGCTTTTAATTTATACATATTTAATGACTTTATACTTGTGTTTTCATCTTCTCTAGACTGACGCATTTGGATGATGGCTGCACCAATAAAACTGCGGATTATCCTTGGTTCCAACAATGCTGAAAAAATGACCATAGAATCAGGCATGCCAACATCTGTTGAGGATCTTGCAAATGAGATCAAACGTCAGTTTGATATAGAGGGGGACATTAGACTCCAGTACATGGACAGTGACTTTGATAACGAGTTTGTTAACCTTAACCAAATTTGCGACATTCAAGACAAGAGCACAGTGAAAATCATCCGCTTGTCAGATGCTCTAGACCTCAGCCAAGGCAGCATGAACCAGAGTGGGGAAGAAGCATCCTTGTCATCTTCTGACACATTAATACTCTCCTCTGATTCAGAATCTCCTCGGTCACAATGGCCCACAGAATTCCAAATTCCAAAGTTTTCATATGACGTGGAGATGCAACTTCGAAGTGCAAACCAGGACTTCGCATCAAATGGAGTTCTTCTGACCCCTGGTCATAAACTTAAATCAGACATCTTAGAAAGTCTGGCTCAGGAAATCATCAAGTTCAAGGCATATCCCTCAAACTTGGAAATTGAATCTGTCGCTGAAGCTTTAATCAAAGCACATCCATGTTTGAGAGAACAGGGATCCTTCAGTGGTTTCTACGGCTGGAAAATAAGCCTTAAGTATAAGATGGCAAACTACAGGACAAAACTTAGAAACTTGGGGTCCCCAGAACTGAGCATCAATTCCCTCAAGCACAAACCTGCAGATAGATGTCAGCCTGCCTACGATGTCAAAAAACCGAGGAAAGCCGAAGTAAATTTTTGTCCTCCCTATCCTGCTGGAGAGACCCATGACAGCCTTGAAGGGGAAAGATTGGCGTTGTTATCTGAGGTCAAGAAGAGACATAATGATAAAGTTGTCAAAGAAAAGATGGCTAAGACCTTCGCATACAGAAGGCAGGAGGTCGTCAGAGACAAGCCCATGATCTCAGAGTTCAAGATCAGATGGCCAGGACTGTTCACTGTGGCAGAGGTATGAAATGCTTTTCAAATCAGCTATAGTCAAATGTTAAATGTTTTTAACAGGTACCAATAATATGTTGTTTGTGGACATTATGTTTTCAGGTGGAAGCAGAATTTGTGAGGATCACTACTGGTCCCCTTGTCTCAAAGTTCCATGCACAGCTTGACCAACACACTGCCCAGCTCATCAAAGTGTTCAAGAAGAAAGGAGGCTCTGCAGGGACTAACATCAGCAGGATTTTGGACCCAATCACACAGGTATGTTTTGCTATCGGTAGTGAACAATATGGAATTATAAATTGATGTTGACTAGTCAGTTTTGACAAGTATACTGACAAGTTAACAGTTAGAATAATATCTCTGTTTTTTTTTCTTTCTTTAGAATGAAACTGTTGAAAAGAGGAGGGAGTGCATCCTCAGGGCGCTTTGTATCTACCTTAACGAAGACCCGAACATCCTCTTCAAAGAATACCTGGTTGGTAATTTTAATAGTTTAGTTTCTACCTGTAATAAATCAATTTAAATTTTAACCTCTGTGCGGGTGTTCCGATGGCTACTAAAGCTGCGTTCACACCGGACCTTTTGTTTTTAGAATGAGCGACGAGTTTACATGTTAAGTGAATGCAAACGAGCGATGGAACGTTTTATCGCCCAGGCGGAAAAACGCTGGGGCTCGGAGCGACACCGACGGAGCGTCGGAGCGTTTTTTCGCTCAAGTCGCTCCCGTCGCTCGAGATGAGAAATCCCATCTCTCCGGCCGTCAGTCGCTCGTCGCTCAGTGCTGATTGGCTGCCGTAATCGCGGTGGTGCCGGTGTAAACAGAGACACATGGCAGTGGGCATGACGTCATCAAAGCGAAAATGCGAGTCTGTGGCTCTGTGCCAAATTGACGAGCGTCTGCACCTGAGAGATGGAGGGTTTTTTTCGGAGCGATACGAGCGACAGCGACAAAAACAAAAGGTCCGGTGTGAACGCACCTTAATGTTGATAACTCGTTGGTGCCCTGGGTGTGGCTTCTTTAGTGCTCCATTCTGTTGTAAGGACAGCCAACTCTAAGATATATTTTAGATGAAATAACTCGTGACAGATTCATTCTCTAAAATTTTGATGGAATCACTCAGCACTGCTTTATTTTATTTTTACACAAATAGCACTTTTTAAAGTATCATTCTATTTTCATTAAGGGAAACCTGAAAGGTAAAAGTTAATCTTTGGAATTCTACAAAAACTGTGATTTCATAGATTGGTTGTGTCCTTTCTTTCTCCCCTATGTAAAGGATACTGATGGTACCGCTGCACAGAGGGATCTTGAGCAACTTACCCTTGGCATCTATATCATCAAAGTCGAGGGAGGTGATGCCACCACTCCTCCAGCTGATGTTGGAATAGTGATCGAGGGTGTTGAAGTTCTACATGACCTGGGAGACGTCACCTCTGCATGTGCACTCTTAATGGGTGTAATATATGCACTGAACCTCAGTTATCCTAAGGAACTGAAGACCTTCTTTGAAGTACTTCAAAAGCTCTTCCTTCAGCTGGATGCTGGCAGACTCTCAACCAAGGTACAGATGCTCAAGAACAAACTGTATGAATGAACCAAACATTGATTTGGATGATGAATGTGAATAAAATGTGTAAAATCTGTTAGAAAGTAGAAGAGGAGGGGGGGAAATCACTTCAGAAAAATAAACAAACATTTGGAAAAGTTTGGGAAAACTACTACCCTTACTGAAAATTCTAGTGGAACAGGGTCCCCACACTTTTGAAAATCCTGGAAATGTTAGGGAATTTGAATTTCTTTGGTAAAAAGGAGTGGGAACACAGGTTGTACGACTAAGAGAAAATGTAAACATAGGCTCTTCTGCTCTGCCTACTGTAAATTGTTTTGTCTGATTTTGCCCGCCTCCAACCCAGTGGCAAACAATTAGAATGGAAAATCACAGAAATAGAAATAGCAAATCTAGCTGAAGTTCTTGTTTGTATATGTAGATATTGAAACTCTTTCATAACCGGTTAAGAACTCCTTGTAGTGGCTGCAACACAAACTGACATGTTTGTAAAAATGTTAATATCAGTTTTTTTCCTTCCACACTGCTAAATTAAAGGTTGACAGCAGAGTGTGTGTTGTTATAGTTTGACTATTATGCTGTTTCAAAAAAATTGAGAACTACAAGCTTGTTATATTGTTATACAATAATATTGACAAATCAGGGATGTTTTGTTGGATGTTTCATTTGTTTATGATGCATCAAGGTGGTTTATAATTGTTAATGTTGGGTAACAATGCTGCAACACAAGTTGACATGCTTGTTAATATAATTACATTTCAGGGTATTCCCTCCACAATATCAAAATGAAAGTTGACAGCAGCACATGTGTTGTTATGGTTAGATTATTATGCTGTTACAAAAAAAAATTTGAGAACTGGAAGCCTGTTGTATTGTTGGACTGCATAAAAGCAGTTAACAACTGTTGGTGTTGAACCATGCCGCACCCTAATGTCTGTTAAGGGTTTTATTTTAGACCAAGTGGCAACAAAATGTTAAATGAATACTGGTGAATAAAGGAAATGACAAAAATATGTTGGGTGTACGAAATTCATTTATGTGGAACCTGTTGACAAACTAAAATTAGGTCACACTAACTAGTATAAAATAAATTGGATGAAAACCTATTTTAATAAATTGAACTTAAATTTATTATGTTTAAAGGACAAATGTAAAATATGTAGCCTGTAAATATATTATTTATGTCCATGTAACATAACTGAATTTGATTGGATAAGCTTAAATATCTCTTGTTGAACAGAAGTAATTTTATCTAGTTGGGTCAATTCACATTGTGTTAATGTAACACAAGTTCATTAAGTTAGATTAACTTAACATTTTTGCTTTAAACTAACATAATACATTTTCGTGGAACCTGTTGACAAAATAAATTTAATTAAAGTCAATGTTTCATTTTTTTGAGTGTAGTCATTTGTCCACATCATAGTAGCAGTTTCTCCTTCCTCTGAACAAATTGCAAATGCTTTTGGACATGTATCAATTACTTTCTCTGCTGTTTTATAACATTATCATTTGCTTATGTCATGTCAGTCAAAATAAACTATACTTATCAATGCTGAATAGTAATTCCCTATAAAACTAATAGTCCTCATTTCATTGCTTAAGTCATTACATACAAAATTGAACCGGTAAGTACAGTATTGGACAGTAATTCAGCACTAAACAATCTGCACTGCTGTCATTGTGTCAGGCATTACTGTAAGATACAGTGGGACAAGAACTTTTTACATTTACAGCTTCACTAGAGAACAGATTCACTGTATTGTGTTGTAGTACAACAACCACAGTAAAGATTCCCCATCTTTACAGTACGGTACTGTACTACAGCATTCTGCAACATTGTTTACGTACTGTAAAGTTGTGCACAGCTCTACCCAAAGTGTGTTTCTTAAGTTTGTTGTAGATGACTGTAGTGTATTTTTCTTTTACACAACACTGTGAACAAATCAGAATTACAAAGAGCATTACTGTATGCAGTAAAAAATGTGAAACATACATATTCAGTATCAGTTACTTCACTAAATACAGTAATGTGTAACTTTAGTGTATTTATCACATGGCCGTACAAGTAGTGTATAGTGCTGTCTTGAGCATTTTCAGGTAGTGTCATGACATTTTTGCATTGGAAAACACCTAGAGAATAAAATGTTATAATGAAAACATGACAAAGCCATTTGACTATCTTATTCATAAACGATGGTGTCAGGATTTCTCATTTTGATGACACTGACAAATTCATTAAAAGTGGAGTGGAGCACGCACATCCAAAATACTACAGGTGCAGGACCAACAAAGTAAACTCAGAGAAAAAAAAAGGAAGTGGAGTCCGCACTCTGTATTACGCTCCTGACGAAGATCCACAGGGATTGAAACCTTGATCTTTCCACAATAAACAATAGAGGAGCGTAATACAGAGTGCAGACTTTTTTTTTTCTTCCACTGACAGTTTCATTGACATGAATACTTGCTTTTGAGGGATGGACTATTTTGAGAAATGCACTAACTGTTGTGCAAATGTTAAGAGTGATGTGAGAAAAGCACCAAAGCGATTGAGAAAAACTGTAAGTAGTTTGTGGTGGGATGTTTCAAAGGTTGTGCAGTAGTATTTAGTATTAGTATTGTTCTTGCCTCTGTTTTAAACATTTTTAGTGACATGGCAGCTGTCGATTGCACCAGCCCTGCAAACCCCGATGATGGACGATGCGGTGGACAGTGGAGACAGGCATCCCACACCCCTCACCTCCCAGATGATGTCCCACTCCCAGCCAGAAGAGTCCAGGGTCTTTATTGTGGCATCCCATCCGGTCCAGCAGCACCACCAGGGACTCCTGCTCAGCCAATCAATGTTCTCTGTATATAGTTTATGCTGATTTTTTGTAAATAGTTGTAATTTTTTTGTAAATAGTTAATTAAGTAAATATTGTTATATTATAATACTGTAAATTACGTAAAAAATAAATAAATGTTATTGTCACAATGAAAAGCAATTCAAAAGTTTACTCTAGTTGTAAATAAGAAATGGAACAGATAATGTTATAAGGTTCTAAGGTTTTTATTTAACTAATTTATCAGGTTTACTATATACACACAACAGAAAAACAATACAATATTTTTAACAATAACAACAACAATTAAAATTTCAATGAACACAACTTGATAGAACAGAAAAAAAAACATTCACTCCAAAAAAAATCAACGCCTCTCAATCATTCTTTCAAATGAATTAAAAAGTCTGTCCATCCTCTCTCTGCTCTCTCTTTCTCTCCTTTCCTCTCTCTCCCTCTGAAACTGCATATCCTCCTTGATTAAATCCATCAGCTCATCTCTCTCCCTTTTCCTCTTTCTTCTTCCTTCTTTCTGCCCTGGCTGCCTCTCCTCCTCATCCTCATCCTCCTCATCCTCCTCCTGCTGCTCACCCACTGCAGCACCTGGCCCTGGTGTGTCCTCAGGGATGGAGGCGATTAGGACAGGCGGCGCAATGGACGGCCGCTGTCCTAACACCTCGTCCATGAGGACAAACCAGGGCCAGGTGGCAGCAGTGGGCTTCCCGCCGACTCCCTGCCCTGTCCCTGGATCTTTGCAATCCTAAGACAGAGGAAATCAATCATATGAATAACAGCAATTATCTGTAAAGTGTTTATTTAAAAAGTCTTGAAAAAAAACCTGTTTGCGGTGCTCTTTGGAATGGGATTTATGTAGTGATAAAGAAACAAGGAAGACGAATGTTTAACTTCCTGATGAAGGCTTGATACCAAAACGCATTGAAGGACTGTGTTTTTAAGTTTATATGACCATGACATGAGGTGCCTACATTCCTTTATCAAAGTATTTATTAACTTGGGTAAAACAAATGTAGTTTTCATATCATTATCCAAACCTGCACATACTTTATATTTTTTTTTTAAGTTGTCCCACTTCTTTTTTGCCTGCTGGGGCTCCACCTTCCCCTCCAGACCCATTTTTTCCAGGATTGTTCTAAACAAGAGAGAAGTATTGACAAAAGGTAAACACACAAGATCATATAAAAAATATGTAAAGATTCATCAGTGACTTCTTGTGGAGTTTTAGTAAAAAAGCAACTGGACTTCTTCTCTTGCTTGAAGATGTTTCACCCCTCATCCAAGAGGCTTCTTCAGTTCTGAGACTAATGCCAGAAACCCAGGGATTTAAACCCAGAGTGGGTGGTCCTGTGATTGGTTTCTAGTGAAACCAAAGTCACATGACCCCCCCCCCGAAACTGGGGGGGTGGTCATGTGACTAGGGGTCTGTATGGGGTTTAAACTTCCTGGGGAGAGCTCCCAAGACAGCATTGTATGTGGCAGAAAGATTGTGTCTTAGGCAACCATCCCTGTTTAAAGAACAGTGACATCAGGACTGACACAAACTGGCTATTTATTTATGCTTTAACAGTTACCTCCATCCTAGTGTGGCCGTGTTTTTGGCCCCGGTGAAGAGGTTGTCATTTTGTCCGCGGAGTTTAATGAACTCCTCTGTCTGCTCCTTGTTCCCTACAACAAAACGACATGCAAAGCAGCACATTTCCTGTTATGTCAGGTGAAATGATTGTATGATATTAACATTAATAATGATCCTAAGGTTAGCTCTGTATTCAATGCAAACGTTTACAGTTTTACAGCCTAGAAATACAGCGGGACTCTCACAACCCATCGTTAACGTTATATATCAGCTGCATTCAGCTTTGGGCACAGGAGAGGAGTGAACTGCAGCCTACACAACTTACAACAAGAACTAATTAACCTGATGTGAGGTATACCTACAACACATCCACAGTTACAATGGGTTAACATCCGAGCTTTAGGCTTTAACGTTAGTCTACTTTTAATAACGTTAACTGAGCTCCTCATATCAACAGGTTAGCTACAACACGTAGCTGCCCCTACAGTCCGGTGGCTACGTATTAGCATTATTAACTTCACGTATTTTAACAGTCAAATATGTTATAAGGCCCCTTGAACTTCTGTCGTTAAGCAAAAAACTTGTTACTTACATTTAAATGTATATTCGGCACTGCTGCCGCTGCCGCCGGTACCTGAGCTGTTGCCGTTAGTCGCCGCCATTGTTGTTGTGAACAGCGGGCCGCAAAGCATCTTGGGATACGGGAGGCCGCGAAGGATAGTAGCGGTGCATCCTCCGAATGCAGGGGAAAGGAGGACGCATTTGGAGGCTGCATTTGGAGGACCCTTCGAATTTGGGCGAATTGGGACAGCCTTCGCGCAGCGCTGTGACGTAATCGGCCTTCAAATGCACCCTCCGAAGGATGCAGCCCCTGAATTGGGACAGACCTTGTGTGTGTGTGTGACTGACTTGACACATAGTTAGTTAGTAGCTGCATCCTGTGTCAGTCTGATTTAGCTGTGTCTGTGTTTATAAACATTTAAACGAGCGCCAGGTGGATTGTTTATGAAGTTAACGAGCCCTGGCCTGAGGATCAAAGAGGTTACCACGGCGATAGGGGCCCCCGCAGGCTGAGACAGACAGAAACGTGGAGAAAAAGAGCCATTTTCTGCCTCTGCACCGGCCTCACATTTAGGCTTAGCATGACAAAACGGTAACTCCTATCAGAACAAAACACAGATCAACGTTGCTCTAAGGACTTAATGAAAATTTTGGTACGATTTGGTGTTTCTACAGTAAATATTTTGGCGACGCTGGCAGTTTTAAAACATCAGGCCGTTCGGCTTCTCTCAGAAAATATTTGTATTGGACTCAATGAGGAGCAGAGACAGACGTGGCCGCACTTAGAGGCTCAGAGTTTAAATTCTGTAAGTCTCTCTGATATTTTGAGCAGATTAAGAGATCAGGGATGAGCTCGTCTACAACCGTGGCCGAAATTATGTGTCTAGAGTGTAAATTGTGGCCGTATGGAGTTTGGATAGAGAAAAATTCTGGAGTTTTTCTGGCATCTCTCCCACTCTAACCGATGACATCACGCACTCTGACACTAACATTCCGTGCAATACACACCCATTATAATCTCATAATTTCTCCAAAAATGATCATGGTCATTGATCAGGGATTGATCAAAAACTATATGACCTATCAAAACGTGGAGTAATACGACAATACACAAGACTTGTGTCTACTGTTTAAAGTTTAAATGGAGTCTCTAGGTGAAAGTATGCCTGAGCAGTAGACGTTTGTTAAACTCCAATGATTGGTCTTTTTCGCTCTTTTTTTTCCGCCCGTCCCATTGACTTACATGCAAAAATTTTGCGCAGTTTTTCGCGACATACGTCGCAATGCTGAATGAGCTGAAGAAATTGTTGAAAGAAAGAAAGAAAGAAAGATTGAAACAAGAGAGAAAAAAGGAAAGGACAGAAAGAAAGAAAGAAAGAAAGAAAGAAAGAATCAAACAAACAAAGAAGTAAAAAGACAGAAATGGAGTGAAAGAAAGAAAGAAAGAAAGAAAGAAAGAAAGAAAGAAAGAAAGAAAGAAAGAAAGAAATGGAGTAAAAACAAAGGAAGAGAAAAGGAATAGAAAGAAAGAAAGAAACAATCAAACAAACAAAGAATTAAAAAGACAGAAATGGAGTGAAAGAAAGAAAGAAAGAAAGAAAGAAAGAAAGAAAGAAAGAAAGAAAGAAGAAAAAGAGAGAGGGGGATGATAGATAGAAAGAGGTAGATGGATGGATGGATGGATGGATAGAGAGGGAAGGATAGAAAAAGTTACGTAAAATACAAATGAAGGAGTAGAAGAAAGAAAGAAAGAAAGGAAGAAAAAAAGGAGACAGAGGGGTTAAAAAATAGGGAGGGGTATAGATAGATAGATAGATAGATAGATAGATAGATAGATAGATAGATAGATAGATAGATAGATAGATCGATAGATCACATGTTAAAAGCTGCGTCCTATGTCCCAGGCTCCACCTGTAATTGTACTACTATTAATAGAGTTGGAAAGACTAAACGTCTGAACTTAAATTCATGAGAAAAATATAAATTGTTGGAGATGTTTACATCAAAAGTATAAAATAATTGAGAGGCTGATGAATTTGAGCTGAAAACCTGTGTGTGTGTCTGGGTGTGTGAGTCTGACGGTCTCTCTGTCTGCGTGTACATGTGCAGAAAGTAAAACTGTTGATAAGCGCCACAGAACTCCTCTCTCCCTAATGATCTGATTGATTACACCTGCGTGGCAGCCTGCCCTCAGAAGTTACCATGGCGACGACCATGCTTACATTTTACTGTGTGGAACAGTGTTCTGTTTGTGTGTTTGTGTATGTGTGCATGTGTGACTGTGTGTGAGTGTCTGTGTGTGTCTGTCAGTGTGAGTGTGATGCCTGTGTTTGTGCGTGGACATCCTCTGTCAGTCTGGTTTGTCATGTGTAGCTGAGGAGTAGAACATGTAAACAGCGGGTTTAATGGTGTGAAATGGTTGAGAAGAGCCTCAGTAGTTTAGGATACGTATAAAACAATGTGTTCAACATGACCAAAATGGGGAAATGTGTATTTTCAGTTTAAATAGCTAAAGAACAAAATTAACAGCAACGAGTCCATTAACTACAACAGGAAGATAGAGAGGTACATACAAAACAGTCAGACAACTGTAGGAAAAGTGTGTGTGTGTGTGTGTGTGTGTGTGTGTGTGTGTGTGTGTGTGTGTGTGTGTGTGTGAGCTGGGAAGATATACAAAAGTGTGTGTGTGTGTGTGTGTGAGTGAGGAAGATATACAAAAGTTTGTGTGTGTGTGTGTGTGAGTGAGGAAGATATACAAAAAGTTCTGACCTGACAACTGTATGAAATGTGTGTGTGTTGGACGTGTGTGTCTGTTTGTGTATGGTTAGTGTGTGTCCATTTGTGTGTGTGTTTGTTGTGTGTGCATGTGTGTCTGTTTGTGTGTAATTGTGTAAATTGTGTATGTGTTTGGTAAGTGGTTGTATGTTTGTTGGGTGTGTGTGTGTGTGTGTGTGTGTTTGTGTGTGTGTGTGTGGTAGTTAGTGTGTGTGTGTGTGTGTGTGTGTGTGTGTTGGATGTGTGTGTATGGTGAGTGTGTGTCCATTTGTGTGTGTGTGTGTGTAGTAGTTAGTGTGTGTCCATTTGTGTGTGTGTGTGTGTGTGTTGGATGTGTGTGTGTGTGTGTGTGTGTGTGTGTGTGTGTATGACCGACAGACAGTCAAACAGAGAGAATGTGTGTGCGTTGCCATGGTGACGTTGCCATGGTGAGGTTACCATGGTGAGGTTGCCATGTTGAGGTTACCATGTAACTGTTGGCTGGTGGCTTTAAGGTATGGTGGCAGCTTTAACCATAGGCTTTAACTGCTGACACCCTCAAACAGATCTAATGTACGACAAATCTGTACTTAGTACGAGCAAAAGGTATACATTTTCCGAACCATAAGACCTTGCTGAACGCGTCCATGTCACTTTGGTGTTTCTAGAGTAAAAATTGTTGATTGTGTCGCAGGTTGGAAACTTTGGGACGTTTAGAAAATCAGCGCCTACTTTTGAATGGGAGTCAATGAGAGGAGAGAGGGAACTGGCTGCACTCGGAGGCTCCCAGTTTAAATTCTGTAAGTCTCTCTGGTTTTTTGAGCACATGAAGAGATCAAGGATGAGCTTGTCTACAAACGTGGCCGAAATTATGTGTGTAGAGTGTAATCAATGGCTGTGCTGACAGGATAGAGAGAAAAATGTGAGAGGATTTTTAGACCCTCTGTCACTCTGCCAACTGCCAACGTCCGAACATTCCGTCCCATTGACTTTCATGTTAAATCTGAATTTTGTCAGAAATTTTAATGATTTTAAAACTATACATATATCTGAAACTGTTGAAGATATCAATAAGCTGAGATATAGCTGAATAGTTGAAAGGTTTGTGAACAGTTTAAAAGTTGAATGAAGTCTGTAGCTGAAAGTATGCTGAAGCTATTAGAGGCTGAATGAAGCAGAAGATTTGAAGAGTTTGAAGACTGTTTCAATGTATTCCTATGGGAGAAAAATTGCAGAAAAACTTAAATATTTTAAAAAGTATAAATAGTTAAAGCAGATAACAGCGGCACGGCCGTTTTGGCTAATGCTGTGTTCAAGGCAGGCTTTTGAAACCGTAAGTTACAGCTTCAAGTCACAACTACGACTTGGTAGCGTTCCAGGTAACCCGTAGCTCGTGTTTTTACCGTCCTGTTGTCTGTGAAAGTTCCCTATAACGGCCACTCGTAACTTCCGACCCGTGAACTCGTACCAGATCGAACTGGTATGACTTCACAGGAAGGAAAAACACAAAGTACGAGTTTCCTTGAACGCACCATGAGTTAGCAGCCCCCGCCCTTGTCAGGCATCAATTGGTCCTCGTGCTACGTCACCACATTCACGCGCATCCCTTGGCTGCACACACAGCCCTTCATGCCGTTCTCTCCCCTCATTGGATAACACTTGTATCCCACAAGGAAAATTTTCTCCTCGGGTTACAGCAGAGCAGAGTGACGGAGAGACTCGTGTTTAGGCTGAAATACTTCATGTAAGTGATTACTGACGGAAAATAGGACTATTTAGGACTTATATTAACAAAAACATTCCACTGATATCTGCTTTAAAAAGATAAAAATCATAGCCTAAATGTCCTGAAAAAGCCACACGTTTTGATATATATGATATATATGGAATGCACTAGACGATGATCTGAAAATGTGCCGGTCAATGTATGAATTCAAACGTTTGTTCAAGAAAAAGGTATTTGGTAAATATGAGAGATGTGGTTGACGTAACTGACACTATTATGGTATTATGTTTTTGGGATATTGTGCAAAACAATATTATTTCTGTTTGATGTTTTGAATGATGTGATCTGATGAAGTTGATCATGTAAGAAGGGTAGGCGAAAATAAGCGAGAGCATTCCTTTTCGGTCGGCTCTTTTCTAGTTGAGTTGATTTTTGTTTTGTTTTGTTGGACTTTTAACTTTGAATGACCTGACCGAAATAAACACATTTTCATTCATTCATATATGAATTGATAAAATGGCACAAAGTATGAAGGACTAGTTAAACAGCGAAAAACGGCAGAAGAACCCAGAATAATAATAATAATAAGAAGAAGAATAAAGATTTGAATAACAATACTGTGAATGCTTCCAGCATTCACACTAATAAAGATTTGAATAACAATACTGTGAATGCTTCCAGCATTCACACTAATAATAATAAGAATAAAGATTTGAATAACAATACTGTGAATGCTTGCAGCATTCACACTAATAATAATAATAAGAAGAAGAATAAAGATTTGAATAACAATACTGTGAATGCTTCCAGCATTCACACTAACTAGAAAAAACATTTCCAAGAATGGAAATGGTGTGAATGCTGAAAGCAGCTGAACGCTATTGCTGAAGCAATGCTGAATAAGCTGAAGAAATCATTGAAACAAAAAAGTCTAACGTTGAAGCTGAAACATATAACTTGAAGATTAATGCCTTTTTAAGGACGAAAAGCAGTAGAAATGTTAAAAAAAGGTCGAAGAAAATGCAAAAATCCTGCATGTTGAAGATGTTTAACAGTTGAAGAGTTGCTAGCCACAGAAAGGAAAACTGATGAACCAGCAGTAAAATAGCTGAAGCAACAAGTGAGAATAGATTAAAAAGAAGGAACATGTAAGCAGGAAGCTGAATGACATGTCATGGTGAAAAAAATCCTGAATTGTAAGTTTTTTATTGTAAGTTTTTTTTATTAGTTTTTTTATTGTATTAAGTGTAATAAATGTGTTTTTAGTCTAAAAGCAGTAGACATGTTGAAAAGGCAGAGGAATGTGTTGGAAAATCCTGCATTATTAAGTCTAACAGTTAAGTCTGCAAAAAGCACTGCTACAGAAAACAGATAAACAAGTGCTAACATGGCTAAAGTAATAAGTGAAAATAGATTAACAAATGGAACCTGTAAGAAGGAGGTTTATTTTGTATGAAATGATTGGAGATTACTTAAAATTGTTGAAGATTAGCATGAATAAATTGAAAAGCTGAAGTCTACTCAAATATATTTAAAAATGATAGCATGAAAACATTGTTGGACTATTACTAATATAGATTAAACAATATGTAGGTGGTTGGAAATTATTTGAATTATTGAAGATTGTGGTGAAAGAAAAATTAACATTTAAGTACACTCAAATTACTCTAATAAGTTATAAAGAAACAGCTTGAAAACATTTGTTATATAAATGTTAATAAAGATGAGGCAATGTCTAAAGAGTAGAACTTGTAACGAGGAGGCTGAATGACACGAAATGCAGGAAAATATCTCAATTGTTAAAGATAGGTGTAAAAGGAAAGGGTAAAGATATATAGGCTATACATTAATAAATTAAAAATGTGAAACTCCTAAAATGGTCGAGTCTGAATTGTTGGAATTAATGAGAAAAGGTAAAATCCTTCAAAGTAAAATGTAAGGGTTAAAGAGGTGGAAAAGTCTAAAGCCAGGACATGAAGAAGCTCCAAATCCTGAAATCTCCATTACCGGAACAAACTGAAATGTGTGTAGACAAATAACTTTTTAGATATGTTTAGAATTTCCCCTCAAAGATATGAAATCATTGAGAGGCTGATTAATGAGCGGTAAACCGGTGTGTGGAAAGGAGACAGAAGCAAGCTTTTTGTGTGCATGTGTGTGTCTGTGTTTGTGTCTGTCTAGCTGTCTGTGTGTGTGTGTGTGTGTGTCTCTCTCTCTGTGTCTGCACCACACAGAGCAGAGCAGTGAGATTTGAGCTCGGTGCAGCTCCCGAACAACAGCCTCTGAAAAGAGAACCGTACCTCTTATCAGAGTGTGGTAGAGACTGGCTGGTTCAAAAGACCTTCCTGAGCGTGGTGATGTGCATTAAATGTTTGTAGGGCAAAAACTTTTCTCACAGTCGCAGGTAAGATTAGGAGGTAGGGTTAGGGCTTTTCTCCGAAAATCAGTGCCTACTTTTGAATGGGAGTCAATGAGAGGAAGAGAGGGAACTGGCTGCACTTAGAGGCTCCCAGTTTAAATTGTGTAAGTCTCTCTGGTTTTTTGAGCACATGAAGAGATCGAGGATGAGCATGTCTACAAACCGTGGCGGAAATTATGTGTGTACAATGTAATTTGTGGCCGTGCTGACAGGTTAGAGAGAAAAATGTGAGAGGATTTTTAGACCCTCTGTCACTCTAACTGACAACGTCACCACTCTAGCTATGAACATTCCGTGCCATTGACTCCAATGTTAAATTGGAATTTTGTCAAAAAATTATCATGAACAGTTGAAGGGTACTGATCAATAATGGTAGAAGATATGAAAAAGTTGAATTAACGGTGAATACTTCAAAGTTTTGTGAACGTTTTAAAAGTGGAATGAAGTCTGTAGGTGAAAGTATGTTGAAGCAGTTGAAGTTCAAAGAAGGAGAAGATTTGAAGAGTTTGAAGACGTTTTCAATGTATTCCTATGGGAAAAAAATTTGCAGAAAAAGTTAAATATTTTAAAAAGTATAAATAGTATGAAAGAGAAAAGTCATAGCATAAATGTCCTGAAAAAGCTGCACGTTTTGATATATGAATTGTTGAAATAGCACAAAGTATGAAGGACTAGTTAAACGCAGAAAAAGGGAAGAAGACTCAGAATAATAATAAGTTTAAAGAAATAAAATGGCCGAACAGAATAACAATACTGTGAATGCTTTCAGCATTCACACTAATAGAAAAAGGGAAGAAGACTCAGAATAATAATAATAATAATAATAATAATAATAAGTTTAAAGAAACAAAATGGCCGAACAGAATAACAATACTGTGAATGCTTTCAGCATTCACACTAATAAGAAAAAATCCACACAATAACAGTAGTGCCCGGGCGAAGCTATTTCATAGCTGTAGGGATCAGTGCCCGGTGCAATTGCCCGTGGCCCTAATAAGCATCTTGTAATCACTTATAAGGGCCTTATTACCTATTAACTAATGCTTATTACAAGGACCTTAATATAAAGCGTTACCGAAAAATCTATGAACTTTTGCCATCAGGCTTTGCTCCATGCTATCTTATAAACAAAAAAAAACAATCCCTTTGGGATTAAGAGAAAAACCTCACTTTCACATTTATCTTAAGGTGTGTCCATCCCCTTGATTAAACAAAAATGAATGAATAAAGTGCAAAACTTTAACTTTTTGTAAAATAAATAAAGCTTGAAAAAATATAATTTGTATCTCTGAGACAAAAATCAACACTTGCAAACATAAGTCA
Organism: Trachurus japonicus; assembly: GCF_045865225.1. Taxonomy (NCBI): domain Eukaryota; kingdom Metazoa; phylum Chordata; class Actinopteri; order Carangiformes; family Carangidae; genus Trachurus; species Trachurus japonicus. The sequence goes on from NC_140917.1 coordinate 62,487, forward strand.
TTTGCATGATATATCCCTGAAAAAAATTAATTAAACTAGGTCTTTGCATGCTAAATAATAAAATAACCCATGAAGGAGGTAGAGGTGTGTAATGTCAGTCATTACATTTGTTATTCACATTTGCAAGTTTTTTGCAAGGAACACAAGCCGGTCTACGGCATCTGGCTTGAGGGATGCCCGGTGGCATGTGACAACGCCCCCTCCTACACTAAAGAGCCTCTCCGACGGGGCACTTGTCGCAGGGATTGAGAGGTATTTCTTGGATAGCTTGCTGAGCCTTGGGAAGTTTTCCTCGTGTTTCTTCCACCACTGAAGTGGATCAGCATCCTCGCTTATCTCAGAGATCAACAGGTAGGTTGCAAGCTCAGTTCTAATTCTGTCTGCCTGTGACAAGGACGAAGCGGGCGCCTTCTTCAGGAAGAAACTTGACAAGCTCCTCCGCTTCTTCAGCGCAGGACCAGGCTCAGCTGCAGCTCCTGCTTCTTTTTCTTCCTGGGGCACCGGCACAGCTGTGCTAGGCTGAGTGGGCAGCAGAGACAGCAGCTCTGTCACAGCTCTCTCCTTAATGTGTGCCACCTTGGCAGGGTCATGTATGTGGTGCGGAACCTGGGATCCATCAGCGAGGCCATGTCCAAGAGTTCGTCTTTGTCTGGGTCACTGTATTTTTCAGTCATGTAATGCAGGATGTTTCCTTTGATTTTTTTTGTGAGCTCAGTGTCTTCGTCTTCTGGCTTGAGAAGACTGCTTCTGAACATGCTGAGTGTTGGTTTGATGATAGAGACAGTAACATAACTCTCCCCAGACAACGCGTCAGTGAAATCTTGCAGTGGTTTAACTGCTTTGTTCACTGACTCCAAAATCTCAACATCTTGCCAGGTGGGCACGAGGTGCCTGCATTTTTTGTCCGACCCCAGGACATGTGCTATGGCTCTCTCTTGTTCCAGGACACGCTCAATCATCACTTGCCTGGAGCCCCACCTGGTTGGGGACTCGGTGATGAGCTGATGGACAGGTAGGCCGAGCTCTGCCTGCACTGCCGCCAGCTCCCTCCTCCTTTTCCAGCTGTATGAGAAAGAACTCACAACCTGCTTGTAAATCCCGATGGCACGATCAATCCTTGGGTCTTTGACAGCATTCACTGTATAAAGAGAAATACAGAAGAAACAAACAACACTGAGAAATTGTTTCACCATTTAAAAATGTTGATTAAAAAAAAACTGACACAAACACACAGGAATTACGTACATCCTGTATACATTTAGTCAAAAAATATGTATATTGGGTTAAAATAAATGCAAGCATCCTGCAAAAGGTCATGAGATCCAAAAGTCTCACATATCGAGGGCAGCGAATCCAAGTCTTCAGAGACTTTCCACCCACTGTCGTCAAACGCAGAGCCGCCTTCACTCCGGCCAGGAAGTTGCTGCGGGACCAGCCTGGAGTCAAATTTGGGCTCCTATACCCAGCCAAGTTGAGAGTATTGTATTGTATTTGTATTTGTATTTTTATTTAGCACATAAAAGATGTATAAAACAGCATATTAAAAAAGTGGAACGACAACGACAAGAGACATACAAAGTCTACAGTAGATAAAGCAAATGTGCAGGAGAAACCAAAAAAACCCCTAAGGGCTTGTCAAGTGGTCCTCCATAAGACAAACATTCAACATAAATTTAGTTTACAGAATGAAAAAACAATATAAAACAATTAAAAAAGAGAAAATCAATATTGTGTGGATATTCAGGATAAACATTTGACATTCAGAATAAGTTCAGTTTACCATCATGTGAAAAACAAAACAATTAGAAAAGGAGAGAGAGAAAAACAAAAATGATGTAAAAAGTATGTGGGATTATGAATCGCTCAATTGGGCCAATAGAAAGTGAATTATTTGTTTCTTAAATGAATTTATACTTGTGCAGTTTCTAAGGTGGATTGGTAGTGCATTCCAAAAATGCGGACCTCTAAATCTGATTGAGAACTGAGAAAAGGTAGACTTAAAAAAGGTGGGATGAAGATTATTTGCTGATCTAGTGTTGAAATTATGAATCTGGGAATTGAACTGAAATACAGTTTGGAAACAAATTGGGAGTAACTTGTGAATAGATTGATAAACAAAAATACATATTTGAAAAGTATTTACAGCAAAAACAGGAAGAATACTTAAGAGATTGAAACAGAGGTGTGGATCTAGTAAATCTGCTAGAAAATGTTATCATTTTGATTAATCGCTTTTGTAAAACGAGAATACAGTTGAGAGAGCTCTTGAAAGTGCTTGCCCAAATAATATTACAAAATGAAATGAAAGGATAGATCATCGTATAATATAAATTAATCAAGATTTTACCAGGCAGGAGATGACGTATTCTTCTGATAACTCCAATATTCTTAGCAATCTTGTTAGAAATAGACAGAATATGACTCTTCCAAGTAAGATTTTCATCAATTAAGATACCTAAGAATTTTGTTACCGTGACCCTTTCCAGGATGTTGTTGTCAATATAAACATTAGGAAGAGAGTTTGTTGAGTGTAGACTTCTCGGAGTAAATAACATATACAAGCTTTTCTTTATAGTGAGTGACAATTGCCTTAAACGATAAGTCAACTTTACACAAGTCTGGGGGCAGAGTTTAGCTCAGTTGGTAGAGCACCCGCCCCATGTGTTGAGGCTATAGTCCTCGCTGCAGACGGCCCCGGTTCGAGTCCCGCGTCGGACGGCCCTATCCTGCGTGTCATTCCCCCCATCTTCCATTTCCTGTCACACTCTCAACTGTCCTATCGAATAAAGGCATGAAAAGCCAAAAAAATATACTTTAAAAAAAAAAAAAAAAAAAAAACTTTACACAATTCTGTGTTCATTTCTGATATTAATTTAGGTCCATTCTTACCAGATAAAAAAATATTGGAGTCATCTGCAAACAGAATAAAATATGCTTTAGTTGATGACATGTGTAGGTCATTTACATAAATAAGAAACAGTAAAGGGCCCAAAATTGATCCTTGGGGCAAACCACATGAAAGCAACTTTAAGTCAGATGAAGAATTATTCCAGGAATCAAATTGCCTTCTATCAGACAAATAGCTTTTGAACCATAACAGATTTGAGCTGCATAAACCATAAAGAGAAAGTTTCTGTAATAAAATATCATGATTGACCGTATCGAAGGCTTTCGATAGATCAAGAAATACTCCAAGTGTTAATTCTTTATTATCGGTAGCCTTGGTAATATTATCTACAAGTCGGGTGAGGGCCATAGATGTGGAATGATTCTCTCTGAACCCGTACTGATGGTCATATAAAATTTTATTGTCATTGAGGTATTTAAACAAACGATTATAAACTAATTTCTCTAATACTTTGGAAAAACATGGTAGAATAGATATCGGTCTATAATTGGAAAATAATGAGGGATCATCAGCTTTGAAGAGAGGAATGACTTTAGCCCATTTAAACTGATCAGGAAATATACCGGTTTCGAGGGAGAGATTAAAACTATGAAGAAGAGGTTTAATGACATATGGAAGACTTGTTTTGAGTATTGAGGATTTCAATTCATCATGACCTGGTGCAGATAGTTTCATTTTGTTTACAACGTCAATGAGCTCAATCTCAGTGATGGGGCAAAATGCAAAAGAGGAAGAGGGGCACTTAATCCCTGAAGTGGATAGTGGGGTCTGTGGAATCTTGACTGCGAGTGAAGGACCAATAGAAACAAAGAAATTATTGAATTCATTAGCTATCTCAAGGGGATCTGAGAGAGCTTTATTAATTCCTTTGAACTCCCTTTGTACAGTCCTGTCAGTTTTTTTATGAATAAGTTCATTGATAGTCCTCCATGTGTTTTTCATGTTATTCTGAGATTCAGTAAATTTAAATGCATAAAACTGACGTTTTGCTATTCTCAGCAGGTGATTCAATTTATTTCTGAAAATTGTATACCGATTCAGAAATAATGGCGTGGGATTGGTGAGATAGTCACGGTAAAGTTTATGCTTCTTGGCAATAGACCGTTTCAGCCCGTTGGTTAACCAGGATTTACTTGGATTATTTAATTTATTTTTAGTTCTTTGAAGTGGAAAAGCATCATCAAAGATCTTAAAATATATAGCATGGAAGATGTCATAAGCCTTTTGAGTTTCATTTTCATTTACAACCTCAGACCAACTAACAATGGATAATTTATCAATGAACCTACTCATATTACTATTATTAAATTTACGGAGGAAAATGTCACCAGGTCTAGTAGATGAGTTTGATTTCCCATTTATGGGCTCGAGATAAAACACAGGAAGGTGGTCAGATAAGTCACAGAACAAAATGCCAGGTATCCCCGTATCACAATAGGAATTAGTAAATATATTGTCAATCAGTGTTTCATTTGAGGCAGTGATTCTGGTAGCCTTTGTTATGAGGGAGAAGAAAGATGCAGCATTGAGATGATTAATAAATTGAGATGACTGATTATTTAGGAGATTAATATTAAAATCACCCATAATATAGCAAGTTTTTTTTTCAGTGGTAATCTTACTGAGGGTAGAATAAAAGCTGTCAATAAAACGATTGATATTAGAATTTGGTGGTCTATAAATGCATCCAATAATAAAGACCTTGTTAGAAGAAGGCTCAACAAGCTCTAAAAAAACAGCCTCTGCTTCATCTTCCACCATCATAACAAGATCATTTCGAAGGGAGGATTTGATGTCCTCCTTAACAAAGAGAGATACACCTCCTCCACAATGCACAGGTCTGAAACAGGGATAGTGATTATAATTACTCATGGGAAACATAGAAACTTTTTGGCTATTCAGCCATGTTTCGGTTAGAGTGACACATAATGGTAAAGAGACACATAATGGTAAAGAGACCACGTTCACAGACCCTGAAGAGGCCCGTCTGTATGCTGAACGCCACTTCGGTCAGGGTGGCACCTGAGGTGCACATCTAAGAATATGGCCCATTCACTTCTGATTGAGACTGGAGGTAAATGACAACTAGACCAGAGGTATTGTTATAAACCACTTATGGACAAATAATAACATAACCACAACCATGGTAACAATACTACCTTGACAGATTGGTCACTGAATTTAAGAGTGAACACAATGATGCCTTGATATTATAATCAATATTTTTTATTTCTGACTGCTATAGGCTTGGATTTCAGTTCCACTCTCCCTATTATAATGTGAAATACTTTTATTTAAATTCCTCTTATTTAGTTTGCTTATTTATTTGTTTTCAGCCTGCATGTCTGCTAGAATGCATATTTCATTTGGTAGTTTGAACAATTTAATTTCAGAATTACATTATTTCCTTGGATGTTATTGCACTGCAGAGACAGCATGGCTTTAAGTCACTCGGACGAGGGGACATTTTTTTTAACCCTAAGGGTTTATGAATACGTTTTGTGTTTATTTCAATAAGGTCTGTTAAGACGTGGAAGTTTACATATCTTTTCAATGCTATTAATGGGGGATTTTGAATCCCTTTTGTAACTGAATAGGTTTCGTTGGAAATTGAACAACTGTAGAGCTACTAGCTATTGTAGGATTAAGAGTTCAACCACAGTTGGTTGTTAGAGTTTCTTCTCTGTTAGAGAGGTTAGACTACGTGTTTCTCATGTTTTTGTTTTTCTGTTTTTCTGTGTCTTGGGTGGGAATGGGTGGGAGGGCGGATGGAGTGTCATTTAACTCATAGTTACACATATTCAACAGAGAGTCTAAGGATGGATGCCTGCAACCACCCTACGTAATGTATAATAATAACAACAGGAGGGATGATATAACATTCTGCTCGTGGAATGTTAATGGCATTAACGAGCCAGTTAAAAGAGGTAAAGTACTCAGTCACCTCAAATCCCTGCAGGCTGATGTCATTTTCTTACAGGAAACCCACCTGAAGAACGACTCGCATGCTAGGCTCAGGTGTAGGTGGATACAACATACCACTCCAACTTTTCAGTTAAGGCTCGTGGCACAGCCATCTTAATTCGTTAATTCTTTAAACATCTGTCTACAATAGCAGATAAAGATGGGAGATATGTCATGGTGGTGGGGGAATTTTACTCTACACCTGTAACATTATTAAATATATATGGACCAAATAATGACGATCATTGATTATTGATTGATTGATCACAATAGTTATACCAGGATAGACTTTTTTTTTGGTGGATGGTAAACTAATGCCATTTTCCTACAATGCAAAATACCACAATATTATTATTTCCGATCGAACCATTACTCGGTCCGGACCCGGACCCGGACCAAATCTTTTTTCATTAAATTAGACTCAATCATTCTCCCCTTTGTATGGAATTACAAGTCTCATAGAATAAAGAAGGACCATCTTTGTAAACACAAAACTAATGGGGGGCTGGCGCTGCCTAATTTTATTTTATATTACTGGGTCACTGGGATATGCTTCTATGGTATATTGGTTAGATGATAACCCAATACCCTTTGATGGGTTAGAGATGGAACGGGAAGACTGTCTACCCTATTCTATTAGAGCTGTTGTACTATCTCCCATTCCAGTCAATAGATCTTGTTTTAAATATAACCCTGTAATTTATGCCTTAATTAAGATTTCAAATTTAAGGCAGTTTCATTTCTGTTACCCATAACTGCAAACCCCTCTTTCACTCCCTCAGCTCTGGATGAGGCCTTTTCCTCTTGGAAACGAGTGGGGATTGGTATTGTTGGTAACCTATACATAGAAGGGACTTTTGGCTCTTTCCAGCAACTCCAGGAAAGGTTTAATTTACAAAGGAATCAGTTTTTCAGATATCTTTAGATTAGGAATTATGTCAGAACACACCTCCCTAATTTCAAGGACAAGATAGAGAGTTTGTTTAATATGTTCCCTAATCCACGCTACATAATTTCACAACTATATGAGATTTTACAAAACATGTGCCTTCCCAAGATGGATAGAATAAAAGAAGAATGGGAAATATAGTTTGGAGCCCTGATACCTCCCAATGTGTGGGAAGAGAGTTTGGAGCACATCCATGAATGTTCTATAAACGCCCGACACTGTTTGATTCAATTTAAAATATTGCACAGACTTCATTACTCCCAAACAAAGCTGCATAGAATAGTTCCTGAAGTCTCTCCTTTGTGTGAGAAATGTGAGTCCATGGAGGGTACCCTATCTCATAGTTTCGCTCTCTGCCCCAAACTTCTTTTTTTTTAATTGTATCTTTATTTGGAATGGACAGAGAAATACATTTACATGGCATCAACAGTAAAGCAGAAATAAATGCCATTCCAGTTTTTGTTTTATATACAGAAATTGTGCAACATCAGTCAAACAGGGCTTATAAGTCCAAAGAGTGTACAAGCGCAAATCAGGGGTCTGCAGGTCCCACTCTCCAGTAGTAACATAAACTATGTGAGATTGGTGTTATAGTCACTTCAGCGGGAGCACAGTTATCATCTTTAGGCCCATGTTGACATGTTGCCCAGACTAGATCACTTAGGGAAAATTCTCGTACAGCTTAATAAAGAAAAAAACAGGTAACTATACACAGAACCCATGGGGGGGGGGGGGCTGCCGCCGCCGTCATATAAATATTCATCAAAAACAAGTCATAAGCTAAATGAGCCAATTGCAAAGCAACATTACCAGTGAGATCAAATAAAGTCTGCTCTCGTGGGGGCAATGAATGAAATCCAGTTGTTCCAGATTTGGTAAAATTTGTCCTTTTGAAGTCTTATTTGGTAGGTCAATTTTTCCATTCTATATATCTCCAGAATAATTCCAATCCAGTCATCTTGAGTAGGCGGAATCGGGCTTAACCATCTTCTTGTAACTGATTTCTTACTTGCCACCAAGAGAATTTGCAGCAGCTTTATCTCTCTCCTACATTGGAAAAAGGGAACATGACTCAGGTACAGGACATCAAAGCTAAGGGGTATTTGAGTGTTAAAGACTATACTTAAAGAAACCTGGATATCCCTCCAGAAGGCTTTTAACTTGGGACAATCCCAGAAGATATGATAGTGGTTAGCAGCAGCCGAGCCACACTGCCTCCAGCACGGCATAGTTGCACATTTATACCTCTCCTGATACGGTGTTTTGAAAAAATCTAATAATATTCTTCCAGCAATGTTCTCTCCAGTCCATAGAGTTGGATGTTGTCCACTGAAAGGACCAGATATTATCCCAAGCCTCCTCAGAAATCTCAATCCCCGATTCTGCTTCCCATTTATTTTTAATGTATTGAGTGTTATTATTGTTAGCGTTGGAGAGAGCTGTGTATAGCTTTGAAATTAATTTAGAAGGGATCATGTTCATAGCATTTTTCATAATGTGGTAAAATTCTAATTCAACGTTAGAGAAATTAGTTAATTTGCATTCATGGTCAATATAGGAGCGTAGTTGAAGGTATCTGTGGAATTCGATCCGTGCTAGGCCATGTTTGTCCCGCAAGGTATCAAAGCTGCACACAGTGTTTTTTTGAGTAAGTGAAATAAATGTTGTAAGACCATACATTGTCCATGATTTAAAGCTGGAGTCGTGTCTATTGGGAGTAAAATCAGAGTCAAAAGCAAACCATCTGAATATTCTCAACATTCTATGTATCCCACAAATACTAATCACCTTCTGCCAGACTCGAAGAGTGTGGCTCAACCAAGGGTTCCCTAGCTTTTCCAAATGACATATTAAGCCTTTATCCGCTACTACAGCTTGAATGGGGAACTGAGTTGATAGATTGGACTCCAGCTCCTTCCATTTAGCTTTATATGTTTAATTACACCAGTATAAAAGGGGAGCTATCTGTGCAGCATTGTAGTAATTCCTTAGGCAGGGGAGACCCAACCCTCAACTTCCCTTAGCGAGTTGAAGGGTGGCATATTTAATCCTTGGCCTCCGGCCCTGCCAGATAAATCTGGAGATCCACATGTCCCACTCCCTAAATTGATTTTCACCCACCTCTATAGGCAAATTCCTAAACAGATAAAGTAAACGTGGTAACACATTCATCTTAACTGCACTTATCCTTGCACTAAGACTCAGGAAGGGGACCAGGTTCCATCTATGTAGATCTGCTTTTATACTTGAAGATATTGGCGCATATGCTCTGAAGTCAGATGTATTCCTAGGTATTTTATGTTTTCATTTTCCCAATTTAGCTTGAATTTCTTACGTAGAGTCTCCGGGGCTGAATAGTTAAGAGTCATCACCTGGGTTTTTGAAATGTTGACTTTGTAACCAGATAGCTTGCCAAAATCATTCAAAGTAGCCATCAATTCACTAAATGACCTCTCTGGTTCCCCCAGGCAGACCAGCACGTCATCAGCGAACATTGCTACCTTATGTTCAACTCCTGATAATATGATACCCTTAATATTTTGATTTTGTCTAATTAATTGGCCTAATACTTCTATAAATAAGTTGAAAAGGAGGGGCGAGATTGCACAGCCCTGCCTACACCCTCGTTTTAGGGTAAAGGCCTCTGATAGATCACCGTTGACCTTGATGCGGGGTGAAGGTCTGTCATACAACGCCTGGATTACTTTGATAAACCTATCCTGAAATCCAAACTTTCCCAGCACCTTGTAAAGAAATGCCCATCTGACGGAATCGAAAGCTTTCTCAGCATCTAGACTCCCTATGATTACTTGAGTTTTGTCATTTTGTATCTGTCCAAGGATGTGTAGTACTCTTCTTATGTTATCGGTTGTTTGTCTGTGATGTATAAAACCAGACTGGTCTAAATTAATGAGTTCAGGCAGCAGGTGTTCCAATCTGCGGGCAAGAATAGAGGTAAATAATTTATAATCTAAGTTGAGGACACTAATTGGTCGATAATTCCCACATTCTCGTTTATCTTTCCCCTCTTTTGGGATAACTGAAATAGTGGCCTCCCTCCAAGAAGAAGGGATTTCTCCCTTCTGCAGGACGTAATTAAATGTCTTCACCAATAGTGGGACTAGTTCTGACCTTAGGATGCGATACCAATGAGAGTTATACCCGTCCGGCCCCACTGCCTTGCCTGATTTTAGTCTGGTGATAGCAGCATTGATTTCCTCTGTCGAAATCGGTTTTAATAAATTATCATTTTCAGAGTCTGATAGTGGTGGTAGGTTCAAGTAGCTGAGAAAGGCATCAAAACAATCTTCCCCAGGGGCGTCAGTTTGAGTGTAAAGGTCCCTATAAAAGGTCTCAAAACATTCCTGAATCCTTTCCAATTTGGTTTCCAGTGTATGAGTTTTAGGTTTCTTAATTTTATATATGGTGCTTTCCTCCTGTTGCTTCCATAGTTTGTATGCCAGGTATTTTGCTGATTTCCCTCCTATCTCATAATATTTCTGTCTCAGGAAAGTTAAATTCCTCTGGACCTCGTCTGAAGATCTGCAAATTTTTGCCCTTTGATTCTTTTTAGGTGAGAAGTAATAGAAATTAATTTGCCTCTCTATACCGCTTTAAGTGTGTCCCAAATAATAATTGCTGATACCTCACCTGTATCATTAATTTCTAAAAATCCTTTTATTTCTTCCTTTATTTCAGAAACTATGGCAGGGTCATTGAATATATTTGAATTGAGTTTCCATAAGGTGTTTCGTTTTTTCCTAGCCACCTGCAGAGACATCGAGATAGGACTGTGATCCGATAAATCCCTTGTTAGTATATCACAATCTTTAATCTTGAAACTATCCACCTTGAACATAAATAAATAATCCAGCCTAGCGTAGACTTTAAATGAGCCAGAATAGTGAGTGTAATCTCTGGCGGATGGGCACACCTCTATAATCCCCATTTCTACCATATAGGAGTTGATTTTCCTTATGAGTGGATTAATTTGACTCGTCGGGTTGGATGAGTCTATTTGGGGATCAAGTCTAAAATTAAAGTCCCCCCCACAGACAACCGTGCCCTGAGAGTCCACCATTAAATCAAAAATATTCCTATAGAATACCCAATCATTCCCAGGTGGAGCGTATACATTTAGTATTGTAATTTCAGATCCCTCTATCCTACCTGTTACCCTGACAAATCTGCCTTCCTCATCACTGATTTCTGAGATATGTTTATAGTTAAGTCCACCAGAGATAAGTATTGCCACTCCCCTCTTGTGTTTGGATTTGACAGATGATGAAAAAACATATTTAAAGCCCTTTCTCTTTAACCTCAAATGATCTGTTTGGTTCATGTGTGTCTCCTGGAGTAGGGCAATCTGGGCTCTTTCTTTCTTTAATTTAGATAAAATCTTGTTCATCTTGATCATATTCAAAACCCCATTTACGTTAAAGGAAATAATTTTCACTGGTTCAATTTGCATGTATTTGTATTAACTGACAGCAAAACATTCCCCCAACAGCAGCTGACTGTCTCTCTGGGGGTTGCCGGTGGTTTAATCACTCTCACCGGGAGCCCCCGGCTCGCCAGATCCGCCATCGCCTCCTCCACCGAGTTGTAGATTTTCACTCCTTCCTCGAAAAACACTTTAAGGCGGGCTGGGTAGAGGGTCCGGAACCGCAGGTTCTTCTCCTTCAGGATCCTCCGCGTCTCGGTGTATTCCTTCCTCATGGCCATGATCTCCGGAGGGTAGTCGTGGTCGAGGTTGATCTTGTTGTTGTTCCATGTGAAGCCTTTCTTCTGCCAGGCCAGCCTGAGCACTTCTTCTTTAACAGTGAAGCACAGAAACTTCACCAGGATCGATCTGGGCTGAGAGCCGCTTGGTGGGGGGGGGAGATAACGCTCTATGCGCCCTCTGGATCTGTAGTGCTGTTGACGGGGGGATGTTTAAATTCTCCCGGAGTAGCTTCTCCACAAAATGGATCATAGATTGTGACCCCGACTCCGCTCCCTCCGGGACCCCGTACAGTCTGAGTGTCTCCCTTCTCGAGTAGGCCTCCATCGCTGTCATTTTCAACTGAAGTTTTTCCTGTGTTGTTAACATCTCGGCCAGTATCTTGTCTGTGCTTTGGAGCTTATCTTCATGCCCAGCGACCCTGGTTTCCACTTCGTTGAGCCTCACGTTTGTTTTGTCCAGCTCACCTCTGATGTCTTGTAGTTGTATTTTTGTGTCCTTTCGAAATTCTTTCACCTCATTCCCAACGCCTCTTAGCACTTTCAGGATCATCATCAAGTTAACCGGTTCCTCCTCTTCCTCCGTATCAGCGCCATCATAGCTAGGAGCGGGGGAAGCACCCCGGCTAGCCCCGGGGGAGCTAACATTAGCTTCTTCTGTTAGCTGCACCTCGTCGTCTGCAAGTTGTTTGATAAATGTTTTTTTTCCCTTCCTGTTCTTTTCGGACGCCATCTGTGCCCCTTCTACCTTCTTTTCGTGCAATTTGCTAAATAATTTAATCGCTTTGGGGCAGTTTTATAAACTCTTGTCGAGAGCTCTCTCACTAAGCAGCCATCCCCTCTAGACCAGAACCGGAAGTCTCTGCCCCAAACTTCAAAACTATTGGCATGAAATATTTGATTTCTTTTCGTTGATTTTGGGGATTCAATTAGACCCAGATCTTAGTTTAATATTTCTGGGAACATCACGGTACTGCCCACGGTACTGCCCATGGTACTCACGGTACTGCCCTTTTTTTTTTTTTTTTTTTGTCCTTTCTGTTTTGCTTTATCTGCCTTGTTGATGTTTACTTGTTATACTTTTTTCATTAGTCCTTTTTGTCAGGGATTACTTTTCTCATCTTCTGTAAAAAACATGGAAACGTTACTGTCGACTGTTAATTTCTCTGTTATGTGATCAGTTTCCTAATAAACATATTTGAAACAAATTGGATATCTGCCAATACGTCTGCAGTCTAAACAGACAGATCGGATCTTTCCTGGCAATGCGTGTCATACGTCATCGATGATAATATTAATTCATGTGCCCACACATTTCGCTGAACCTCTGTAGCCTGTGACTGACATGCAAAAACTGAACCGAGGTGATAAGAAATCAAGAGAGGAAAAACAATACACATTTGTGTCCAAGAGGCTGTCCTGTCCTCACTACGTGATCGACGGAGGATTGAATGGTGGCACAACTGTCACCGTCGCTGTCAGCTGCTCATCTCACAGCAGCTCCGCTCCACACAGCCACTTCACTAATGTTATTTTGTAACGTTCATTTTGTAAGTGACGTGTTGGATATAAACACTGAACACCAGACTCACCTTCATTTAAAAATATTATGGAATCATAACGTGACAATCTCCTGTAGTCTATTAAAAAAGAAAAAATCACTAGTTTATTTCCAGCGGGTTGTTTCATGTGAGCACAGCAGGTGTATGCAGATTGTCAGATATGGGTAACTTCTGATAGAACATGTAAATAGACAGTCAAAAAAATCAGATATAAGTGGTTTTCAGGTGATGTCACGCGGAGCGTCACAACTGCAGATGGAGGGCAGGAAGTGTTTTGCCAGCAGGAAAAGAATAGGAAAATGCCTACAGTCTGTGCTGTCTACGGCTGTTCAAACCGGGAAAATCAAAAAAGTTACTTTAGAGTTCCTAAGGTAGTAACACAAAAAGCACTCAAATTTCAACAACCGAAAAATGGTGTGTGGGAGGGACTAGGGGTTGCACGACTTAAGATTTTTAAAAGTCGACTCTAATGTTATGAAAGTCGAGTCGACGTTGACTAGTCGCTGATGACATCATTCATATTTTTCCCATCATAACTAAAATCACAGGAGGAGGGGAAATGCTTTGCAACAATCTGTTTCACTGACAGACAGCTCACGCACAGAAATGAGTCCACAGAACAGCAGCTTTATAAACAACAAGCTGCAAATCAGTTTGTGTTTTTGTAACACACTCCTATACAAGTGCTAAAGATAACACTGTAGCTGCTGTCGTTTAAACAATTAGGGAGGAAAACCACACACAGGCCTCGTCACCATCACAGTCCTGCTCACTCACAGTTTCACTCACAGTTTTTGTTTTCCTGGTTGGTTGTTGCTGTTGTTGTTGGTTGTTGTTGTTGTTGTGCGCGACGTAAAGCTGTCGATATGAGTGGAGCTTTTTTTTTTTTTTTTTTTTTTATTGCCGGCAGCCCGGACACACTGGCCACGGAAGCGCAGCGCCTCACTGCTGGTCTCTGGCAGCAGCTTCTCCTGCTCTCTCCGCGCCGGTCAAACATCGACCCGTCTGTAGCTGCTCGGTTTTCCACACACACAGGTCTGTCTCTAGCTGTATGTATGGATGTGTGTCTACACAGGTCTGTCTCTAGCTGTATGTATGGATGTGTGTCTACACACAGGTCTGTCTCTAGCTGTATGTATGGATGTGTGTCTACACAGGTCTGTCTCTAGCTGTATGTATGGATGTGTGTCTACACAGGTCTGTCTCTAGCTGTGTGTATGGATGTGTGTCTACACAGGTCTGTCTCTAGCTGTGTGTATGGATGTGTGTCTACACAGGTCTGTCTCTAGCTGTATGGATGTGTGTCTACACAGGTCTGTCTCTAGCTGTATGTATGGATGTGTGTCTACACAGGTCTGTCTCTAGCTGTATGGATGTGTGTCTACACACAGGTCTGTCTCTAGCTGTATGTATGGATGTGTGTCTACACAGGTCTGTTTCTAGCTGTATGTATGGATGTGTGTCTACACAGGTCTGTCTCTAGCTGTATGTATGGATGTGTGTCTACACAGGTCTGTCTCTAGCTGTATGGATGTGTGTCTACACAGGTCTGTCTCTAGCTGTATGGATGTGTGTCTACACAGGTCTGTCTCTAGCTGTATGTATGGATGTGTGTCTACACACAGGTCTGTCTCTAGCTGTATGTATGGATGTGTGTCTACACACAGGTCTGTCTCTAGCTGTATGTATGGATGTGTGTCTACACAGGTCTGTCTCTAGCTGTATGTATTGATGTGTGTCTACACAGGTCTGTCTCTAGCTGTATGGATGTGTGTCTACACAGGCCTGTCTCTAGCTGTATGGATGTGTGTCTACGCACAGGTCTGTCTCTAGCTGTATGTATGGATGTGTGTCTACGCACAGGTCTGTCTCTAGCTGTATGTATGGATGTGTGTCTACACACAGGTCTGTCTCTAGCTGTATGGATGTGTGTCTACACAGGTCTGTCTCTAGCTGTATGTATGGATGTGTGTCTACACAGGTCTGTCTCTAGCTGTATGTATGGATGTGTGTCTACACAGGTCTGTCTCTAGCTGTATGGATGTGTGTCTACACACAGGTCTGTCTCTAGCTGTATGTATGGATGTGTGTCTACACACAGGTCTGTCTCTAGCTGTATGTATGGATGTGTGTCTACACAGGTCTGTCTCTAGCTGTATGTATGGATGTGTGTCTACACAGGTCTGTCTCTAGTTGTATGGATGTGTGTCTACACACAGGTCTGTCTCTAGCTGTATGTATGGATGTGTGTCTACACACAGGTCTGTCTCTAGCTGTATGTATGGATGTGTGTCTACACAGGTCTGTCTCTAGCTGTATGTATGGATGTGTGTCTACACACAGGTCTGTCTCTAGCTGTATGTATGGATGTGTGTCTACACAGGTCTGTCTCTAGCTGTATGTATGGATGTGTGTCTACACACAGGTCTGTCTCTAGCTGTATGGATGTGTGTCTACACACAGGTCTGTCTCTAGCTGTATGTATGGATGTGTGTCTACACAGGTCTGTCTCTAGCTGTATGTATGGATGTGTGTCTACACACAGGTCTGTCTCTAGCTGTATGGATGTGTGTCTACACAGGTCTGTCTCTAGCTGTATGTATGGATGTGTGTCTACACAGGTCTGTCTCTAGCTGTATGTATGGATGTGTGTCTACTAGGGGTGTCACGATTCTCCAAATCCTCAATTCGATTTGATTTTCGATTTTAGGGTCACGATTCGATTCGATTCTCGATTTCTTTTCTTTTTCTTACAGCACAGACGCCTATGCTATTTTCAGACTAGTCTAGTTTACGATCATTGGTTTTATTCATCAAATTTTGTACAGTAAATCTTATTTCAAAAGATGGGCTACATATAAGTGATGCAATTTCCATAATGTATCACATTAGGCACTAATGGTTACATTTAAATAATTTCTTTACAATATAAAGGTAACATGCCCCCAAAAATCATGATCCTGGGGCCAAAATTGCCCCCAAGGTTTTGAAACAAATATATTTATATCTGTACATTATCATAATTTTATTTTCATTAATTTACCGTCGTGTCTCATTATTCTCCTGATGTCGGCTTAATGTAATGTAAACGAGATTGCGCTGATACGCGAGAGTCATGTGACAGCGGGGCAGAGCTGCAGCTGCTGTGCTGCATGGATCAGGCCCTGATCAGACTGATGATCAGGTCCTGATCAGACTGGTGGTGGCCACAGTGCATCAGCTCCAGATCCTCCACCGTCACCAGATCCCCCGAAAGCCCCCGCAAATAATACATCGACAAAAAGTGGCAAGTTGCACCTTTTCGTCGGCTTATTATTTGCGGGGTTTTTTTTTTTTTTTTTTTAAATCTTATAACGTCTCTGCAACATGCGGCTCTCAGTCCTTGTCGGTGTTGTGTAGTTAGAGCTGTGTCTCCCTCCTGTTTCCCAGGTAGGAGGGGGACAGTAGCCCACCAGGGCTGGGTGATAAAACGCTATAAATTGTGAAATAACTTTTCTTTGATAGAAATATGAGACGTGGTCGATAGTTTTCATTCATCCATGTTTTGGCAAATAGCCAATGATATTGAGAGTTGCGCCGTGCCGAACCAATCATGTGGCTGGAATAGAGCCGGTCAACATGTGCATTTGTTTGGGTTGCTGCAGACGTGCACCTCAGCTGACACTGCTGGTAATAAAAGAGAGAGAGCGAGGGAGAGGGAGAGGGAGAGGGAGAGAGAGAGTTGCAGAGAATGAGTGAGTGTTGTCTCGAAATAAAAAGTAAAGGAGAAGTCGGACCAGTGACTGACAAGACGCTTGGTGCGCAATGGGGACAACGGGCAGTTGTAGCTTTGCGGGCGGTGGCGGCGGCGGGAGGGGGGGGGGGGGGGGATCGTCGATCCTCTCTTTGACTTCGATGCTCGAGATCGTGACGTAATTTCGATCGATTTCGATAAAAAATCGAAATCGTGACACCCCTAGTGTCTACACAGGTCTGTCTCTAGCTGTATGTATGGATGTGTGTCTACACAGGTCTGTCTCTAGCTGTATGGATGTGTGTCTACACACAGGTCTGTCTCTAGCTGTATGTATGGATGTCTGTCTACACATGTCTGTTTCTAGCTGTATGTATGGATGTGTGTCTACACAGGTCTGTCTCTAGCTGTATGTATGGATGTGTGTCTACACACAGGTCTGTCTCTAGCTGTATGGATGGATGTGTGTCTACACAGGTCTGTCTCTAGCTGTATGTATGGATGTGTGTCTACACAGGTCTGTCTCTAGCTGTATGGATGTGTGTCTACACACAGGTCTGTCTCTAGCTGTATGTATGGATGTGTGTCTACACAGGTCTGTCTCTAGCGCTGTATGTATGGATGTGTGTCTTGTGTGCAGACGCAACTGACAAATATTTATAGACGGACAAGCAAACTTAATCATCATTTACTTTATTTTGAAAATTGACCGGCTTCTCTCTCTTTTCTGTGCCCGACTTCCTGTCTGGTATGACCTCGTTCTATCCAGCTTGACGGTGCTCGTATTGTTTTCATTCAGCCACTCAGCTGTTGTTTCAAGCTGCTACTCTTGGACTGTCACATGATCAGCGACTAGTCGATGTCAAGCTGAAAACGTCATTGTGGAGCAGTAAAGTCGACTAGTCGATTAGTCGACTAGTCTGTGCAACCCCTAGGAGGGACGGAAGTGACCATAGTAAACAAACGGTGTCCTAGCTTGCCCTACAGTAAAAATGGCACACAGAAAGAGGAGAAAAGCAATATATTAAGCTGTAATATATATTTATTAAATCAAACACACATAGTTTGAAACAACGTTCAAAACACACACAGCTAGTGTCACAACTAAGCATATAAAATCAGCTAGCTTAATGCTAACATATAATGTAAAACACCATAGACAGGCTAACAGAAATTAGCATAATTTCGCGGCAACTGAGCCATAGCAGTAAAGCTTCTAAAAACTGTTTTAATTCTGGCTTTAGCACTGTGAACACGTCACAGTTTAATCCAGAGTCTGTGTGTCAGTTTATAATGATTGGAAATTTGCTCCAAAATTTGTTTTGGGAGTCTGTGGAAGCCCCGACGGGGACCGTGGCAGCGGCTGTCACAGCAGCAGCCGCTCTACTGGGGTCATTCCTATGTTCCCTCAGCCCTATGTTCCCACAGCCTTATGTTCCCACATTTCCAACTTTTGTTGTCACTGAAAATTAGGCCCTATGTTCCCACATCCCTTTGGTCCCACCATTGGTTGTGTTTAGGCAATGAAGAAAGGAGTTGGTTAAGTTTAGTAAAAAGACCCGGTAGAGGCTAGACAGGCCAGATAGAGAGAGTCCAGATAGGTAAAGAGAGTCCAGAGGGAACATAGGGCCTAATTTTGAGAAAAATCTTAGAACTGTGGGAACATAGGGCTGTGGGAACATAAGGCTGTGGGAACATGATCTGCCGGGGCAGAGCTAC
The DNA here is from genome assembly GCF_045865225.1 of Trachurus japonicus. Taxonomy (NCBI): domain Eukaryota; kingdom Metazoa; phylum Chordata; class Actinopteri; order Carangiformes; family Carangidae; genus Trachurus; species Trachurus japonicus. The sequence continues at coordinate 81,044 of NC_140917.1, forward strand.
GTCTTCCTCTCAGGGGAGTAAACGAGCCAAGTAACTTATCCGCACGCTTTTAGAGGTTTACCGCTGGCTGATTGAATTCTTTTTAAGAGATTAATGTTGGTCTCATTGATGAAATTTAACAACTGTGGCATCACGTTAGTTTGTTTGAATGAAAAGTGAGCAGAGCTGCCTCTGGGCTACGTACTGAAATCACCACATTTACGTAAATAAATAAATGTTTTACAATGAACTGATCAGTCTAATGAATTTTATTTTGTTGAGTCAACATGGTTACTGTACATGGCAAAGATTATTATCACTTTATGACTTAAAATTACTTGGTATTTCTATGGGAGTCCTATGGGAGTGTCGCCACTCTGTTATATCAATCGCTCTGGTCGAGGCGGTGTGTTTCACTGCTTCCTTTCTCCCGACTTAAGGTTGTATGGAATGTATCCGATATATTTTTCAAATTTTTGGTGAGACCTGCTACGTGCAGGCTTGACCAAAATCTTTGGAGTACTCGCTTTCCATCATTTTCAGGTACCGCTCTCCACTTCCTGCCCTCCATCTGACATCGCCCTGCCCCCCGCGCGTCATCATAACCACGTGACTGAAACCTAGCTATAGACAACAAATCGGAATTGGGCATCAAGGCCTGCAGTGTAAAGACAGCCTAAATTTCTAAACTTTGAAAATAAATTCATAACAGATCAACCATATGTTCGTGCCAGGCTTTTCAACTTTAACTTTTAAATTGCCTTATTTTGTCTATAAAAAAATTGCCCGGCCCCAACCATTGCTATGCTATAATTATTCAGTTGTTTGTTCTACACTGTGAACTTTCTTGCTGTCATGTCAGTGACAGTGGTAGATATGGATCAGCTGCAGCCATCGATCAACACTCTGAAACTTTGATTCAGGAAGTAATGAAATCAAATATTCACAGTTCACATGAAACATAGAGACAGACTGAAGCACTTAAAGATCTGATCATCACTAAAGTGTCTAAAGTGTAGGGAGCTCAAAAACAAATGTTCATGCTGACATTTAAGGTGGACTGATTGATTTCCAAATGTCAGTCATGTATTTGGTAACACTCAAGAAAATCATAACTTACCATAAACAATGACTCAGAGTATTGACTCAGAGTATTGATCAGTGACAGATGTGAATAAAAACATGTTTGTGTTTGCAGAGGTCAGAACCACAGACTGAGATCAGAGTCTCCAGCATCCATCTGTCTGTCCATGAGGAGTGACCGGTCCAAAGATTGGCCTCTGCGGTTCAGATCTGGACCTGGACCTGGACCTGGACCATCAGACACAAAGTAAGAGACCTATTACCAAGTTGTGAACATTCAAAGTGCTGAACTAATTGAACTGTTGCAGTGGAGGTCACTTCCTGTAGAGACATAACTTCTTATCAGCTGATGAACTTGTCGTGGCAAGATGGCGCCAGTGTGTGTGGCCGTCTGCTGCTCCTGCAATGTTGTGTTTTATTGTTTTTAGCCATCTGCACTTTCAGTCCAGCTTTAAAACTCTGCATAGCACAGAGTCTTATTTATTTATTTATTTATTTATTAGTTTATTTCATAGGGACAGTGCACCACTAATCAACAGAGTTAAAAGAAAAACTGTCAGTGGGCCAGAGTTAGCCAACAAGGCTAGTTTTCATCCGTTGTCCCTGGCCAGATGTTAAAGGCAACCTAAAAGCCAAAAAAAAGGGCAACAATTAAGTACTTTCAAGACACAACTTACATAACAATCTAGTAATCTATCTAGTAGTAAAAGCTCATAATAATAACAAGTAAAACAGGTAAGAAGTCTGACATACAGCATGACAAAAGCTCATGGCATGCAGACATAACATGCAGACAGAGAGAAGAAGAGCGAGAGAAAGCAAGAGAAGAAAGTACGGCTAGAAACACATGCAAATAACACACAGAGCTAAAACATTAGCACAAACAATATCAGACATTACAAGGCAGGACATGAAACGGCATTAGGCAAGAGAACCAAAGCTAACAAACAAGCAAACAAACAGGAACAAAACAAAACAAAAACAGGACATATGATTACAAGCATTGAGAAACAGCACAAATAGCCTCATGATTGATTAGTGATTTACATGATTAGTGATTTACATGATTAGTGATTACATGATTAGTGATTACATGATTAGTGATTACATGATTGATTATTGATTAACCACTGCTTTAACTGTCTTTTAAAAGAATAGTGAGTGTTTGCTTCTCTAATAGACCCTGGTGTTGAGTTCCAGTCCTGCACTGCTTTTACTGAGAAGGCAGCTTGGCCAAAGACACTTTTTCTCATGGGAACAACACAGTCTCCTCGAGCTGATCCTCTGGTTGCCCTGTCATTGATTGATCTTTGGGTTATGAATGTTTGGAGAGGAGGAGGAGCAATATTGTGCAATATTTTAAAGACCAGGCAGAGATTTGCATACTTTATTAAATTATCCCAACTCAGAAGATCATGCTTTTTTAAAATGAGGCAGTGATGGTGGGAGTTAGGTTTTCGATCTAGGATCTTAAGGCTTTGTTTGTATAGTGTTTCAAGCGGTTTGAGAGTGGTCTTATTTGCTTGTGCAACACTCGTCAAACAGTATGTTAAACGTGAAACAATCATTGCATTTACATAAAGCTTTGCTGCATCCATGGTCATGAAGTTTCTAGTAAATCTTAAATTGGATACACTAAATTTAATCTTATGACAGACTGTCTTCACATGGGATTTAAAGGACAGCTGTTGGTCAATCAGTATGCCAAGATATTTGTGCTTATTTACAATTTGAAGTTTTTCACCCAGTAGAGTTATGTTTGGATCTGGACTCGAAGTTGACTTTTTTGAAAAGAACAGTCCGACTGTTTTACTCGTATTTAATTTGAGGCAAGACTTATTTAGCCATGCTGTGACACCATCCAAAGCCTTGGTAAGTTCTTCTGCGGCCTGTTGTTTTGAGCTGCCATGTGCATATATCACCGTGTCATCAGCATAAAGCTGGGTCTCAACTTCAGGGCATACAGAGGGCAAATCATTTATATACAGACTGAACAAAAGTGGTCCTAAAATGGATCCTTGCGGAACACCAGTTGGACAATTTAGAGCATCGGATAAGTGGTTGTGAACCTTCACATGTTGAATTCTATTGTACAAATATGACTTTATTAACTCAAGGGCTTCATCTGAGAAGTTAAATGTGGAGAGTTTGGAAATGAGCACTTTATGATTTACAGTATCAAATGCTTTCCTCAAGTCGAGAAAAACAGCCCCAACAACACCTCCCTTGTCCATCATAGATCTTATTTTTTCAAGAAGAAAGCAGTTCGCAGAGTCAGTGGAGTAGTGAGTTCTAAACCCAAATTGCATTGGATGCAATGAAAAGGGGCTGTTATTTAGATGAGATGTAAGCTGTTCAGCTATCCACTTTTCTGCTACTTTAGATATTACAGGTAGAATACTGATTGGCCTGTAGTTAGAAATATCCTGAGGGTCAGCTCTATTAAGAATTTTTAATGACATCCTCCAGGCTAATGACTCTGGTGACCATGCAATTCTTGTTCTGTTGGACCTAACTGCAGCAGTGGCGTCATTTCAGTTTTAGACAAGGTATGGCAAGGACCAACCCCAACCAAAATTTGTGCGCATTGTAAATTGAAATGTAGCAATCTGGTGTGATTTGAGAGCAAAATCACGAAGCTTTCTCAATTATCACTATCAATGCTATGGATTGGATGATACTCACAATACCCCACACAAGGGTTCACAATATAACTTATTTATCTTTGGAAAATATATCATTAGTGGGGTCTGAAAAAGTCAAACAGAGCTCTGCTGATGTAACAGTGTGATAAATAATTTCCCAGGACAACTCAAGCTTTTCCAGGACATTTGACACTTTTTCTCAATTTCCATGTGTTTTCCATGACTGGATAATTGGTCAACCATTTTCCAGGTTTTCCAGGACGCGTGGGAACCCTGACTCACCTTCTACAAAGATTTTTAACAAATATTTTCTTGTTAAAATCCATTTGTAAATAATCTCTGAAGACAAATGAATAGGCTATTTGAAGTTTATCCACTCCGTAAAAGGTGTCTGTATCCTGTCTTAATTGCCATTTCTTTTGTGTCAACAAATTATTGCCAACATGAGTTTATTCACTGTTAATCCACAGTACATGTTTCTACAGTAAGAACAGCAAAGTTTTTTTTTTTTTTTTTTTTTTTTTTTTAAAGTATATTTTTCGGCTTTTTGCCTTTATTTGATAGTGATGACAGTAGAGATAGACAGGAAATGGGGAGGCAGAGAGAGGGGGAATGACACGCAGGAAAGGTCTGCCCGACGCGGGATTCGAACCGGGGACGCCTGCGGCGAGGACTGTAGCCTCTACATGGGGCGGCCGCTCTACCCACTGCGCCACGCACCGCCCCAGAACAGCAAAGTTTAACAGCAAAGTCAGAATACATTTAATCTGGAAACAAATTAAAATTTTCACGACAACTAAGTTGTTGCTGCTGTGTTTCACTACATTCAGGTAGCCTAATGTTAGACAGGGGCTTGCTTGGGACTTGTTTGTCTCAATTAGAAGTTTTTGTGATTTGTGACAAGATAAACAGCCTCCACACTCACAGACAGCTGTCATTAGCCTGTTCTTAATAAGATGACTGCAGCAGCTTCACAGTGTTTCTCAAATAGCTTTCATTTTACTGTGCTCTAAGTAGCTAGCGTTGGCCAAACAAGCACTGAAATATGACTCATATTTAAGCATGTGGAATAAGTGGTAGGCTAAGTTGTTAGCAGGCACCACTGGGAAGTCATGCTGATGGCTTTATAACTCACAAAGGTTCGCTCGCTCCACATAGATCAGCTTCAGCATGTGTTCACGCGTGTAATCAAGTTTGCACACGTTTTTACACACACAACCCTATAGTATATCCAACCATCAGAGTATTGATCAGTGACAGATGTGAATAAAAACATGTTTGTGTTTGCAGAGGTCAGAACCACAGACTGAGATCAGAGTCTCCAGCATCCATCTGTCTGTCCATGAGGAGTGACCGGTCCAAAGATTGGCCTCTGCGGTTCAGATCTGGACCTGGACCTGGACCTGGACCATCATACACAAAGTAAGAGACCTATTACCAAGTTGTGAACATTCAAAGTGCTGAACTAATTGAACTGTTGCAGTGGAGGTCACTTCCTGTAGAGACATAACTTCTTATCAGCTGATGAACTTGTCGTGGCAAGATGGCGCCAGTGTGTGTGGCCGTCTGCTGCTCCTGCAATGTTGTGTTTTATTGTTTTTAGCCATCTGCACTTTCAGTCCAGCTTTAAAACTCTGCATAGCACAGAGTCAGCTCTATTAAGAATTTTTAATGACATCCTCCAGGCTAATGACTCTGGTGACCATGCAATTCTTGTTCTGTTGGACCTAACTGCAGCAGTGGCGTCATTTCAGTTTTAGACAAGGTATGGCAAGGACCAACCCCAACCAAAATTTGTGCGCATTGTAAATTGAAATGTAGCAATCTGGTGTGATTTGAGAGCAAAATCACGAAGCTTTCTCAATTATCACTATCAATGCTATGGATTGGATGATACTCACAATACCCCACACAAGGGTTCACAATATAACTTATTTATCTTTGGAAAATATATCATTAGTGGGGTCTGAAAAAGTCAAACAGAGCTCTGCTGATGTAACAGTGTGATAAATAATTTCCCAGGACAACTCAAGCTTTTCCAGGACCTTTGACACTTTTTCTAAATTTCCATGTGTTTTCCATGACTGGATAATTGGTCAACCATTTTCCAGGTTTTCCACGACGCGTGGGAACCCTGACTCACCTTCTACAAAGATTGGTAACACTTTATAATGAGTACACACTATTAAGCATTAGTTAAGCATTAATAAATATTGAATTCATAATTTATAACACATGAATACTCATTAGTATGTAGTTAGTAAACATAGTTATAAATGTTTTACTCATCATTGGTAAGCACAGTAGTTATGGATTAGTAAACACTGAATTCATAATTTATAAAGCATGTTTCTTACGTTAATACTCATTAGTATGTGGTTTACAATCACTGTTGTAAATGTTTTACTCTTCATTAATAAGCTCATCTATATAAATGATGGATTCAGCATTCCCAAGCTGCTCTTACACGTCCAGTATGAATGGTTAGTGAGTGTTAGTAAATGTTTTATAAAAACTCACAAATTTCATTTCCAATGGATGACTTATAAACAGTTATTAATGCAGGAATTCATGAATTCAGGCAGTTACAAAGAACTTACTACTCGTTAATTAAGTATTTTGTGTGAGCTCATCTAAAGTGGGCACTATCTATGCCTTATAGAGCATTTACAAATGAGATATTAAGGCTGGCAATGCCTCAAGAATCATAAAAGTCTTGGTTATCTTAACAGACCAAGGAGAGACACAACACAAAGTGATAGTTCATATTGCATTGTATTTATTGCAACTTCCCAACATATTGATTTAGATATTTGGGAATAATGATTACACCTAACCCCACTCAACTGTTTGAGGCAAATTACAACAAATTAATTAAACAAATAAAAAATGATGTGACACGCTGGGAAATCCTACCCCTGTCTTTAATCGGCAGAATAGAGACAGTAAAAATGAACCTATTACCCAGACTTCTTTTTTTGTTTCAATCCCTCCCTATTAGAGTGCCCGTTTCTACCTTAAAAATGTTAGATAAACTAATTTTAACATTTATATGGCAAAAGAAGAGACCGAGGGTAAGATTAAAATCTCTTCAACTATCCAAAGACAAGGGAGGTTTGGGTCTACCAAACCTCAAAAGTTATTACTGGGCTGCACAAATAAATGCAATAGTGGCATGGCTCAGAAATGACCGAGAGGCAATATGGACCAAGATAGAACAAGACTCTGTTAAGGGCGCTTCCTTATCAGTACTCCCATTTATGGATATAAAGTCAATCAATAAAATTAAAATAAAGAATGAATGGATAAAACACACTCTAAAAGTCTGGACAACAGTAAAAAAAATGCTCGGTGGACCAGTGTCAATTTCAAGAGCCATGTTGATAGTAGGAAATATAGAATTTCCACCTTCCCTGTGGGATAACGGGTTTAGAAGGTGGGCCGACAAAGGTCTCCGTACGATTAATCAACTTTTCAAAGGAACAGAATTTAAATCATTTTCTCAACTTCAAGAACAATTTGACCTCCCATCGAAGGATCTATACAGATACCTTCAGATAAGACATTATGTTACAAACCATAAGGAAAGGGAAATGGTTAGTAAAAACCCAAATGAAATAGAAGAATACTTTATTAGTGTTTTAGAGAAACACTTCCCAACAAAAAAACACTTATCTAATATTTATAAAAGGCTAGCAACGAGCACTTTACAAAACACGGAGTACATTAAAGAAAAATGGGAATTGGAAATGAATGTTATAATTGAAGATTCTACATGGGAGGACATATGGGCAGGCTGCCATAAGGGAATTAATAGTCAATTATGGAAAGAGTTTGACTGGAAGGTAAAGATAAGATTTTTTAATACTCCTCTTGTTATCTCTTCATATGTGAAAAACTCTAATGTGGCACTATGTTGGCGAAAATGTGGAAATATTGGTGACACCACACACATCTTCTGGGACTGTCCAGTACTGCAAGGATTCTGGGGTGATATTAAAAAGGAAATCGATACTATCCTGGATATAGATGTTACTCTAGAACCAATGTTATTTTTGCTGGGAGCTATACCCAAAGATATATACAATGCAGACCAACGATATGCACTGAGGATTCTCTTACTGGTAGCGAAGAAAATGATTACAGTGAACTGGAAAGAGGTAAAACCACCAACTATAGGTCAATGGACCCAGAGACTGAAAAATGTATATATGATGGAGCGAATGACAGCTACTCTCCAGCTCACAATGGACACTTTCATGCAAAGATGGACTTGCATTTCAAGATACCTGGGTGTATAATAATGGGAATATGCGACGGAGTAATTTTGGGAGCTCCTCTTTGGAGAATCAGCTCAGCTACTATCTATAGATATCTGCTTTCCTACCTATTAATGTCAGGGTTGTTACTAATGTTTATATCATGACTATGTAATATTTCTCATTTACATTACCTTTCATTCTCTTGTACAGTCTAACATGCATTTTCAAAGTCATATGTCAGGACATGTTTTGTAAAATGTTTAAAATGTCTAAATAAAAAGTTCAAAAAAAAAAAAACTTCCCAACATATTGTAACTGTACAACTGTTCTGTTGATGTAAAACAAGGGTAAGCATGGCTGAATAAAAACTTGCCAACACCAACAGTGGATCACAGAAGTTTAAGTTCAGCAAATAATTCTTTGAAAAAAAATCTTTCTGTAGCCTTTTTTATTTTTTTTTTTCTGTATCAAAAAATTAAGTCAGTTCCTTATATTTGCTGGGGGCAGCTCTCTGCGGTTGGAGCAGTGTTTCGGTCCATCCCAAGTTCCCAACACGCTTGAAAGCAGCAGACCAAACGGCCAGAGAATTTTGTTGTACCGGGAAACGGCCTGATCCAGATTTTGGACTGCAATTTAGAGAACAAAAAAGGAAAATTAGCAACAGTTTAAAAATAAAGAAAAGAGGGGGGAAAAAGTATATTTAACTTAACACACACACACACACACACACACACACACACACACACACACAGTCACACATTGACTTGTAAAATCAGAACAGACATAATAACCTGTGATTTTCAGCTATGATTATCCTTTACAGCAGGCACATCCTGACAGATGAGAATATTATTGTCAGGTATTGTCCCCCCTCTATTAAATATGAAAGGAGGCTGCTCTGATGATACAAGTCAGCGGTCCTGAAATGTGTGTTTACATGTCGCGGTAGTACGTCAGGGAGCGAGAGCTAAAAGGCTCGTTCGAGATGAACTGCGCCTCGCCTGGACGGTCGACGAGAGCAGGCAGCAGCAGCAGGGGGCGGTGACAGAAAGCTGCAGTCAAGTCGGACAGTTTCCAGCCGCCGTCAATACAAACAGGAAGTCACCAAAGTATATATTTCTTATGCTGTACTGCAATTGTCCAATAAATAACCAATATATTTCTCAGGATATAAGTTTGATTCAGTGTGAATATTTTTTTAAGCAGTATAGGCCTACAACATGAGATTCATATAATCTAGCATTATACAACAACACGTAGTGTTTGCAGTCCTAACTAAGAGCCAATCAGCTCATGATGGAGATGGAGAGCAACTGCGGCGCCTGGCTCTAAAAGCTGCGGCCGCCTTGATCTGGTGAGGTTATCGTTGCAGGCGCGTGCATGACGTCAGAGCAAGTCGGGATCAAGTCGGACACAAATCTAACCGGCATGCATTGTGCGCTGGTCACCGGCGATTGATTCTGCGCACGCCTGGCTCATCTCGAACGCACCTATCGCCTTCAGCTGCAGACAAGCTAACGTTAGCTATCATCCATGGACCATGTGTGGCAGCAAACAAAACAAACACATACTCACCACTAGTGCCGCTGACGGCCGCCGACTTCAATATCCATCTCCACACCGGCTTTCTTCTGGGCCCGCGTCCACCGGACTCGTCGATTCTGGGCAGAGTTCTCCGTCTCCAACGTCTCTGCTCCAACTCTCCATTCATCTTAGCTGCTGCACCAGGCTGCACCGGCTGCAGCGTTGCCGCCTCCCAGCGTCGTCACGTTGATGACGTGCTGAGGGCTCGTCGACGTACACGTCCAGCGACCGCCGGTGCGCGTGCAACCCAAACCAGGGGGCAAGAGGCTGCTTCGGAGTCATGGCTGCATGTTCGGAGCTTTATACAGTCTATGGTTCGGAGTGAACTGATATCAATGTAGATGTCGTATTGTTTGTAGGGCTGAAGCCGATGTCCGAGTACTCGCTTGGCTTGGGCGGTACCCGGGTGCCATTTCACTACTAGGAACCCCCCCATGGGGGGCGGGTAGCAATTTGAACACATTAGCTAGCATTAGCATGTTACCGTCACAACACGACCTGTCCATCTGCCCGTGTGTGCGCCAGCGCGAGAGGGAGAGAGCAGGAAGAGAGAGTCGCGGCCGCCACAGACTCGTTTATAAACACAAATGGTAAACGCTGGATGCGCTGGTTGATAAGTTTCGTTTTTACCAGACCCTTATAGTATTCCCAAGTTGCAATAAATACAATGCAATATGAACCATATCGTGTTGTGTCTCTCCTTGTGTCTCTCCTTGTGAGTCTTGAGGCATTGCCAGCCTGAATATCTCATTTGTAAATGCTGTATAAGGCATAGATAGTGCCCACTTTAGATGAGCTCACACTAAATACATAATTAACGAGTAGTAAGTGCTTTGTAACTGCCTGAATTCATGAATTCCTGCATTAATAACTGTTTATAAGTCATCCATTGGAAATGAAATTTGTGAGTTTTTATAAAACATTTACTAACACTCACTAACCATTCATACTGGACGTGTAAGAGCAGCTTGGGAATGCTGAATCCATCATTTATATAGATAAGCTTATTAATGAAGAGTAAAACATTTACAACAGTGATTGTAAACCACATACTAATGAGTATTAACGTCAGAAACATGCTTTATAAATGATGAATTCAGTGTTTACTAATCCATAACTACCTTGCTTACCAATGATGAGTAAAACATTTATAACTATGTTTACTAACTACATACTAATGAGTATTCATGTGTTATAAATTATGAATTCAATATTTATTAATGCTTAACTAATGCTTAATAGTGTGTACTCATTATAAAGTGTTACCCAAAGATTTTTAACAAATATTTTCTTGTTAAAATCCATTTGTAAATAATCTCTGAAGACAAATGAATAGGATATTTGAAGTTTATCCACTCCGTAAAAGGTATCTGTATCCTGTCTTAATTGCCATTTCTTTTGTGTCAACAAATTATTGCCAACATGAGTTTATTCACTGTTAATCCACAGTACATGTTTCTACAGTAAGAACAGCAAAGTTTAACAGCAAAGTCAGAATACATTTAATCTGGAAACAAATTAAAATTTTCACGACAACTAAGTTGTTGCTGCTGTGTTTCACTACATTCAGGTAGCCTAATGTTAGACAGGGGCTTGCTTGGGACTTGTTTGTCTCAATTAGAAGTTTTTGTGATTTGTGACAAGATAAACAGCCTCCACACTCACAGACAGCTGTCATTAGCCTGTTCTTAATAAGATGACTGCAGCAGCTTCACAGTGTTTCTCAAATAGCTTTCATTTTACTGTGCTCTAAGTAGCTAGCGTTGGCCAAACAAGCACTGAAATATGACTCATATTTAAGCATGTGGAATAAGTGGTAGGCTAAGTTGTTAGCAGGCACCACTGGGAAGTCATGCTGATGGCTATATAACTCACAAAGGTTCGCTCGCTCCACATAGATCAGCTTCAGCATGTGTTCACGCGTGTAATCAAGTTTGCACACGTTTTTACACACACAACCCTATAGTATATCCAACCATCAGAGTATTGATCAGTGACAGATGTGAATAAAAACATGTTTGTGTTTGCAGAGGTCAGAACCACAGACTGAGATCAGAGTCTCCAGCATCCATCTGTCTGTCCATGAGGAGTGACCGGTCCAAAGATTGGCCTCTGCGGTTCAGATCTGGACCTGGACCTGGACCTGGACCATCAGACACAAAGTAAGAGACTTGTTACCAAGCTGTGAACTGATTGAAGTGTTGAAGTTGAGGTCACTTCCTGTAGAGACATAACTTCTCATCAGCTGATGAACCTGACAGTGATTTCCAGATGTCTCTGATTATAGTGTCATGGAAATTTTGGGTCTGCCGGTGGTGAGTCAAAGAACTGTGTTGGACAGAGAGGAAATGGTTTTATAGTGAGCAGCTGTTGGAGGGAATCACTGACCCTCCTTGAAAATGTAACTCTACGTCTCTGTGCTGCTGTGATTTTAAAGAAAAGTGTTGTGTCGTCAGACTGTGTGGGAAAGGAGGTGAAAAACAACGACCAGGAGTGCTAGCAGGCAGCAGCCATTTATTAGCGTGCAGGCAGGGGGACATGAACGTAAAAGCGCCCCTCACTGACCTGAGGAGGAAACCCCGTAGACACTCTCTACTACATACTTCTAGCGCCCTCTAAGGGACATAGTATGCAACACCTGGAACAGCAGGGCGCTGTCTAACGTGACACAATTTTTAACCTTAGTTTAACATTTGAAGAGCTCTTTTCCAAAACGCGATAAACAGCAAATTAAAAAAAAAAAGAGTTTGTCACGCCATTTTGCTATGTACTGAGCCTGTTCACTGCTCCATCAACGTCTCACGTCCAATCGCTACATTTCCCTGTTTAAAAGGCACCGCAAGATGCAGTTCCCCTCAAAACCGCGATAAGCGCCAAATCTATTTTTAGCCAAAACGCGACATCTCCTCCCTCTCCTCGGGATTCTATGAGGCTCCATGCAGTCCAACATGGCGGTGCTCTGAACCCAGGTTTGTTTTCGGTCATTCATTCAGTAGTTTCTGGGTTCTGTGTTAATTACTGTATCTGTTTATGAACACTGGGCCGTTAAGTAGCTATACCCCCACAGCCCACGCATACCGTAACGCCGGGTATACTCCGAATCAACGATCGATTTTTTTTTTTTTTTTTTTAACAGCAAAGACGTATTTTTGTTTACAGCAACATGTGCTCACGTCATGATAACATCTTTATTTTGAAATCAAAACTTCCATAGTTCTCTTTGTTTAACGTCAAGAGACCATGGACAGACTAGTACATCATTACCGTGACGCCCCCACCCTCCCTCACCCCCCGCCCGACGCACACACACACACACACACACACACACACACACACACACACACACACACACACACACACATACCTAGTCACACACACAGAGACACAGACACACAGACAGACACGCAACTCAGTGATGTTCTCTTTTTTTGTTGGTTGGTTTTTCAAGACAGAAACCATCAGTTTTTGTTTTTTTAAATGTGGATTTATAGCGTTTTGAAAAAAATAAACTTTGAGTTTTTAATCAACAATATTGTTGTTTGATTTAATAATCATGGTTCAACATGTTCAGACTGATCCAACAATCATTTTTAACAGGATAAATTGAATATTAACAAAATGGGTGGGTCTAGGTAAAAAATGTCCTTTTCTGGAAAACTATTAAAATGGATTTATTAGTAAGGGCAACATATGAAAATATAGGAACTAAATCCTTACCAAGAGATTTATTCACAATTGTCTTTAGGAACGTGCGTAATATGATGTCTGTTGAAATTCAACTCCCGTGGGAAACCCTCTAAAAAACGACTCAAAGTTGGGGTACCCGTAACTGGATTTTTGAACATTCCGAAATGTTAAATTTGGCCTTAAGTAACTTGTGAGGGGTCAAACTAGGGGTTTTTCATGATTCTGAGTTGATCGCAAACATTAGTTTTACACCCAAAACCCTCCTTGGTGGAGAAAAAAACAGCCACACCCACTTTTCTTGTTCATCGGAACCCCCATCACCACCACCAATAGAATGCATTACAGAGAAGCCATTCCTTAGCATCGCAGAGGTTGTGTCACTACTAAAAACTCAATATAATAACTTATATTCTATAGCCTTTTTTCTATAGGACATTATACAGACCCTCCAGGATTTTGTGATGTCACAATTGCAACTATTAATGCAAATTCAATCATGAATTCTTTGGCCTTGCCACTGCAACTTTTCTGCAAATTTGCATGTGTTTTTATTACTAGTTATTGTTTTCATATAACATTAAGTTTTATGCGGATCGGGAGTGAGAGAGAAGGAAAGACATGAGGTGCACACCAGATTTCACATACCAGTAAAAACGGAAACATACACACACACACACACACACACACTTCTCACAATTGGGTACATGTACATTAAAATGTTGCTTTCTTCTACTTTTTATTTATTGCCATGGTAAATCGGCCTAAGTATTGTTTAGTGGTAGTTGTAGTTGGTTAGCATTAAAAGTGAAGAATTTTGGAGTTAGCTAGTGCTAGACATGTTGAAGCCATTTACAACCTTCGATCATTGACAGACATACTACGTTTTACACCTGATATGTGTTATCTCCTTTTTTTTTAAGAGCTTGAAATATGTCATGTCATTACGTTGATAACATGCATAAGAAACTTAAAAATTGTGGTAACAATTTATTTGATGCCTATCTCTATAATGCAATATTAGCATACTTAAAATGAGTTATAATGCAGTTATAGCACTGTATAACTATAGTTATAAACACTCATAAATGATCATAATGCTTTATAACAATAATCATAACACACTATAAAGCATTTTATCTTGACTTATAAGGTCAGGTATTATAATACGTTATAATTGTTAGTAACTCGCTGACAATGCCCACATCGATAATGCATTATAAATATAGTTATAATGTGTTACAATTGGCTTATAGTCGTGTATAACTATCATAATAAACACTCATAAATGATCATAAGGCTTTATAACAATAAGCATAACACATCATAGAGCATTATAACTCTATTATAATACTTGACCTTAAGCCATTATAAAATGCTCTATAATGTGTTATGCTAAATGTTATAAAGCCTTATGATAATTTATGAGTATTTATAATGATGGTTATACACTTTTATAAGCCAATTATAACACATTATAACTATATTTATAATGTATTATTGCTGTGGGCATTGTCAGCGAGTTACTAACAATTATAACGTATTATAATACCTGACCTTATAAGTCATCATAAAATGCTTTATAGTGTGTTATGATTATTGTTATAAAGTCTTATGATCATTTATGAATGTTTATAATTATAGTTATACAATGCTATAACCACATTATAACTCATAAGTATGGTTATAATGCATTATAGAGATAGGGGTCAAAGTCTTACCAAAATGGTTGTTAGTTGGCTATAGGCCTATTGTCTTCACGAGGATTTTTACAGTTAGGTTTAGTCTAGTATAATAAAGGTGATCTACTATACTCAATAGAATACATTAGACATCAGCTATTCCTGTGCATGACAGAGGTTTTCTTTAATGTCACAAAGAAACGTCTACTATTACTACTGAATACTTAATATAACTTATATTCTACCTTTTTACATTGTTGGACATAAATCTAGCACACATGTCTATGTCATGTCAAAAACCTGGGGGCCAGATCTGTCCTGAGACACTTTTATATGGCCTTCAAGAAAAATATTATGTTAATAATGGCCCACCAATATAGCATTCACATTACTCACATTACAAATCCCATAATACACTACAACAGCTACCATACAGTCATGACCAAGCAATAGGCCCAAGCTGGAATGAACAAGTTTGTGACACACTGCAACATCTATCTTTTTCCATTCTTCAAAAAGAGCCTGGATGCTCGATGGCACCACTGTGTATTTTTTGTACTTTTCCTATGAACCCAGACCCATTTATCCTTGAAGGAAAATTAAGTGGGGTGAAACACAGACCAAGTGGAATGCATGGAACACATTTTTGAAGTTTTTTTTTAAAATAGCGCCACCTATTGTCAGAGATCTGGAGTGTTGCATATGTCACATCGGGCATTTTTGGTAACTTAAATTGTCACTTGAAAATAAATGGGCTTGACATTTTCTTTTGCTCTGTAACACAAATTTGACCTTTTATTTGCATTTCCATAACATATATCAAAATTCCAAATTTGCTGGTTACTATTAACACCTTTAACAAAAAAGGCTAAACACTATAGAAATGCGAATATTGCCTCATATTGAAGGCTTTAACCAGTTACTGAAGCCTTAAAAGCTGTGCAACCACAATTTTCTTTCCAACCACCAGGGGCGGGGTTAAGGGATGGCTACTTGGGCTCAAGCCCCGGATGTTTTTGCCAAAGCCCCGAATGTTTTACAGTAGGGGCAAAAAAAACCAAACCTCAACGCGGTTTATGTCAGTCTCCCTCCGCTGACCGCACCAGTCTGAAGTGTAGCCTCATGGACGTCGGGGGAGAGACGCACACTTATCAGTGATTATGTGATTTGAAGTTACTTTTACCGCATTTAATCAAATAGCCCAATGGTCTGTATTCAATCATTAGGCTACACGAACAAAAAAAGGCCGGCCCTAAATATAAGCCGGGTCAAAAAAAAACAAACTTGTGTGGACTGTCTGTGAAGACTGACGGGAGTGAAGCTGCCTCGTCCTCTGCTTCAGAGAGGGACAGCTTTCCACTGTCGGACCTGGCCTCTGCTCCGTGTCCGGAGCCCGCTCGGGACAGAGAATGGATGTATTATAATAGATTCATGGACCGAAGACGGACCGCACCGCACGCTGTAAAAATGCGACTTGAATGGGATTGAAGCGATACAGCGTAACGGAGACAGAGACTCAGGTCTGACAGCGCAGCGAGGAGAAAAGCACGTGAAGAAGATGAAGATGAGCTAATGAACGATGAGCTTGGTCGCTATGTGTAAAAATAAAAGGAGGGATTTAGAAATAAAGGCTTCCCTCAGATAAAAGCCTGCCTCCCATAAAGGCCGTTGGTCATAGCCTACGTCACACTGAGCTGTCAGATGCAGCCTGACTCCACTATGACAGATGCCAGGCTGCTGTATGGAGCCAGGCTGCTGCATATCACATAGATCTATGCGTTATATGCGATACACTACTCACAAAAAGTTAGGGATGTTTGGCTTTTGGATTAAATTTCAGAATGCACCTAAAATGCACTATAACCTTTACAGGTGAACTTAATTTAACCTTCTCTAAACTTTTGAATGCACATGTCCAGTTGTTCAATGTTTCAGTCCTTATTGAATAACATGCTGTTCTCTTTTTTTTTTTTTTAAGTATATTTTTCGGCTTTTTTGCCTTTATTTGATAGTGATGACAGTAGAGATAGACAGGAAATGGGGAGGCAGAGAGAGGGGGAATGACACGCAGGAAAGGTCTGCCCGACGCGGGATTCGAACCGGGGACGCCTGCGGCGAGGACTGTAGCCTCTACATGGGGCGGCCGCTCTACCCACTGCGCCACGCACCGCCCCATGCTGTTCTCTAACAAGGTGATTAACCACAAACCACAAGCACCGTCTGATTTAGTGGTTCAGTTGTCATTGAACCACTAAATGTTCTGGTTCAATGACAGTTTGTAGACGGTCTTCTTCTCTCTCCCTCTCCTCTCCACCATGTTACCATGGTGACATCATGAGACCAAGAAAACACAAAGTTATTGAGGCATTGAGATTTTTGTTGTGCTATAGCCACCACTGCTTTTGTTTGAGAAAAAGAAATGACCATTGCATCCTTCTACTTAAAAGGCCTCATGATAGAATATCACTGTAGCATGAACTTTTTTATAGGGATATTCTTATCAAATATCCCTAACTTTTTGTGAGTTGTGTAAATGTAAGTCAGACAAATTGAGTTTAAATTCAGATTCTTTCCTTTTTTTTAAAGCGTAATGCTGTGGGTAGGGAGGCTGATGTCAATCAGGATTACATGCAGTGCCATATCATTTTTATTTGAGTAGGCCTAGCTTATGATTAGCTTATGATCATGTTTTATATTTTCGTTTTTTTATAATGTAACACCTGTTTGTGGACCTTTCAGGACAATGCTTTTGTCTACCTAAAGTTGATATGTTGAAATTTCCAGTAGGCCTATCACAGTCAGCAACAAAGACAAAAAAAAAGGCAGATCTTTGTCTTTCCTCCCTCTGGGCTAAGCCTCGGATCTCCCATGAACCTAGATCCGCCCCTGCCAACCACAAACACCTTGGCATCTGGATGGACAGTTGTCTTAATTTTAAGCACCATATCACCACCCTCATTGCTAAACTAAGAACAATACTTGGCTTTCTATACAGAAATAAACACTGTTTCCCTACTCACCACATGAAAAAAATTGGAGACACTATTTTTTCTCTGTTTTAGACTATGGAAATGCCATCTATGAAAGAGCTGCTAGTTCCACTTTGATTCCACTGGATGCTGTTTACCACTCAGCCTTACATTTCATTTCCAATGATTCATATAATACTCATCACGGCACTCTTTATCAAAATGTCGGCTGGTCATTTCTGACAGTACGGGGACAACAGCATTGGTTTTTATCCATTTTTAAAGCCCTGTCACAGTTATTGTCTCCTTATTTATCATCTCTGTTAACTATGAAATCACAAAACATTGGTACCCACTCACAGAACTGATAGTTGGGTCATATTCCATTCGTCAGAACTGAGCTGGTAAAACGTCCTTCTCTCACAATGCACCACATGGGACCCTCTCTCCCATCAGTACAGCAGTCCAGAACCCTTGTCTCAAACCTGGTTCATGACTGTTTGACTGTGTTAACTTTTCTTATTTGTTTGCTAATATTTTCTTATGTAAACTCTCATTCTTCTTTGCTGTATTTGTTGTTCTCTATACAACATCTATTGCACGTCTGATGATCGTGTATCACTGTATCCTATTTTGTTACAAAAAATACAGCAAAAAAGCATAATTACATTAATATGGGACCAGCATGGTATACTAAAATCTTGTTCATTTACTGAGAAGAGTGTCTCTGCTAAATCTGTGGTTCAATTTCCGGACTGATATATCATTTTATTAAATATTGATTGAATTTGACATTATTTTTATGTTAACATTTTTAAATTAATGTTTTAAATTGAAAAACATAGAGTATATTAATTCAAAATATCTGAATCACCTAATTTAATTGAGCATTTCTTTGCCATTTTTCTTGTTGTGACATAGGCGTCACATGGTATTTTTCCTGACTTTTTTAAGGCTAAGGCCCGATGTGACGTATATGTCACAGCAATATTTTCTTAAGTTGTTTTATATGAGTTTCTTCAAAAAATTAGGTCAGAACAGGTTAAATACAACAAGGGACATGTTATAAAAGGATTTGCATTGTGAAATGGGTGGTGGCTTATTTTATTGACAGAAAGCAAGCTTTTTAAAAGTAGCTGCTTCTGTGAAATGTGCCAACTCTGCTGGCCACCATCTTGGAAATGTTGTCATGGGTTAGGGTTATGGGTTATGTCACATGTCATGTCATGTGACTGCACCAGGATGTTGAGTAGATGTCACTTAGGGACTTCACGAGTTAAAAGTTCAACATAAATATGTGTAAGGGGCTTTCCAGGACACTTGAAGGCAGTGTGACACCCGTGTCACCGTGGGTCCTTATGGGTTAATTTCGAACAAACTTGTTTCAGTTGTTGCTGGTATGTAAAATCTGGTGCATGTCCACTGTCTTTTCTCTCTCGCTGCTTGCTACCGGTCTGCATAATAAATTACATTTATAATAACTTTTTTAATAAATTTAGCGACACCACAAAATCCTGGAGGGTCTGTATAATGTCCTATAGAAAAAAGGGTAGAACAAAAGTTATATTATATATATATATATATATATATATATATATATATATATATATATATATTGAGTATTTAGTAGTATTATGTAACACAACCTCTGCAATGATAAGGAATGGCTTCTCTGTAATGCATTCTATCGGTGGTGGTGATGGGGGTTCCGATGAACAAGAAAAGTGGGTGTGGCTGTTTTTTTCTCCACCAAGGAGTGTTTTGGGTGTAAAACTAATGTTTGCAATCAACTCAGAATCATGAAAAACCCCTAGTTTGACCCCTCACAAGTTACTTAAGGCCAAATTTAACATTTCGGAATGTTCAAAAATCCAGTTACGGGTACCCCAACTTTGAGTAGATTTTTAGAGGGTTTCCCACGGGAGTTGAATTTCAACATTTTAAGACATCATATTACGCACGTTACTAAAGACAATTGTGAAGAAATCTCTTGGTAAGGATTTAGTTCCCAGATTGGTCAAATATCTGCTAAAATGCCCTTACTATATAGCGTTTTGGAAAAGAGCTCTTCATTTGCTGTGCTTTTCTCTTAGACACCACAGCTCCTCCCCTGTAGCATTAGACTTACACATTTTCTTCTTTTCTATTCTCCTAAGAATATTTACTACAGCACCAAACACAAAAAAATTACAATTTAACCCTTTCACTTCTTTGAGTAGAACAGTGGTGCTTATCAACAAAAAGAGAATCAATACTGATTTGACACCATGGGCTCTACTTTCGTAAACTAGCGCAGGTGCAGCGGATAAGGCCTGCGCTCCGCGTTCGCTTCGCCAACGAGGCGTGTCCAGGAGCAGTTTGCAATTTTCCTTCGAAACGCAGCGGGGCGCATCCCGCCTACTTCCCTCCCACCGGCGCAAATGGCATAGAGGGAGGAGAGAAGGCGTGGAGTGGGTTTGACACAGCCGAGTCAGATCTTCACCAATCAAATGAGCTCCTCTCCTCGCCTTTAAATCCGGACGTTTGATTTCACCGTGGAAGAGGGAGGCAAGACCTCACAGGCAGGTTTCCGCAGGCACATTTAAATGGAATTAATAATCACAATAACCCCTATTTGAATCAGCACATACAGATTACAGCATACACATTCAGCACATCTATATCGATTGTCCTGTCACACTGATGACAGATCAAAGGCTGCACAGATGAAAGATGAAGATGGATTACTGCTGTGTTGACACTACACGATTATCTGCTATATTTATGTATTTACTTATTGATTTATTGAGCCGCATCGTCAAGCGACCATAACAAATAAAACTGAAAACAAATAAACTATCATCTCTCACAGCAAGTGAGATGGGAGGAAACTGATGTTCTGATGTTCGCGAACAGACCTCACGGGCTGATGATGCAAAAGTAGTCTGGGAGGGAGGAGGTTATGATGTTATCCAGGTCTATCTATCTATCTATCTAACCTATATTTAAACCCGTGTGCACAGATCACAACATCAGTGGCGGCTGGTGGTCAAATTAGTTGGGTGGGCTAATAAATAAATTATACCCATTAAATGGTTAACACAGCTAAAAGTTAGGGTTATCCCATCTCACAAAAGTATAGCAACTAACTAGGCCTACACACTGCATTAAGTAGAAGGGTCTAGTCCAAAAAAAAAAAAAAAACTTCACTTGGTTATCTCACACATACACACACAGTCTCTCTCTCTCTCTCTCTCTCTCTCACGCACGCACACACACACACGCGTACGGACGCACGCACGCACAGACACACACACACACACACGCACGCACGCACGCACGCACGCACACACACCCGACGATATTGCTCAATTAAAAAAAAAGAAGACGATATATGCAGCTCATATCAACGGCCTTTCTGGTCTGTTATCGCCATGTCATTTAAGTCTGGTGCTCCCAGTGGGTTTAGAAACTAGATTCTCCACTTCGTTCATGTTAGCAAAGACAGTTTAGAGCAGTAAAGTAATGCTACCTGTGATGCTAGCGCCTAGCGCCGCTGTTTCTGTCTTCTCCCTCCCACAACAACACAACTTTTCCTCCGGTTCCTGTCATTGGTCTGAAAACAGCGGTGTTGGGCTAAATGAAATTAGCCCCAATGACAAGTGAACCAAGGGGGCGGGACATGACGCCTGTCAATCACTGACCCTGCGTCAGCCCCCTGCTGATTGGTCAGAACCGCTCGGCCTGTGGGCTGAATGAAATTAGCCCCAACAGTCGGTCAATGGCGAGGGCGGGACATGGCACCTGTCAATCATCCACAGTCGGAAAATGAATGAGAGCGGACCTGGAGCAGACTCGGTGAGCTCGGGCTGATTAAAATTAGCCCATTTAGAGATATCCTGTGTTTTTCTTGAAACTATTTAATATTGTTGCCAGTTCCGATTTTACTAAGACTTAGAACAATCTTTTGTATGTTATTTAGAGAATATAATATAGGCTATATATAATATTTTTTCCTCATCTTTTGTTGTATAATGCAGGGAGGGCTTAGCCCCACTAGCCCATTGATACCAGCCGTCACTGCACAACATAAACAAACAGCTGTGCGTAAAGGAGGCATCACGGAGCGTCTCTCTTTTTCTTTTTTCTTTAGAATTTACCTGAGATGGGAGATGTGAATATCTGCTCACTATGATGCCAGGCTGATTGTGGTTTGCTGTGAGAGATGATAGTTTATTTGTTTTCAGTTTTATTTGTTATGGTCGCGTGACGATGCGGCGCTGGCCCCTAATAAATCAATAAGTAAATAAACTAGAAAATTTCCTCTCGGGAAATTTTGAATGGGCCACGGGAGCTACTGCGGGTTGTGCCATCTCTGTCAACATGGGAATCAAACCCACGATCTTAAGGTCAAGACAGAGCTGATCAGACAGACACATGATCATCTTTCTATAAGCACTGATATGGAGGAGCTGTAACCACATTAGGTTACCTGTGTGTGTGTGTGTGTGTGTGTGTGCGTGTGTGTGTGTGTGTGACTGTAATCACATGAAGCTGGCTCTAGAGTCTGTGTGTGTGTGTGTGACTGACTTGTCACATAGTTAGTTAGTAGCTGCATCCTGTGTCAGTCTGATTTAGCTGTGTCTGTGTTTATAAACATTTAAACGAGCGCCAGGTGGATTGTTTATGAAGTTAACGAGCTCTGGCCTGAGGATCAAAGAGGTTACCACGGGGGGGCGGTGCGTGGCGCAGTGGGTAGAGCGGCCGCCCCATGTAGAGGCTACAGTCCTCGCCGCAGGCGTCCCCGGTTCGAATCCCGCGTCGGGCAGACCTTTCCTGCGTGTCATTCCCCCTCTCTCTGCCTCCCCATTTCCTGTCTATCTCTACTGTCATCACTATCAAATAAAAAAAAAAAAAAAAAAAAAAAAAGAGGTTACCACGGCGATAGGGGCCCCCGCAGGCTGAGACAGACAGAAACGTGGAGAAAAAGAGCCATTTTCTACCTCTGCACCGGTCTCACATTTAGGCTTAGCATGACAAAACGGTAACTCCAATCAGAACAAAACACAGATCAACGTTGCTCTAAGGACTTACTGAAAATTTCAGTACGATTTGGTGTTTCTACAGTAAATATTTTGGCGACGCTGGCAGTTTTAAAACATCAGGCCGTTCTGCTCCTCTCAGAAAATATTTGTATTGGACTCAATGAGGAGCAGGGACAGACGTGGCCGCACTCAGAGGCTGATTCTGTAAGTTCTGTAAGTCTCTCTGATATTTTGAACACATGAATTGATAGATAACAAGTTTGTCTTACAAATTCTGAAAAAATTATGTATGTAGAGTGTAAATTGTGGCCGTGCTGACAGTTTATCCAGAAAAAATACAGAATGTTTCTTCACTCTCTCCCACTCTAACCGATGATGTCACGCACTCTGACACGAACATTCCATGCAATACACAACCATTATAATCTCATAATTTCTCCAAAAATGATCATGGTCATTGATCAGGGATTGATCAAAAACTATATGACCTATCAAAACGTGGAGTAATACGACAATACACAAGACTTGTGTCTACTGTTTAAAGTTTAAATGGAGTCTCTAGGTGAAAGTATGCCTGAGCAGTAGACTTTTGTTAAACTCCGATGATTGGTCTTTTTCGGTCTTTTTTTTCCGCCCGTCCCATTGACTTACATGCAAAAATTTTGCGCAGTATTTCGCGACTTACGTCGCGAATAATTCGTACACTGTTGAGAAAAGTAATAGCACAGCGATCCCGATCAAGCCGCACGTTTTGATATATAATTTGTCCTTTAATTTTACTAGTCCTGCAACTCGAAAGTTGGCCGGAAGTGGAAAAATAACTAGAAAAAGCATTTCCAAGAATGGAAATGGTGTGACTGCTGATAGCAACTAAACGCTGTTGCAGAATTAGCAAATAGTGCAAGCAGTGATCACCATACAAATGTTTGACCAAGGTCGGAATTGAACTCACAACCTCATGGTCATTAGACTTCCACTCTGCCTCTAGGCCACAGTGCACACACAGTTGCAGAGACTGTTGTCTGTTAATGATCTGCACACTGTCAACATCAAGAAAGCTTTCTGTGAATTTCAGGCTGAGAGCAGCAGTTTCAACATGAAGCAAGTTATCAGAAGTCAACAGAGGACGACTGGGAAAATAATTCACTATAATTGTTGTTGAGGCAAGATTTGAACCAGCAACCTTCAGGTCTCCAGACCAGCAAGCTAACCACTAGGCTACAGACAGAGACAGTATTTGAGGGGCAAAGAAAACCTTTGATAAGAGGATCACTGGCTTCTGCTTAAAAAAAAAAGTAAGGAAAGTGCAGAAATTAACCACAACAAGTAAGTAGAGGACACTTTTGTGAAAATAGTGCAAGCAGTGATGACCATACAAATGGTTGACCAAGGTAGGAATTGAACCGACAATCTCATGGTCAGAAGACTTTGACTTTGCCTCTAGGCCACAGTGTACACACTGTTGCAAAGACTGTTGTCTGTTGATGAGCTGCACTCTGTCTCACTCTGAAGTTAACGAGCTGACCTATTTGAAACACACTGTGTCAACACCAAGAAAGCTTGAGAGTCAAGCTTGAATGACTTAGAATGAAAATGTCTGTGAATTTCAGGCTGAGAGCAGCAGTTTCAACATGAAGCAAGTTATCAGAAGTCAACAGAGGACGACTGGGAAAATAATTCACTATAATTGTTATTGAGGCAAGATTTGAACCAGTAACCTTCAGGTCTCCAGCTCAGCAAGCTAACCACTAGGCTACAGGCAGAGACAGTATGTGAGGGGCAAAGAAAACCTTTAATAAGAGGATCACTGGCTCCTGCTTAAAAAAAAAGGTAAGGAAAGTGCAGAAATTAGCCACACCAAGAAAGAAGAGGACTTTTTTGTGACCTGTGACTATTTTTTGGTGAATTAAAATGATTTAAAAAGCACTTAACAGCAAGTTACAAACTGTGGCACTAGCAATTAATGCGTCTCTTAACGACCACCTGTAACCAATTGAGGGTGATGGAGGGGAGCAGAATTCATAACAAGAGTGCTCAACCTGGATTTGAACCAGTGACCTTGGGGTTGGCAAGCAGCAACCCTAACCACTCGGAAGGAATCGAACCCATGACCTCATGATCAATAAACCTTTACTCTGCCACTTCGCCACAGAGAGCACAGACATAAGCATGTTGCCATTGTAATGTGATGATGTGCTGCAAACGGTGGCAGAAGCAATTAATGCGTCTCTCAACGAACACCTGTAACCAATTGAGGGTGGGGGAGGGGAGCAGAATTCAACATCACATAACAAGATTGCTCAGCCTGGATTCAAACTAGTGACCTTGGGGTTGGTAAGCGGCCACCTTACCAACTGGACTACAGACAGAGTTGTGGACAACTCTCAGCATTGGGCTGAATGAGAGCAGAGAGCTCCCTGGCTGCATTTAAAAAATATTTTAAATTATTATCTAAGTCTCTTTGCATTTTTGACCAGAATTTTAGCCAGAAGACAATTGTGGCTACAAAACTGGATAAAATAATTTGTCTAGAGTTTAATTTGCAGAAAAAGTTAAATATTTTAAAAAGTATAAATAGTTAAAAAGAGAAAAGTAATGCCGATAAAGTTCAAAGAAAGCTGCACGTTTTGATATATGAATTGTTGAAATAGCACAACACCTAACACACTAACCATATGGCCACAGAGAACCTGAGTTACAATGAGCTTTATACTATGAGGAATCAAAGACTGTCCAATGACAGCTGAATAATTGGAATCAAAAGTCAAGCAATGATGTGAAATGACTGAGGCAGGAATCGAACCCATGACCATATGATCACTAAACCTTTACTCTGCCACTCGGCTACAGAGAGCACACTGCTTTCAAGACTGTTGTCATTCATTGTAGCACACTGCTTTCAAGACTGTTGTCATTCATTGTAATGTGATGATGTGCTGCAAACTGGTATGAGTAATCAAGGAGATAACAAACACCTGTAACCAATTGAAGGCGGGGGAGGAGAGCAGAATTCAACATAACATAACAAGAGTTCTTCCCTTGGATTCGAACCAGTGACCTTGGGGTTGGCAAGCAGCCACCCTAACCCCTACACTACAGTGGAGTTGTGAAGAAGAGAGGTTGAGACTTTGATGAATGTGAGATTTTTCAATGATGCTTAAAATAAAAAGAAATGAGTATAGATTAGCCACACCAAGTAAGGAGAGGACTTTTTTGTGACCTGTGACTATTTTTTGGTGAATTAAAATGAATTAAAAAGCACTTAACAGCAAGTTACAAAGTTGAGCTCCTTCTCCTGCTGATGTGAAAAAAATGCATTGGGCTGAATGAGAGCAGAGAGCTCCCTGGCTGCATTTAAAAAATATTTTAAATTATTATCTAAGTCTCTTTGCATTTTTGACCAGAATTTTAGCCAGAAGACAAGTGTGGCTACAAAACTGGAGAAAATAATTTGTCTAGAGTTTAATTTGTGGCCATGCTGACAGTTTAGCCAGAAAAACTCTAGAATGTTTTTTTGCATCTCTCCACTCTAGCTCTGCTCGTTAGACGCAATACACACACATTATAAAGCTGAAAAAAATCAGAAAAAGTTAAATATTTGAAAAAGTATAAATAGTTAAAAAGAGAAAAGTAATGCAGATAAAGTTCAAAAAAAGCTGCACGTTTTGATATATGAATTGTTGAAATAGCACAAAGTATGAAGGACTAGAAGAAGACCGTAAAAAGGCGGAAGAAAATGGCCAAACAGAAGAACAAAAACATTTCCAAGAATGGAAATGGTGTGAATGCTGAAAGCAATGCTGAATGAGCTGAAGAAATTGTTGAAACAATGCTGAATGAGCTGAAGAAAGAAAGAAAGAAAGAAAGAAAGAAAGAAAGAAAGAAAGAAAGAAAGAAAGAAAGAAAGAAGAGAGAAAAAAGAAAAGGACAGAAGGAAAGAAAGAAAATCCGAAGGGTAGATGGAGAAAGAAAGACAGAAAGAACAAAAGAACAGAAAGAAAGAAAAAGACACAGAGAGAAGGGTAGATAGAGAAAGAAAAAGGTAAGAAAAACAGAATAATAGAAGATAAAGAGAATAGAGAATGAATGAAAGAGACAGAGGGGTAGTAAGAAAGAAGGAAAGAAATTGGGGTGGATAAATGAAAGAGAGATATACAGAGAGCGGGGTCCGCCCGCTATTCAGACATCCCGCTATTCCGACATGTCACTATTTAGACATCCCGCTATTACGACATCCCTCTATCTAGACATACCGGTAGTCCGACACTTTTTGATACCGCTATTCCGACACGTCACGTTTTTTTTTTACAGCTGCGATACCCAGGCGCGTCTTTTCTTTTCAGCATGTCTATCACTGGTTTGATGAGGGAGTGATGTTCTTAATCTCAACAACTCAACTATCAAGTCACAAACAAAACTGACACACATGATAAACAAACAGAACTATGCTGCAGTTTGTTTGTCAAGTTAACCTGTGACCTTCAGCACCACGGACAGCGCCGCGGAGCTGCAGCTGTGAGCGTCTGGGCTTATGGCCTGGGGCCTCATTTATCAAAACTGTAAGTAAGCAGTGTAAAACTGCTGCTACTAAATGTTTTGCTTAGGCCTACGGTGAAAAGACAGCCCAAAATATTTACACCTTTTTCAGATCTATCAAACTGTGCGTGCACAACTCTGCACCTCAACTTTGATAACTGGATCCAAGAATGGTGCGCAGTTGCGCACGTGAACACACCTCCGTCCCGGAATGCCTACACAACCATATGGTCAGCACGTGCATATTAATTAGCCATGTGCGCTCTGTGGAGCGACAACAAAGTGACAACGAAGACAACGGGCGGAGGGAGGGGGAAAGAAAGCGAGATACATGGCATCGGGCAATAAATCAGGCAAAAACCTCCCAAATCTCAACAAAAGGGAGCAGAAAAAAGAATAATCTTATGTAATCTGCCCCTTTATTCCAGACAATCTTTTTTTTCTTCTTTTACCTATGTTAAAACAATGTAAAGCAGCAGGATAAACTCAGGTGACAGAATAATAACAGTCTCAGCTCTGCAGATCAGTGTGCGCTGCTGCCTGTGTGTTTTTAAACTTGGAGGGTTTGTTTTTTCTTCTCTAATAGGCCTATGTATTTGTATATGAGAAACAGTGTCTCAGATGAAAAAATAAAAATAAATCAGAAGGACACTCTGACTATAACGTAATCAATCAATGTCGGAAAAGCGGAATGTTTGAAAAATAGTAAAGTGCCGCTACTCCGACAATGAAAAAAAAAAATGTCGGAATAGTGGGACGCTTAAAAAATAATGTTAATGCCGCTATTCCGACAATTAGAAGTCAATGTCGAAATAGCGGCATGTCTGAATAGCAGCATGTAACCACAGAGAGCGGTAGAAAGAAAGAAAGAAAGAAAGAAATGGGGTAGAAACAAAGAAAGCGAAAAGGAGTTGAAAGAAAGACAGAAAGAAAGAAACAAAGAAGTAAAAAGAAATGGGGTAGAAGAAAGAAAAGAAAGAAAGGAAGATTGGAACAAGAGAGAAAAAAGAAAAGGACAGAAGAAAAGAAAGAAAATGGGAAGGGTAGATGGAGAAAGAAAGAAAGAAAGAAAGAAAGAAAGAAAGAAAGAAAGAAAGAAAGAAAGAAAGAAAGAACAAAAGGACAGAAATAAAGAAAAAGACAGAGAGAAGGGTAGATAGAGAAAGAAAAAGGTAAGAATAACAGAAAGATAGAAGATAAAGAGAATAGAGAAAAGCCAGAGGGGTAGTAAGAAAGAAGGAAAGAAATTGGGGTGGATAAATGAAAGAGCCCACCAAACATTGGACGTCTGATGGACGTGCAGATCATGTCTATATTGCGTCCGTCGGTCCAAGACCAATTCTGGACGCCTAAACGACGTCCAAACTAGGTCCACTATTTGGACGTCTAATCATGACCCCACTTGGACGTCAATATGCAGTTAAACATTTGGACGTCAGGCTTGGTCACTTTTTTTGGACGTTGAGGACAGGTGCAGGAAATTGACATGATTAATGATTGTAGTAGTTTCAGTAATAGTAGTAGTGGACAAATAACAATATTGTTATCAACATGATTAATAAATACGAATATATATTGTTTGTGATTAAACATTATAAGAGACGTCCAAACAACGTCTTGTCTACGTCATTTTTATATGTCTAATTTTGGTCCCCTGAAGGTGCAGACTGTTACGCCAGATGACGTCCAAATGTGGGCATTGTAGACATCTCTTCTATGTTCAATTTAAACTCATTTAAGACATTGTTGTTCTTGAGTACATGTGATATTTTGTTATTTTACATCTTTGTTTTTCCTACTGTTTTTTTTTTTCAATTTCATTTCATTTTATTTCAATTAATTAATTAATTAATATTTTAATTTATATATTTTGAAATGAAATTTGTGGGAGATTATGGCTTCAGAAAATAATTTCACCCGATCATGGTTCATAAGAGTAGGGAGAAGTAAATATAATTCTGAACAGTCTTTGATGAGCCTTTATTATTTAAACTAGTCAAAGGCACTCTGATTGGCTGAGGCAGCATGTGATCATACTCTGATTGGCTGAGGCACCAGCAAACGCCACTCTGATTGGCTGAGGAAATACACCAAGCAACTGGCGCGTTTCTTCTCCTGCAGAAGCAGACTGTGGTCAACATAACGCTTTGGTTACAACAACATCGTTTTCCACTAAGTGGAAGGTAAGTTTGCTTGGTTTAGTTGATTTTATGTTTACTGTATGCATTTATAGTGTCAGTTTCTTTCCGGCGCCCATTTTAACCGATTGTGTTGTTCAAGACGCGCTGCGGCGTGCACCTTCATGGCCCCGGTGTCTGCTCTATTTGCTGTAATGAGTAGCTATGAGGACTGTTGTGGTAAACTGGGATGTGAGTGGTAGTCACGGATGCTAGCCGCCACCGCTAGTTAGCATCGGGCTAGCGGAAGTTAGCATCGTGCTAGCGGAAATTAGCATCGGGCTAGCGGATAGCATCCACTGCTTGCACTCACTAGCATCCAGGACAGCTAACAGTGCTAACAGCCCTCCTATACTCTGCTGTACGGAGCTCCTCCTGGGCTCTGTCATACACACAAGCTTCCACTAGCTACTCTTCCTGGGTGTTGTTTCACAGTGAGGATGGTGTGTTGTGCAGTTTCCACCAGAGTTTTGCATGTATTTAAAAAAAAAAAAAAATCTGTAACACCACACGTATTTTTCATCCACTTAACAATTATGCACTACTTTGTGTTGGTCTATCACATAAAATCCCAATAAAATAAATTAAAGCTGTTGTTACATGACAAAATGTGTAAAGTAAAAGTTCAAGGTGTATGAATACTTTTGCAAAGCACTGTATCATTCACATTTATTTATAAATGTTTTTTTTCCCCTATAGGCTCTTCACTAATGCCCTGATGGTGACATCTAATATCAAGGGAGAAGACAAAGGTTTATAGAGCAATACAAGGTAAGCCCATATGTCATATCTTAACATTTGCTGAGATGGTTTTGTATGAATCCAGTACGTATTGGTAGTGGAGACACAGGCTGCAGGTTGTCTTTGCATATTTCTAATTATTTGTCTTCTTCTTCTTCTTGTGCAGATGGAGCCATACATTTTGATGACACAGCCACAGAGGACTTCATAAAGACACATGCTGGAGGAGAGGGATACACAGCAGTCACCCAGGACTGATTATCCATTGTGGAGAATCTTGTCACAGTTTTGTATCACTTTTGTACATGTATTTTCTGTGTTAAAGGGATAGTTCAACATTTTGGCAAATTGGCCCATTGCCATAATTGCTATAGTCATAGCAGTAGGTTCGTTACCTTTAATTGTAGGTGTAAGCTATTTTTAGTACAGCGGAGCGCAGCAGCAGGCTGCTCAGAGCTACGCTATGGAGGCTAAGGGAATTTCTTGGTTTCCCTCATTAAACTCATCAAATACAAAATCCCAAAACTCCACAGCGCTTTTGTAGACAAGTTGTGAGCTGCACAACCACCACGCTATGAGATAATGACGGAACGATACGAAACGGAGCCGTTTTCGAGGTAAATTCATACAAAACCACTGATGCGCGTTGCGTTCAGGGACAGTTTTTCAGCAAGCAGTCTCCGTATTTACCCTGTATTTACCTCGAAAACGGCTCCGTTTCGTATCGTTCCGTCATTATCTCATAGCGTCGTGGTTGTGCAGGTCACAACTTGTCTACAAAAGCGCTGTGGAGTTTTGGGATGTTGAATTTGATGAGTTTAATGAGGGAAACCAAGAAATTCCCTTAGCCTCCATAGCGTAGCTCTGAGCAGCCTGCTGCTGCGCTCCGCCGTACTGAAAATAGCTTACACCTACAATTAAAGGTAATGAACCTACTGCTATGACTATAGCGATTATGGCAATGGGCCAATTTGCCAAAATGTTGAACTATCCCTTTAAGTATGCAGTAGTTGGTTCTGATTTGTAATTCTTCTCAAAACACATTGAGTTTATCACTTTAATTTTTATTGTGTTATATTTGTTGTTGTGCCACAGACCGAAGCAAGGTGGGCTGTGTAACTTTATGTATTTATTAGTATTTTACCAGCAGTATTAATTTCAACAGATACCAATAACTTTATTAGAATGACATGTTTGTGCCAGTGATTAAGAAAATAAAGATGGAAATAAATGAATGGGGATTGAATTGTGATTTATTGGTAAACCTGTGTATAACTGTAGTCCCATATGTTTACAGGAGGTGGAGGATCTGTTTCCTGTTAACTTTCCTGTAGCTTCATCTGGCTCAGCAGCAGGTTTGAACTGGAAATGCATTACACCTTTGCATGCATTTCCAGGTAATCTGCTGCTGAGAAAACCAAATGAAGCTATAGGAAAGTGAACTGGAACAGTCTGACACCTTCTGAAATGGGACTACAGTTATGCACAGAGCCTAGAAGCAGTATAAAAACGATGTCTAAAATTAGTTTAAATTTGATGCAAAAAAGACGTCGAAACGACCACATTTGGACGTCAAATAGCCCTCATGCGGCGGTCCTGTGGACGTTCAGTAGATGTCGGTTTAAATTTTGACGCAGAAAAGACGTCTATAATGACCACATTTGGACAACAAATAGCCCTTATACGGCGGTCCTGTGGACGTCAATACTGGACGTTCACTAGACGTCAGAAAAAGACGTCGTCTGGAGTAACAGTCTGCACCTTCAGGGGACCAATATTAGACGTGCAAAAATGACTTAGAAAAGACGTCGTTTGGACGTCTCTTTGCTCAGTGGGAGAGAGATATACAGAGAGCGGTAGAAAGAAAGAAAGAAATGGGGTAGAAACAAAGAAAGAGAAAAGGAGTAGAAAGAAAGACAGAAAGAAGCAAAGAAGTAGAAAGAAAGAAAGAAAGAAAGAAAGAAGAAAAAGAGAGAGGGGGATGATAGATAGAACGAAGTAGATGGATGGATGGATGGATGGATAGAGAGGGAAAGATAGAAAGAAGTTATGTAAAATACAAATGGAGTAAAAGAAAGAAAGAAAGAAAGAAAGAAAGAAAAAGAGAAAAAAAGAGACAAAGGGTTTGAAAAAAGAAATAGATAGATAGATAGATAGATAGATAGATAGATAGATAGATAGATAGATAGATAGATAGATAGATAGATAGATAGATAGATAGATAGATAGATAATATAATAATAAACTTTATTTATATAGCACCTCTCAAAACAAATGTTACAAGGTGCTGTACAACAAGGTAACAACAATTAAAATGACAACCAGAACAAGTAAATAAAATCAAATAAAATCAGGAAAGGCTTTTCGATAAAAATGAGTTTTGAGGAGTGATTTAAAACACAACACTGAAGAAGCTGACCTAATGGCCTCTGGTAGATCATTCCAGAGCCTTGGGGCCCGAACTGAGAATGCTTTTTCCCCCTTTGTCATCAGTCGGGCCCCAGGGACAGCTAAAAAACCTGAAAAAAAATCTGAGGATCTCAGAGTGCGAGCAGAAGTGTACACAGATAAAAGGTCAGTGATGTATGCAGGACTAAAACCGTTGAGTGCTTTAAAAGTGATTAATAAGATCTTAAAATCTTTAGATAGATAGATAGATAGATAGATAGATAGATAGATAGATAGATAGATAGATAGATAGATAGATAGATAGATAGATAGATAGATAGATAGATAGATAGATTTGACACATGTTAAAGCTGAAAACCTGTGTGTGTGTGTGTCTGGGTGTGTGAGTCTGACGGTCTCTCTGTCTGTGTGTAAAACTGTTGATAAGCGCCACAGAACTCCTCTCTCCCTAATGATCTGATTGATTACACCTGTGTGGCAGCCTGCCCTCAGAAGTTACCATGGTGACTTTTAACTGCTTACATTTTACTGTATGGCACAGTGTTGTGTTTGTGTGTTTATCTGTTTGTGTATGTGTGACTGTGTGTGAGTGTCTGTGTGTGTCTGTCTGTGTGAGTGTGATGCCTGTGTTTGTGCGTGGACATCCTCTGTCAGTCTGGTTTATCATGTGTGTGTGTGTGTGTGTGTGGGGCTGTGTTTAAAAACATCTTAACGAGCTGCCAGGCTGCACCTGCACTGTTCTATTTATAGACGTTGATAACGAGCTGGCTGCTACAGCTGGCCAACTGCACACAGAGCAGAGCAGAGCAGAGCAGAGAGATTTGAGCTCTGTGCAGCTTCCGAAAACAGCCCAGAAAAAGAGAACCGTACCTCTTATCAGAATGTGGCCATGACTACTGGGGCAAGGAGACCTTCCTGAGCACATTGATGTGCATTAAATGTTTGTAGGGCAAAAACTTTTCTCAGGGTCGCAAGGTAGAAAAGGGGGGCATTTCTGCTTTTCTAAAAAAATCAGCTCCTACTTTTATATTGAAGTGGATGAGCCACTGGAGCGGGTCTAGCTGCACAATTAGGCTCATTGAGACAATTCTGTAAGTCTGTCTGCTGTTTTGAGCACATCAAATGAGACACGACAAGTGTGGCTACAAACCGGTGAGGAAATCATGTGTCTAGAGTTTAATTTGTGGCCGTGCTGGCAATTTATCCAGAAAAAATCCTGAATGTTTTTTCGATCCCTCTCACTCTAACGATGATGTCACTCACTCTAAGCCCTGCTCGTTAAACGCAATACACAACCATTATAAAGTTGGATTTTGTCGAAAATTTTAATGATTTTAAAACAGCCAAATACCTAAAAAATGTTGAAGATATCAATAAGCTGAGTAATATGTGAATAGATTAAAAGTTTGTCTACAGTTTAAAAGTCAAATGGAGTCTGTGGGAGAAAGTATGCTGAAGTTTTAGAGGTTCAAAGTAGTAAGAAGATTTTAAAAGTTTGAAGACGTTTTCAATGCATTCCTATGGGAAAAAATTTGCAGAAAAAGTAAAATATTTTAAAAAGTATAAATAGTTAAAAAGAGAAAAGTAATGCTGATAAAGTTCAAAAAAAGCTGCACATTTTGATAAATGAATTGTTGAAATCACACAAAGTATGAAGGACTAGTTTAAAACCGTAGAAAGGCGGAAAGTAGTAAGAACTAGATAAAGTAGCATTTCCTGATGGAAATGCGTGTGAATGCTGAAAGCAGCTGAACGCTGTTGCAGAATTAGCAAATAGTGCAAGCAGTGATCACCATTCAAATGGTTGACCAAGGTAGGTATCGAACCCACAACCTCATGGTCAGCAGACTTTCACTCTGCCTCTAGGCCACAGTGTACACACAGTTGCAGAGACTGTTGTCTGTTGATGAACTGCACTCTG
The DNA here is from genome assembly GCF_045865225.1 of Trachurus japonicus. Taxonomy (NCBI): domain Eukaryota; kingdom Metazoa; phylum Chordata; class Actinopteri; order Carangiformes; family Carangidae; genus Trachurus; species Trachurus japonicus. Next base: position 115,740 of record NC_140917.1, read on the forward strand.
TCTCACTCTGAAGTTAACAAGCCCAAAGCTGTAGTTCCAGTGCAAATCAATCTTAGTGCAGTGGTATAAACAAGAAACATGTTAACACAAACCAATATTGAAAGAGGTAAAGAGAATAGGTGGGGGCGCATATGCATTATCAAGTTTGATCATGTGACCAGACCAAGTGGTATTGGTTAAAGTTCAAAGTGGCTGACACACTAACAAGACTGCTCAGGTGGGATTTGAACATGTGACATTGTGGTTGGATGGCAGGAACCTTACCCACTAGGCCATTCCAACACTTCTGATGAAGTAGAGGTTGAGACGTTGATGAATGTGAGATTTTTCAATGATGCTTAAAAAAGCATCATAAATGAGCCATTAGAAGTTTGTCTACAAATCAGAATTTGAATGAAGTCTCTAGCAGAAAGTAAGACATGAATGAGGCAGGAATCGAACCCATGACCTCATGATCAATAAACCTTTACTCTGCCACTTCGCCACAGAGAGCACAGACATAAGCATGTTGCCATTGTAATGTGATGATGTGCTGCAAACGGTGGCAGAAGCAATTAATGCGTCTCTTAACGAACACCTGTAACCAATTGAGGGTGGGGGAGGGGAGCAGAATTCAACATCACATAACAAGATTGCTCAGCCTGGATTCGAACTAGTGACCTTGGGGTTGGCAAGCGGCCAACTTACCAACTGGACTACAGACAGAGTTGTGGAGAAGTTACAAAGTTGAGCTCCTTCTCCTGCTGCTGTGAAAAAAATGCATTGGGCTGAATGAGAGCAGAGAGCTCCCTGGCTGCATTTAAAAAATATTTAAAATTATTATCTAAGTCTCTTTGCATTTTTGACGAGAATTTTAGCCAGAAGACAAGTGTGGCTACAAAACTGGAGAAAATAATTTGTCTAGAGTTTAATTTGCAGAAAAAGTTAAATATTTTAAAAAGTATAAATAGTTAAAAAGAGAAAAGTAATGCCGATAAAGTTCAAAAAAAGCTTTTGATATATGAATTGTTGAAATAGCACAACACCTAACACACTAACCATATGGCCACAGAGAACCTGAGTTACAATGAGCTTTATACTATGAGGAATCAAAGACTGTCCAATGACAGCTGAATAATTGGAATCAAAAGTCAAGCAATGATGTGAAATGACTGAGGCAAGAATCGAACCCATGACCATATGATCACTAAGCCTTTACTCTGCCACTCGGCTACAGAGAGCACACTGCTTTCAAGACTGTTGTCATTCATTGTAATGTGATGATATGCTGCAAACTGGTACAAGTAATCAAGGAGATAACAAACACCTGTAACCAATTGAAGGCGGGGGAGGAGAGCAGAATTCAACATAACATAACAAGAGTTCTTCCCTTGGATTCGAACCAGTGACCTTAGGGTTGGCAAGCAGCCACCCTACCCCCTACACTACAGTGGAGTTGTGGAGAAGAGAGGTTGAGACTTTGATGAATGTGAGATTTTTCAATGATGCTTAAAATAAAAAGAATTGAGTATAAATTAGCCACACCAAGTAAGAAGAGGACTTTTTTGTGACCTGTGACTATTTTTTGGTGAATTAAAATGAATTAAAAAGCACTTAACAGCAAGTTACAAAGTTGAGCTCCTTCTCCTGCTGCTATGAAAAAAATGCATTGGGCTGAATGAGAGCAGAGAGCTCCCTGGCTGCATTAGAAAATATCAAGAAAGCTTGAGAGTCAAGCTTGAATGACTTAGAATGAAAATGTCTGTGAATTTCAGGCTGAGAGCAGCAGTTTCAACATGAAGCAAGTTATCAGAAGTCAACAGAGGACGACTGGGAAAATAATTCACTATAATTGTTATTGAGGCAAGATTTGAACCCGTAACCTTCAGGTCTCCAGCTCAGCAAGCTAACCACTAGGCTACAGACAGAGACAGTATGTGAGGGGCAAAGAAAACCTTTAATAAGAGGATCACTGGCTCCTGCTTAAAAAAAAGGTAAGGAAAGTGCAGAAATTAGCCACACCAAGTAAGACTTACAATGAAAATTTCTGTGAATTTCAGGCTGAGAGCAGCAGTTTCAACATGAAGCAAGTTATCTAATGCATTGGGCTGAATGAGAGCAGAGAGCTCCCTGGCTGCATTTAAAAAATATTTTAAATTATTATCTAAGTCTCTTTGCATTTTTGACCAGAATTTTAGCCAGAAGACAAGTGTGGCTACAAAACTGGAGAAAATAATTTGTCTAGAGTCTAATTTGTGGCCGTGCTGACAGTTTAGCCAGAAAAACTCTAGAATGTTTTTTTGCCTCTCTCCACTCTAGCACCACTCTAGCTCTGCTCGTTAGACGCAATACACACACACATTATAAAGCTGAAAAAAATCAGAAAAAGTTAAATATTTGAAAAAGTATAAATAGTTAAAAAGAGAAAAGTAATGCCGATAAAGTTCAAAAAAAGCTGCACGTTTTGATATATGAATTGTTGAAATAGCACAAAGTATGAAGGACTAGAAGAAGACCGTAAAAAGGCGGAAGAAAATGGCCGAACAGAAGAACAATAGTGTGATTGCTTTCAGCAGTCACACTAACTAGAAAAGGCATTTCCAAGAATGGAAATGGTGTGAATGCTGAAAGCCATTGCTGAACCATGCTGAATTAGCAGAATAAATTGACAAAGACATGCGGAATGGCATACAAGAAACATGTCCAAGGAAGGAAATGAACCCACAACCTTCAGTACATCAGCCCACTGATCTAACCACTTCACCATAGTTACATTCAATGAGAGAAGAGTAAAAGAAATCCCTGTATAAGAGGCTCACTGACTTCTGAAGAGAGGTTGAGACTTTGATGAATGTGAGATTTTTCAATGATGCTTAAAAAAAAGAAAGAAAAGAGTATAAAGTTAGAAGTTTGTCTACAGATCAGAATTTGAATGAAGTCTCTAGCAGAAAGTATGACACGCTGAGTTTTTCTGCCTTCAAATTGCTGTGAACCAATGGCAGATGCAAACTGGCAGTTTCAGGGAGACTGGAGCTGGACTGGAGGCAGGAATCGAACCCATGACCTCATGATCAATAAACCTTTACTCTGCCACTTCGCCACAGAGCCCAAAGCTGCCCCTGTTGGAAACACACTGTGTCAACACCAAGAAAGCTTGAGAGTCAAGCTTGAATGACTTAGAATGAAAATGTCTGTGAATTTCAGGCTGAGAGCAGCAGTTTCAACATGAAGCAAGTTATCAGAAGTCAACAGAGGACGACTGGGAAAATAATTCACTATAATTGTTGTTGAGGCAAGATTTGAACTAGCAACCTTCAGGTCTTCAGACCAGCAAGCTAACCACTAGGCTACAGACAGAGACAGTATGTGAGGGGCAAAGAAAACCTTTAATAAGAGGATCACTGGCTTCTGCTTTAAAGAAAAAGTAAGGAAAGTTACTACAGAGAGCACACACATAAGCATGTTGTCATTGATTGTAATGTGATGATGTGCTGCAAACTGTGGCATTAGCAATTAATGCGTCTCTTAACGACCACCTGTAACCAATTGAGGGTGATGGAGGGGAGCAGAATTCAACATAATGTAACAAGTGTGCTCAACCTGGATTTGAACCAGCGACCTTGGGGTTGGCAAGCAGCCACCCTAACCACTACACTAGAGTAGAGTTGTGGATAGGAGAGGTTGAGACTTTGATGAATGTGAGATTTTTCAATGATGCTTAAAATAAAAAGAAATGAGTAAGAAGAGGACTTTTTTGTGACCTGTGACTATTATTAGCAGAATTAGCAGAATAAATTGACAAAGACATGCGGAATGGCATACAAGAAACATGTCCATGGAAGGAATTGAACCCACAATTTCATGAGTGGTAACCTAACACACTAACCATATGGCCACAGAGAACCTGAGTTACAATGAGCTTTATACTATGAGGAATCAAAGACTGTCCAATGACAGCTGAATAATTGGAATCAAAAGTCAAGCAATGATGTGAAATGACTGAGGCAGGAATCGAACCCATAACCATATGATCACTAAGCCTTTACTCTGCCACTCGGCTACAGAGAGCACACTGCTTTCAAGACTGTTGTCATTCATTCTAATGTGATGATGTGCTGCAAACTGGTATGAGTAATCAAGGAGATAACAAACACCTGTAACCAATTGAAGGCGGGGGAGGAGAGCAGAATTCAACATAACATAACAAGAGTTCTTCCCTTGGATTCGAACCAGTGACCTTGGGGTTGGCAAGCAGCCACCCTACCCCTACACTACAGTGGAGTTGTGGAGAAGAGAGGTTGAGACTTTGATGAATGTGAGATTTTTCAATGATGCTTAAAATAAAAAGAAATGAGTATAAATTAGCCACACCAAGTAAGAAGAGGACTTTTTTGTGACCTGTGACTATTTTTTGGTGAATTAAAATGAATTAAAAAGCACTTAACAGCAAGTTACAAAGTTGAGCTCCTTCTCCTGCTGCTATGAAAAAAATGCATTGGGTTGAATGAGAGCAGAGAGCTCCCTGGCTGCATTTAAAAAATATTTTAAATTATTATCTAAGTCTCTTTGCATTTTTTTTTTTTTTTTTTAAAGTATATTTTTTGGCTTTTCTTGCCTTTATTTGATAGGACAGTTGAGAGTGTGACAGGAAATGGGAGGCAGAGATGGGGGGAATGACATGCAGGACAGGGCCGTCCGACGCGGGACTCGAACCGGGGCCGCCTGCAGCGAGGACTACAGCCTCAACACATGGGGCGGGTGCTCTACCAACTGAGCTAAACACCGCCCCGTCTCTTTGCATTTTTGACCAGAATTTTAGCCAGAAGACAAGTGTGGCTACAAAACTGGAGAAAAAAATTTGTCTAGAGTTTAATTTGTGGCCGTGCTGACAGTTTAGCCAGAAAAACTCTAGAATGTTTTTTTTGCCTCTCTCCACTCTGACACCACTGTAGCTCTGCTCGTTAGACGCAATACACACCCATTATAAAGCTGAAAAAAATCAGAAAAAGTTAAATATTTGAAAAAGTATAAATAGTTAAAAAGAGAAAAGTAATGCCGATAAAGTTCAAAAAAAGCTGCACGTTTTGATATATGAATTGTAGAAATAGCACAAAGTATGAAGGACTAGAAGAAGACCGTAAAAAGGCGGAAGAAAATGGCCGAACAGAAGAACAATAGTGTGAATGCTTTCAGCATCGGGCACTGGTCCCAACAGCTATGAAATAGCTGCAGGTGCGATTGCCCGTGGCCCTAATAAATAAATAGCTGATCATCTGCAACGGCACAGTGTGTAGTGTCAACACCTGCTCTTGGGACATCCACGGCTGCTTTTTTGTCCCATGCAGTCCCTCCCTGGTTTCATCTGTGTTAATTCAGTCAGGCTGAGTTTCCATTACGTAAGCCTTTGATCTGCCATCAGTGTGACGGGACAATCTATATAGATATAGGTGTATGTGCTGATTCAGATACAATAAATAGGGGTTATTGTGATGATTATTATTATTATTATTATTATTAATTGCATTTAAATGTGCCTGGAACTGTGGAAACCTGCCTGTGAGGTCTTGGTGACGTGTCTGCACTGCGCGCTGGGCAGTCAAATTGCCACTGCGCTGGCTGCGCTTCGCCTTGCGCTGAGATTAGACCAGGTTGGAGCTGGCGAGCTTTCGGTGCACTCTCCGCGCGGTCTATCTGCAACAAATTGTCACTGCGCCACGGTGAATCTGTCGACACCTCCCCCTGCTGCGCGATCACTCCCATCTCGGCGCACAGCAGTCTACCAATTTACCGAATCCGCTGCGCACCTTGTTGCACTGGAGGAAAATGCCACTGCGCCGGCTGCGCCAGCTGCGCCAGCTGCGCCAGGGCTCGCCTCGCTGCACCCCCCTGAGTTGTGCCAGGAAAATAGGGCCCCATGTCTTTCTGAGACTTATTATTAAGTCCAAACGCTGAGGAGGGCGCACATTTCTCTTAGGGCGCTTCATGCATCCTGAACTTGAAGATTCTCCCAGAGCATTGTTCATCCTCCCTGAGCTCTGGTGCTCTTCGTGTGTTTCACACACACCAGTAACAGTCTCAGTGTCATCTCCAGGATCAACAGTGTAATCCGAGTATCCATCAGTGATAATCACAGTCTGTTCTCCTGTCTTTCTCTTTGCATCCAGCATCTGATTTACACGTCTTTTTACACATGTTCCATTTACAGACACCATGTACTGTATGTTACAGCAGTGGTTCTCAACCTTTTTGAGTCGCGACCCCCAATTTAACATGCACTTCTGTCCGCGACCCCCCCCCCCCCACCACACACACACACACAAATACACACACACGCCAGTGTGAACGCATGATGGATAAAGCGCAGCGCTGTCCGCGGTGGGTTTTTTTTTTTTGCCTTTTTAGTTCTTGATCCCTGCGCTGAAAAAATCTATTGGCTGCTGTAGTTTTGTCTCCATGGCCAATGTTTCGACCTGGAGGTTTTCATCAGGGCAAAAGAACAAAACAAAGTGACGTAGTTTAAATAGATGCGGGTGGCGAGTTGATGCGGTGTCCACACACCCGGGCTGGTTTATGTGACATGCGAGGACCTGTCGGCGCAGGAGCGAGTGGAGCGTGGATGCAAGCCAGTCTCCTTCAACCATGCACGGAAAAGGGGAATGATAAGAAAAATGTTTCTAATTTATTAAGAAACAATGCCCAGGGCAGCAATGCATGCCAAGAAACATGTCATTCATTTATCCCCTCCAGTCAACACAGCTGGACACACACAACTCAACTGACGTGTAAATGTAAATAAGTGTTTCAATAGCACTTTTACGATACACGTTTATATCGATAACGTCTGGAAAACCACCTCATGAGAGCGTAAAAATGTTTTTGCGATATTTGAGACTTTTTTTCAAAGTTAAGGTGTCTCCATTACCTGTTTTTACCAGAATCTCACGCGCACAGACCAGAACCATACCGCTTGATACAATGAATTTTGGACAAACAATGAAGCGAAAAAAAACAACTAAAACAACTCTCTGTAACGACCTTTACTGTTATAATGTTTAAGTAGCCTAATGATTAAGTTTAAGTTCTGCGATTTCAGACAGTCTGTGAACGCATGGCCCTATGTGGTGATGAGGTGAGGTGAGGTGAGGTGAGGGGCAGGAGAGAGAGAGCGGTGTCTGTGTGAAATGAGAAGGGCAGACATGAGACAAGTGGACAGGTTCGTTGTTATTGTTTTGGTGTAGTTACGGCCGACAGTAACTGGTTTTGAGTAATACAATGCATGTTTGAGAGTCGCTCGTCGTCCTTCTAACGTCCGGTCGGACGCTACATTAATTAATTAATTAATTTTGCATATTTATATTTTTCCAAAATGATTTGGCGACCCCCAGAAATCATCTCGCGACCCCAACTGGGGTCGGGACCCCAAGGTTGAGAATGGCTGTGTTACAGGACCCAAAACATCAGTTATTACACCATTCAACCACTTCTCTCCTCCCCTGTAGTTTTTCACAAGCACAGCCTGACCTATAGAGAAGGACCTGAGTTTTCTCTTTCTATCTGACTGGTCTGGAACATGTTTTGGCCAACCTGACACCCAGTACTGGGCCCATCTTTGCATCCTAGCAGCAGCTAAAGGTGGTACTCCTGTTTTTGGACCTAGGATCTTCAGTAATGGTTTGTGGTCTGTTATCAATGTAAACTTACGACCAAACAAATACTCATGATACTTTATCACTCCAAAAACCAGGCCTAATGCTTCTTTTTCTATTTGGGAGTAGTTCTTCTCAGCTTTGGTAAGCATACGAGAAGCAAAAGCTACAGGTTTTCATTACCATCAGGCATTTTGTGTGAGATGACTGCACCTACACCTACTGGTGAAGCATCACAGGCGAGTATAAGTGGTAGTTCTGGATCATAATGTACAAGGACTCTGTTAGAGAGAAGCTGCTTTTTAGCTTCTTCAAATGACTTCTGACATGATGGTGACCACTCCCACTTTGCATCTTTCTGTAGCAGTTCTGTCATAGGTGCTATCAGAGTAGAAAGATTTGGAATAAACTTTCCATAATAACTTAACAGTGATAAGAATTAGCTCTGTAACTGTTGTGGGAATAGCCGCCTTAGCAATAGCCTCACATTTCTCTTGCATTGGATGAATCCCCTCTGCATCAACAACATGTAGATAAGATACACTGTGTTGAAAGAAAGCACATTTTGCTCTGTTCACCCTGAGGTTGTGGCTTTTCAGTCTTTTCAAAACCTCTTCCAGGTGTTTCATGTGCATCTCTGTGTCCTGACCAGTTATCAGTATGTCATCCAAATGACAAATAACACCATCTATGCCCTGCAAAACTTGATCCATTAACTTTTGAAATATAGTAGGTGCACTGGCTACACCGTAGGGATGTCTCTTTACTTGGTAGAGCCCTTTGTGTGTATTTATGGTCAAGTACTGTTTAGAACTCTCATCTAGCTCTACTTGCTGATACGCTTGTGACAAATCAAGCTTGGTGAATTTCTTCCCTCCTGCAAGTTTTGTGAACAAATCTTGTGGTTTCAGTATTGGGTACTGATCTACTTCAAGCCAGGGGTTGATAGACACTTATACCTATAGTCCCCACAGATTCTCACTGTCTGATCAACCTTTGGAATGTTGACAGTTTGTGCAGCCCATTCACTGAAATTCACAGGTGTGATGACCCCATCAGCCTCCATTTTGTTTAGTTGGGCTTCCACGGCGTCCCTAATTGCATAAGGCACAGGCCGTGGTTTACAAAACTTGGGAACAGCCCCTGACACCACATGTAGTTTAGCTTTAATGCCTGTCACTTTCCCTAGGCTGGACTGAAACACCTCTGGGTATCTGTCACATAGCTCAAAGCTATCAGGTGCTACTCTGTTTACAACTGACCAAATTTAGTTTCAGTTGCTGGATCCAGTCTCTTCCTAACAATGCTGGACCATCTCCTTTAACCACAAGGAGGGGAAGTATGCGTGTGCTTCCATTACACTTTAACAGAAATACTCCCCATTAGTCTTAGTGACTGCTTACTGTAGGTTCTCACCACACAACTCGAAGGCATTAGTTTTTCTTTCTTAAACCTTCTTTTGTACAGTTTTTCAGAAATCACTGACACGGCTGCACCTGTATCTATTTCCATTTTTAACCGTTTCTCATTTACCCTCACATACACATAATAAGGTTTTATAATCTCTGTACCTGCTTCAGATGCAGTGTCTTCACTTTCAGTCTCTATTGAAAACAGTTCTACGTCTCTGACGTTACCTGTCCGGTACTGTGTGACAAAGCCAGGAAGTGTAGTCTCTGCTGCTCCACTCGGCGTACCGAGTGACGGCAGGCTTGGCGCTCCAGTCGGCGTCTGGCGGACTTTATCCCGGTCGCTCTCATCTGCTCGGGCTGTAACATCGTGCTTGGTCCATTTGGTCGGTTTATCTTTTCTCCCCTCTTGTCGGGATCTGCATGCCTTGGCGATGTGTCCTTTCTTCTTACACACCTGGCAGTCCACCTTTTTGAAGCGGCACCCCTCCGGCGTGTGCCCTTTACTGGTGCATCTGTAACATGGTTTTCCGCGCTCTTCCTTTTTTGACATGGATGCCTTAGAAATGGCCTTGAAAGCTTAGTGTGACCACTGCTGCGCATTTTGTTTCGTTACTTAATGTGCCAGTCCCATATCATAAGCTGCTGACAATGTCAAGTCTTTTGAGTGAGCAGCAGTCAGCATGCGGTCCCGTAGCTCTGCACTTTTAACTCTGCACACAAACCTGTCCCTGAGAGCATCGTCAAGAAAAGTCCCAAAGTGGCACGACGCCGCTAGCTTTCTCAGGCTAGCCATGTATTCACTGATTGACTCATCTTCTCTCTGGTTTCTGGTATTAAACTTGTATCTTTCAGCAATGAAGTTTGCCTTAGGCACAAAGTGTGCGCGCATTAACAGAATGAGCTCCGTTAACTTTTTCTTGGACGGTTTTTCCGGTACACAGAAGTCCATTAGCAGCATGTGGTTCTTTTTACTGGTTCCAGTGTGCCATTCCGAAGGGCCGCCATTTCGAACGTTTACTTTCATATTTCGGAATGCCAGCCGTTAACTCATTGAGTGCGGCGCTCCTTTCCAAAGTTTTAGTCAAGTGTACCAGCAATTTAGACAATTTTTGACGATTTTTGTAGAGCCACAGTGTATTCTATATTATTGCCACCAACACATACTGTGGCTCATTTGAAAGGTGAAACTTTATGCTTCAAATGGTCACAAACCGTTTGTTTCTACGGGCTTCCGTTCCTGAGAAAACTCGAGCTAAACATGGCTGGGTTTCACCAAAATCCCTGCTTTTTTTCTAGAAAAGGAGATACAGCGTCTTTTATGAAAGGCAAGGCAAGGCAATTTTATTTGTATAGCCCGTTTTTACAAACAGTTTGTCTCAAAGGGCTTTACATGGCATCATAACAACATCCTCTGTCCTTAGACCCTCACATCGACTGAGGAAAAACTCCATGGAAAACCCTTTTAACAGGGAAAAATCGGAGAAACCTCAGGGTGAGCAACAGAGGAGGGATCCCTCACCCAGGACGGACAGACGTGCAATAGATGTTGTTACAGACAAGACAGTTTACAGTTTACAGTTTATGAAAGGTGCTCCGTTTGTGCCTGTTGCTCTTCTGACACTCGCATTTCTGGATCAAAGGGCTTGTGTAAGATAAATATATACAACAATTGTTGTTCTATTCACAAAACCACCATCGGGGGCGGGGGGGCGCCACTAAACACGGCCTCTCGCCGCGGAATGTGATGGTCTCTGGGCCACAGCAGGTCGGGAACACCGATTCCACCGGTGGTCGCGGTCCTTCTGTGGTACTGGTCGGTGCCGGTCTGCTTTGGCCCAGAGACCATTCCATTTTACCGCGGGAGGACTTTGGGGAGGACATGGTGTTGCTCCAGATGAAGACCGGGCGGGACTGTCGGCTGAGAGCTTCCTGTTTCAGCTCCGAGCTCCTGGAGCCTCGCGGGTGAGAGCAGAGCAGCTGCTGCATCCACATGCAGAACTCCGTTTGCAAAAGCCGAGTTATGATAAAAACTTCCAGATCATGAGCTGTCATGAGTTTTTGATCGTCATCTATTTCAGTTCTCCTTGTCGTAGAGTCCCCAAATTTACACATAAGGTGTGTTAAAGTGTCTAGTTTCATAATTGAAAAAAAAAAAAAGCAAAAAACGAGAAATTACGTTTTTGGCACTCAACGCATGGGAACGAAAAACGAGAAATTACGTGGTTGGCACTCAATGAGTTAATTATGTTTGACACTCAATGAATTAATAAAAAGGGCCACCATTCCGAACCTGAAAAAAAGTGTGCCATTTCGAAAAGTTGGTTAAATATGCTGTCATAAAGCCAATTCATTGAATGCTGCAGTAGTCCAGTGGGTAGAGCCTTAGATATATAAGAAGACTAGATGACTCACCCGCCGCTGCTGCCCAATGACACAGCGGAGCCAGAATGGCGGCCATCGTGGGACGGGCAACTCTCTCCCTCAGAGCATTAAGCCTGTGGTGCATGTTCTGCTATAATGACCACAACTTGCTCAGTTTTTGTCCGATTTCAAAACAGTTTGATTTTTTATGAACGTCTATGCAGTTATAATGCAGCATACTTAAAATCACAGATAATTTTAATCATGTTGTTTTTTTGTAAAAGTAACATTATAGTGACATTATGCAAACAGTTAAAGTAGTAGCTACATACTGATTTATTTTTCACAGAGTTATGAATCATTTTTTTAGTGAAGATGAGTGGATCACCATCTACTGCTCTGTAACTGCAGCCAGAGTCAGAGCAAGTTGCCCGTTCCAATATGGCCGACTGTGAGCTACGCCTGCATGTAGTCCGATCTAGCCCCTTGGGTAGAGCAGTTACCTGCCATGTAGGTGACCTGGGATCGAATACAGGAAGGGGGGCACACTGACAGTTTTTTGTCTTGTTTATTATTAGCCGGCCGGGGACACACCGGCTGGCTAATAATGTGTCGTTCACACACACTAGACGTTTCGCCGGCTCGCACCCTGCAGCGATCATTTCATCTGGTCTTTTTTCCGTGAGCGATCGCATCAAGCCGGGCAGGAAGTCAAACAAAGACACACAAGAGAATCCGGTCCCGACCCTTCAAAAAAAAACACAACGATTGACACCTTCGGAATGGCGGCCCCTCGGAAATTCAGAATGACAGACCTTTGTAAATTTTCAGAATAGAGGACCGTCGGAATGGCAGTCTTTCGGAATGGCGGTCGCCCCCCCTTTTTACCCACCACAGTGAGGAACATGGCCTTGGACTTTTCTTCCCCCAGTTTTAGTCCGTTGGCCACAAAGAACTGTTCCAACCTTTCCACATAGGCATCGAAATCTTCTTCTCTCATCTCGACAGAGTTTCACTGAACAGAACTCTTTTCACCCACATGACATCCCATCCTCATCAAGTTCAAGTTCAAGTTCACTTTTATTTGTATAGCACAGTTAAAAAGACCTGTGACAGTCGTCCAAAGTGCTTCACAGAGCAGAGACAGAAACTAACGAAGAAGACTGCTATTGGCTTATCTCGAGAAATTATTTTAATTCCCACTGTTAATGTGTCACTTTATTAAGTTTTTTCATGCGATAAAGTAACTGTTTAGACCCCCAATATGCGGTTAGTTTATCCAAATGACGCCTGTTTGGAAGTTTGCTCCGCCGTTCGCGGAGCAGTGAAGCTCAATCTGTGGAGCAGCTAAGCTAACTAGGCTACCACCGGACGAGCGGTCTATCACAGAGGCTACCGCCGGGCTGCTGTGGTGGTCGGCCGGCTAACCTCCGCTGTCATCCAGGTCTCCCCCGGCTCGTTTTTTCGCCCGGAATGATGAAGCTGGTTAGCCAGCCCACCGCAGCAGCCCGGCTGCTGTTTAGATCTGATTAGATGTTTAGATGTTAGACTGTTTAGATCCCCAATATGTGGTTATTTGTATACAAATGACGCCTGTTTGGAAGTTTGCTCCTCTGTTAGCCTAGTTAGCTGCTAACTAGGCTACCACCGGGCGAGCGGTCTATCACAGAGGCTATAGCCGGGCTGCTGTGGTGGTCGGCCGGCTAAGCCGCGGCGTCTTCTCGGGGGAGAAAACGGGCACTTCAGTAAACCGGTTGCTGCCTCTGGATGAGCAGATCACCACAGAGGAAGCAGCCGGGGCTGCTGTGGTGGTCCGCCGGCTAAGCCGCGGCGTCATTCCAGGGGAGAGACCAGCCCCAACCCGGTTGCTGACTCTGGATGAGCGGATCATCACAGAAGCAACAGCCGGGCTGCTGAGGTGGTCGGTCGGCTAATCTGCGTCGTCCTCCCAGGGGAGAAAAGGAGCCCATCAATCTACCGGCAGTTTTTTAGAGGTTTACCGCCGGCTGGATGAATTATTTTTAGGCGATACATGTTGTCTCATTCAGTGGTGTAGTCTGTAGGCTATATCAACAAACAAAACTATTATAAAACGGTCAGTCAGTTGACATTAACAATGCAGGTCGTTTTCTCCCCTGGGAGGAGACCGCGGCTTAGCCGGCCGACCACCACAGCAGTCCGGCTATAGCCTCTGTGATAGACCGCTCGCCCGGTGGTAGCCTAGTTAGCAGCTAACTAGGCTAACGGCGGAGCAAACTTCCAAACAGGCGTCATTTGTATAAAAATAACCACATATTGGGGATCTAAACAGTCTAACATCTAAACATCTAATCAGATCTAAACAGCAGCCGGGCTGCTGCGGTGGGCTGGCTAACCAGCTTCATCATTCCGGGGGAAAAAACGAGCCGGGGGAGACCTGGATGACAGCGGAGGTTAGCCGGCCGACCACCACAGCAGCCCGGCGGTAGCCTCTGTGATAGACCGCTCGTCCGGTGGTAGCCTAGTTAGCTTAGCTGCTCCACAGATGGAGCTTCACTGCTCCGCGAACGGCGGAGCAAACTTCCAAAGAGGCGTCATTTGGATAAACTAACCGCATATTGGGGGTCTAAACAGTTACTTTATCGCATGAAAAAACATTAAAACTTAATAAAGTGACGCATTAACAGTGGGAATTAAAATAATTTCTCGAGATAAACCAATAGCAGTCTTCTTCGTTAGTTTTCATCCAGCTACTCGCCAACACTGCCCCCCCTGGTGAGGAGAGCGGCCCTTTGTGAATCAGCAGCTGTGAGTTTGTGGATTCTGTGTGGATCTCGGCAGGATTGTCTCAGAAATACGTCATTGCGGAAAGAGATGCGTGTGTGTGATTGGTGATCCACAAATGCAGAGTCACACTTCACAGACAGAATTTTCGGTTTTACAAATGGCTTTTTTGTTTTTACAAATGGAAAATTATACATTTACAAATATACAATATATTTACAAATACACATTTATTTGTAAAAACCAAAATACAAGTTACAAATTAGAAATTTGTATTTGTGGATAGCAAAACACGTGTGCAAACCAAGGAACATTTGTAGATCACCCTTTGTGGATAGCAAAACACGTGTGCAAACCAAGGAACATTTGTAGATCACCTTCTGTGCGTTTACAGATATTAATGAGACAAAAATAACTCCATAGAACAGGGGTGATGTGTTGATGTTTTTTAGTGCCGGTCAAAAGGCGAGCAGCAGCGTTTTGCACCAGCTGCAGGCAACGGAGTGAGCTCTGGTCTAGACCAACATACAATGAATTACAAAAATCGAGCCTACATGTTACAAAGGCATGGATAACTCTTTCCAAGTCATTAAAAGATAAATAAGGCTTGACTTTTGATAAAATACGAATTTGGTAAAAAGACCCTTTTACCACTGAGATGATTTGCTTCTTAAAATCAAGTTTACTATCAAAAGTAACCCCGACTTCCGGTGGCACAAGCTCGAGGATGGACGTGTAAAAAGTTGCTCTCTGCCGGTTAGGTAAACCCCCCAAATTCAAAAGGTTTCTTAAACTAAGACTGACCTAAACACACCCGAAGATGGAAGGGGGGAAGGAAAGGGCCCGTGGTAGGTCCCAAAGAAGAACTAAGAAAGACGACTTAGATCGGGAGGACGACGCCATGGAAAGCACAAACACAGAAGAAGATGGCGGCGAGGAGGCACCAGCTACAAAGCTAACGCCAGGTGAAGAGTCCGCAATACTGACTACCATAAGAGAGCTGATGACGGAAATCAAAACCGATATTGCAAATCGACTAACTGACTTTCAAAATAGTTTCCAGTCAGATATTAAGAAACAGCTGAACGAAATGAGAGCTGACATTAATCAAGAGATCGAGGACTCATCAAGACCGAACTAAGTGAGGACATCCCCCCCGACACGAATCTGGGCATTGAGCGGGCGCATAGAGCCCTGGGCGCGAGGCCCCCGGACAATGCTACTCCAAGATCCATAGTCATAAAATTCCTGAAATTCACAACTAAGGAAAACGTTATTCGTGCCGCCTGGAAGAAGCCTATCACTTTTGAAGGCAAACGGCTGTCCTTTGACCATGACTACGCAACTGAAGTGCTGTTATAACGAAAGGAATACACGATAATAAAGAAGACACTTAAAGAAAAAGGAATCCGCTTTCAGACTCCGTTAACAAGGATGCGAGTATTCCTTAAAGATGGGCCTGTTACATATCACAGTGCTGAACAAGCAGCGGAGGGTCTACGTGCCAGAGGGATTGCAGTGCCCCACACCCGACAGACCAAGAAGACGCCGGACAACCCTCAGCTACCGTGGGAGAACGTGAAGGACCCCCGCCACGACCCGGGAAAATTCCAACGAAGCATCCGCGAGAGACTGCGGGGATTTCAGCGGCGCACCGGAGAGGAGGATACTACACCCGCTGGCGACTGAGAGAGAGAGCTTGGCTACTTTATTCCCTCTCTGGCCCGCATCGGTCCTTGGATTTTGTTTTTGTTTTTTGACTGCAAAACGGGGATACGTAAGTTAACGCCTCAAAATTAATGATTGATTAGGTTGGTGATACACAGGCTCGGTCCCGTTGAGACTTATAAGTTTTGAATACTCCCACTCGAACCATAGCGTTTGTGCTGCTCAACTGCAGCTGGAATATACTTCATTACGTTTTGATCTTTGGGACATAATAACGGACCCTAATGTTACAAACTCTGTCTAATAAAACACCGGTAAATACGGAGCAAGCCACCAGCGAACTACTAGTTGTACTAGTCAGGGGCCCCACCCAGTGGTTGGAACACACCCCCACCTCAGAGGTTGGATTAGTCTGAACCTCCAAGTTGGAAGCACACTCATTTAACCTGCATTATAGTTATGTTTGTTCATACTTTTCTGTTGTGTTACATTGTTATTATGTTCTGAGGTCCAAGAGGTTATTGCCACAGGAACTGAGATGCTTCACAATTGTAGATTATGGGTGAAAGAGAATTTCATGTTGTCACACTCAATGTAAATGGGCTCACCAGCCCTATTATATTAAGAGGGCAAAGATGATAGCTAAGGCTAAAAAGGAGAAATCACAAATTGTATTCTGGCAAGAAACACACTTACAGTCTTCTGAACATGAAAAGCTAAAAAAGATGGGATTCAGAAATACATTTTATTCCTCTTACAAAAGAGGTCGCAAACGTGGGGTTGCAATTTTGATTTCAAACTCAGTTAACTTTGAATTTATATCAGAGATTAAGGATAAGGAGGGAAGATTTATATTGGTCAAGGGTAAATTGGACCACAAAGAGGTGACCCTACTTAATATATATGCCCCTCCTGGTAGCAATAAGGCTTTCTTCAAGAAAATCTTTGATTTAATTATATGTGAAACTTTTGGTGTTCTCATTTGTGCAGGGGATTTAAATATGATACTGAACCCAAAACTAGACACAACTAACCAAAGAAGAAAAAAAAATAACTTAGAAACATGGGTAAAGAAAAGACTACAGGATTTAGGATTGATAGATATATGGCGCGATCTCCATAAACAAGATCGACAATACACTTTCTATTCTGCACGCCATAATGTACACTCCAGAATAGATTACTTTTTTATGTATAACTCCGAAAAACATAGAGTAAAGGAATGTAGGATGGGCACAAGAGACCTGTCAGACAATTCTAGCTTGTACTTAAAATTACACGTGGATAGCAAACGCAAAAATACGTTATGGAGATTAAACACAAGTTTGCTAAATGACCCAGGATTTAAAACAACTATTAAAGGAGAATTACAAACATACTTGGAAAATAATAACAATGGGCAGGTGAATGCTGTGACACTGTGGGACGCTGCAAAAGCTGTCCTCAGAGGTAAAATTATTTCAACTACTGTCTTCATGAAGAAGGCACAAGCCCAAAGACTGATTGACCTGCAAAATAAACTCCTAGAATTAGAGCAGTTGCATAGTAAGCAGAAAACTCCCCTCCTACTGCAACAGATGAGACCTGTTAAGCAGGAAATAGATAAAATTCACAGTGAAGAGTTAGAGAAAAAGCTCCGGTTTTTGAGGCAAAAATATTATGAGACAGGTTCAAAAGCAACAAAACTGTTAGCTTGGAGGCTACGCAACCAACGAGCTGAAAACACTATTCATGAAATAAGAGACCCCAACTCTAATAAAACAACCTGCACTCTAGATGGCATTCAAAAAGCGTTTGAGACATATTATGAATCCCTGTACACACAGCCAGATAGAGCAGAGGCACATACTGTGGAACAGTTCTTAAATCAGCTAGATCTTCCTTCTATTGGAAAACTACATAATGATGATCTCACAAAAGAAATAACTACTGAGGAAGTTGACAAAGCAATCTCTGGCCTGAAAGCAGGGAAATCGCCAGGTACCGACGGGTTCCCTGGTGAGTGGTATAAGTCTTTTAGAGATCAAATAACTCCTCTACTTTGTGAATGTTTTAATTATGTCCTAAAAGAGGGAGTTTTGCCTCCATCCTGGAGAGAAGCCATTATATCTATAACCCCAAAAGAAGGCAAAGACAGAAAAAAATGCAGTGGATACAGGCCAATTAGCGTGCTAAATCAAGATTACAAATTATACGCTTCCATATTGACTAAAAGGATGGAGAAGGTGCTACCATTAATAATAAATGAAGACCAAACCGGCTTTATAAGTAACAGACGGACCCAGGATAACATAAGGAGGTGCCTTCATATAATAGAACAAATAAAACACGAAAGGACTAGCGCCATCCTGGTGAGTCTCGACGCTGAAAAAGCGTTCGACTCGGTGGGGTGGGAGTACCTCTACCAGGTAATGGAAAAATTTGGTTTCTGTAAAAAATTTATACAGTGTATTAAAACATTATATACATTACCAACAGCTAGAATTAAGATAAATGGTCATTTGTCCAAGACTATACACCTACAACGAGGATGTCGCCAGGGCTGTCCTGCTAGCCCAGGACTTTTTAATTTGTTTATAGAACCATTAGCCCAACTAATTAGGCAGGAGACAGCCCTTGAAGGCATCACAATAGGAGGTACAGAACATAAAATATGTCTGTACGCGGACGATGTCCTGGTAGCTTTGAAAACACCAGCGTCAAGTGTACCATTCCTTATGGATCTCCTAACAATGTATGGCACACTTTCAGGTTATACCCTCAATATAGAGAAAACCCAAGCTCTGGTCTTTAATTTTAACCCCCCGCAGGATCTTGCAAACAGATACAACTTCAAATGGAACTCTACAAGTATAAAATATTTGGGAGTGAAACTGACAAGGATACAACTCACCTCTACAATGAGAATTATACAGTTGTTAACAAAAAGATAGGTGACGATTTTGATAGGTGGGGCTCACTTCCTCTTGACTTCGGCAGCCGAATAATGACCACCAAAATGAATATCCTACCTCGTTTACTATATTTATTTCAATCATTACCAGTTAAAATTCCTGACTCACAGTTTAAAGTATGGGATAAGCAAATTTCAAGATTTATATGGGAAGGGAAAAAACCACGAATAAGATACAATACATTGCAGCTGCCGAGGGAAGAGGGGGGGATGGCTCTACCATGCTTGAGGGATTTTTATGTAGCAGCACAATTAAGACCTTTGATTCTTTGGTGTAACCCCGAGTATGAAGCCAACTGGAAAGGTATTGAATTATCAATATCAAGTAGACCTGTACAATCTTTGTTGGGCTGCCCTTCTGTTATTAAGGACTTACCTGATCTCCAGAATCAATGGGTTTGTTTTTCACTGAATGTGTGGCTAGACTTTGTGAAGAAATTTCAGATCCAAAAAGAAATAATAATATTGAGGTGGCCAGCATACGACCCAGATTTTAAGCCAGCATCCCTAGATTCAAAATACAGACAGTGGATAAGGTATGGAATTACATCATACTCCTCATTAGTGAAGGATGGGAAATTAATGGACTTTCAGTCTATATCTGGAAAATATGGTCTAGAAAGACAGGATTTGTATAGACACACACAAATACAACACTATTATCAAAGTGAGGTGAAAGGACAGGGTACAGAAGAACAATCTGGGGTTACACAAATGTTCATGAGAGCTTATAACTCAAAGTCCTCCCGACGAATTATTGGGAATCTGTACTCAAGTATTTCATTGATGAAGACCCACTCAACAGATTATATAAAGCAAAAATGGGAAAGAGAGTTGGAAATTGTAATCTCCCCAGAGGAATGGACTGCCATAATACACACCCAGATGTCGACCACAAACTCACAGTGTTGGAGAAGCTTCTGCTGGAAGAACTTGGTGAGGTTTTTCATAACCCCCAGAATGTCTGGAACAAACAGGACACCAGACCCAATGCTGGAGACAATGTGGACAATTAATGGCGGACCACACTCATATTTTTTGGACCTGCCCTGCCTTGCAACCTTTCTGGACCCAAGTACAAGCCACAACAAAGAGGATTCTGGGATTTGATATTGACTTCACTTGTGTTTCATTTTATTTGGGGAATATATCAAAGGATCTGCATAACAGTTCAGTTCAGTTTTATTCACAGGGATATATATTTATTAAAGATCCTCATGGCAGCAAGTAAAAAAGCAATAACCAGATGCTGGCTTCTTAGAGAACCTCCCACCCTGAACCTATGGAAAAATATAATAAAAGATATATACAGTATGGAAAGTATAACTTTCATTTTGAGATTACAGAAGGAAAAGGGGAAAGACTACTGGGCAAAATGGGTTACATACCTAGCCGAGTGCGACGGCTGAAATTGTCGTAGATTATGAACAAAAGTTTATCACCCTGTGGCGAGTACCTATGAGTATTATTCAATGTGACAGAATGTTTGTATATGACCTCATGTTTGTATTTGACCTCATGTTTATGTTAATGAAAACAAGAAAAAATAAAGTAAAAAAAAAAAAAAAAAAAAGGAACCCCAAGGCTTTTTATAAAAGGAGTGGTGTTAAAAGCAAGGAGATCCTGACCATAAATTGTGTGTAAGCTGCCTTCTGGGAGGCCAAATACGGTGACCTCATCACCAAAAGTCTGTTGTGTCATCAGATTGTGTGGGAAAGGAGGTGAAAAACGACTACCAGGAGTGCTAGCAGGCAGCAGCCATTTATTTGCGTGCAGGCAGGGGGACATGAATGTAAAAGCGCCCCTCACTGACCTGAGGAGGAAACCCTGTGACACTCTCTACTACATACTTCTAGCACCCTCTAAAGCCTGGTACACACATAAAGATTTTCTAAATCTCAACCAATTTTTTTATCTGTGAGAGACCCCACACATGAAGATAAAAATCTGTGATTGAACAGTTTTGATCGTATTGTGTGTGGTGTGCTGCGATATTCCAAACACAGCACACCACACATTAAGATTTTTCAGAATCTTGACCCTCCGGTCAGAAAACTCAGAAAGAGGTCTGCAGCATCACCAGCAATACCAGGGCAGGGGTATTGTTGTAGCTACTCTTTCGGGTCTATTTCCGGAATGGACAATGAGAGCGACGTACTTTTTTTAAAATTGAAAGCAGGACACTTCAGCCTTTACAACGATCCCATCTGTGTGTGTGTGTCTGTGTGTCCGGACACCGAGCAGTCAAGCGGCTGTCCAATAGGGACCCGTGCGCTGTCACATGACGGGCTGTGAGCGGCGGTCACATGATCGTTTAAACATGGCTGCTCTATTGCTGGCTGTTGCTGGCTATGATCATTACCGTCTTTGCTATTGGCTATAAGGAAATCTCCCGTGTATGCGTGAATGTCTGTGTGAACCTCATGTAATGCCAGGGCTGCACCGTGGCTCTCTGTGGGGTTGCCGGTGTTGTGCCGAGAAGTGGCTTGCCGCGAGCAGCATGCAGAGCTCAGCAAGCAGGCACTTCTCGGCACAACAACACTCAATGGCCATTCACTTGTTCATTGTAATAGTTATTTCTTTGGAGATTGAGGTGCTCATGTGATATTAAAATACTTTTTCAATATTTTGTCCATCAAAATATGCATCACATAGCCTAGGTTTTCTCCATAAAGTAAACATTGCTTGCGTCTCACAGATGAGAGCTCGTGAAAATGAAAGTGACGTCTTACAACTCGTGCAGTGAAGTTCAGAGGCAGTTATCACATTAACCAGGTGAGAGGAATTATTTGATGAGCTATTATTTAGAAAATATATATTTCTATATCGGACCTTGAACCAATGTATTTGAGTCTCATATTCAGGTTGACAGCTGCTGTACGTCACGGAAATCAAGGAATGACATACTGAAATAGACATTATATGAACTGGCATTTTTTTGGGGCTGCCCTTATTAATGAAAGAGACTGCTGCAGCTAACCCTACAATTTCTCTGCCTATCTGAGACAAACGCGGCCACATCTGTGATTTTGGTCACCTTTTTGGTTAAAACACGTGTGTATGTGCATGGAGGCCATTCAGATGGAGCATCTTTAGTGCACACATATCACAGATTACTTTCAACCCAAAGCGACGCGCATTCTGGTTCCTGACTTTTATTTTGAAAAGTCAGGAACCAGACAGGAGTGATTAGTGTTTCCTGTTTCCTGTCTGTGACTGAGCTTCTCCACAACATGTAGTGAAGCTCAGGTGTTAAAGAGCTGATAGGAATCAGTCCAGAACCGACATCAAACACATGATCAGTGTCTGAAAGAGGAAAACACCACCAAAAGCTTCTCAATCATTTCACACATTTGGAGTAAAAACCAGACCAGATGACACAGAACTGAAGAGACTCAAACTAACAGGGAGTTTGTTTTAGAGTCCAGATTTATGGTCAACAGATAAATAGAGACAGAAACCAGACCAGTTCAGGACCAGGGGCCTCATTTATCAAAAAGGGTGTAAAACTGCTACTAAAACTGTCAAACTGCACGTGAACACACCTCTTACTCCACCCCCAGAACGCCTAGACACAACCATATATGGTCTGCATGTGCATATTAATTAGCCATGTGCTCTGTGGAGCGACTACAAAGTGGCAACGAAGACAATGGGCGGAGGACGGGGGAAAGAAGTGGAACTTCTCCGAAAGCGAGATACACGGCATCAGGGCAATAAATCAGTCAGAAAAATGATCTTGCATTTTAATAAGCTAAAATAAAAACAAAACCCTCCCAAATCTCAACAAAAGGGAGCAGAAAGAAGAATAATCTTATGTAATCTGCCTTTATCCCAGAAAATCTTTTTTTTCTTCTTTTACCTATGTTAAAACAATGTAAAGCAGGATTTCCAGGATAGTTACCATTTATTTGAATGCCTTTCCACTACACAGTTACAGCTCTACTGGACTCTGTTTAGGTCATTTCCCATTACAGCTGAGTCCTTCATAGTTCCTCCTCAGGTCCGCGTTGCCTCGCTCTTTATTCCCCTCATCAGCTCCAAACACACGTGCACCTCGTTAACTCAGGTGACAGAATAATAACAGTCTCAGTAGGCTGCAGATCAGTGGGCGCTGCTGCCGGTGTGTTTTTAAACATGGCGGGGTTGATCCTTGTCAGACTTCACACTAGAGTGTGTAAAAGCAAAAAAGCGAAATCCTCAATCCGCTCTGTTTATCAATTAACATAGAGCCTAGTGTTATTATAGAGCGGGTTGGATTGCCAGCATCAACAGTCCACCACTACCACTAGCCTACTTACTTCAAAAAATCCTACTGTGCTCTTCTAAATGTACTCCGCGCTCCTCTCTCCCTCTCACACTGCAGCACAGTTAAATTTCCGCACTTTTTCCAGTCAGGTTTTGGCTTGATAGATCCCAAATTTGGCGGAGAAAAGTGCGTACGCACAAAACAGGGGGAAAAGGGTGTAAAAAAAGATGTATCCACGATGATAAATGAGGACCCTGGTCTTCATTCAGCTCGTCTCTCTACACTTGTCTTCCTCTACTTACTTACTTTCTCTCTCTCTGCTCCTCTGCTTACTGAAGCCCCACCCCTTTGAGGTAGTTAACCAATCAGAGCTCAGATGTGGAGCTGTGACATGTTGTTGTTGTTGATCCAGAAATGTCTTGACAGGAGGAAGAGGAGTGGTGTCTCTGTGCACCAGCAGCTGTCCTGCTGTGGTCTCTGTCAGGACGTCCTGAAGGATCCAGTCTCCACCAGCTGTGGACACTGGTTCTGCAGACAGTGCTTCACCTCAGACTGGGACCAGTCTGGTTCTTCAGGACCCCCGTCCTGTCCCCAGTGTGGACAAAGACCCAGAACCAGAGGTGAGCTGCAGACAGCCAATCAGAGCAGCTGTGGACAAAGTGAGACTGAACATCTGTCTGCTGATGTGGTCATTAGTGAAACCAGGACCTGTTGTTTTCTCCAGAGTCATTGTTCCATCACACAGCACTGACATTTAAGATGATGATTCAAACCTTCTCTTTGTTGTCTGTAGTTTTTCTGTAGCTGATGAAAATAATCTGATCAGATTGTCAGACTCTCTGTCTTCAGTCTGACTCTGTCTCTTGTCTCTCAGCAGATCGTGGTCTGCAGGAGGTTTTAGATCAACATAAGATCAGTCTGAGGAGCAGATGTGAACGAGTGACTGAAGGAACTGAGGAAACAGGAAGTGGAACAGGAAGTGGAACCCTCCTCAACAGGATCTACACTGAGCTCTACATCACAGAGGGACAGAGTGAAGAGGTTAATACCCAACATGAGGTGAGACAGCTGGAGACAACGTCCAAGAAGAAGACCCTCCATGACACTCCAATCAAGTGCAACGACATCTTTAAAGACTCACCT
Source organism: Trachurus japonicus (assembly GCF_045865225.1). Classification (NCBI taxonomy): domain Eukaryota; kingdom Metazoa; phylum Chordata; class Actinopteri; order Carangiformes; family Carangidae; genus Trachurus; species Trachurus japonicus. The sequence goes on from NC_140917.1 coordinate 139,914, forward strand.
GTCCAACAGAGAGAGGACGACTCTACGGTCTCACCTGTCCAACAGAGAGAGGACATCTCTACGTTCTCACCTGTCCAACAGAGAGAGGACGTCTCTACGGTCTCACCTGTCCAACAGAGAGAGGACGTCTCTACGGTCTCACCTGTCCAACAGAGAGAGGACGTCTCTACGGTCTCACCTGTCCAACAGAGAGAGGACGTCTCTACGGTCTCACCTGTCCAACAGAGAGAGGACGTCTCTACGGTCTCACCTGTCCAACAGAGAGAGGACGTCTCTATGGTCTCACCTGTCCAACAGAGAGAGGACGTCTCTACGGTCTCACCTGTCCAACAGAGAGAGGACGTCTCTACGGTCTCACCTGTCCAACAGAAACCCATCAGAGTGGTTCTGACCAACGGCGTTGCTGGCGTTGGAAAAACCTTCTCGGTGCAGAAGTTCACTCTGGACTGGGCCGAGGGCTTGGAGAACCAAGATGTCAGTCTGCTGGTTCTGCTTTCGTTCAGGGAGCTGAACCTGATCAGAGATCAGCGGTTGAGTCTTCTCAGGCTGCTCCATGTTTTCCATCCAACATTACAGAAGGTCACAGCAGAGCAGCTGGCTGTCTGTAAACTTCTCTTCATCTTTGACGGCCTGGATGAAAGCCGACTGTCACTGGACTTCAACAACAGGGAGGTTGTGTCTGATGTCACACAGACGTCATCAGTCAACGTGCTGCTGACAAACCTCATCCAGGGGAATCTGCTTCCCTCGGCTCAGGTCTGGATCACCTCCAGACCTGCAGCAGCCAATCAGATCCCTCCTACATGTGTTGACAGGGTAACAGAGGTCCGAGGCTTCACTGACGCCCAGATAGAGGAGTACTTCAGGAGGAGGTCCAGTGATGAAGATCTGTCCAGAAGAATCATCTCACACATCAAGACGTCCAGGACCCTCCACATCATGTGTCAAGTCCCAGTCTTCTGCTGGATCACTGCTACAGTTCTGGAGCACATGTTGACCACAGACCAGAGAGGAGAGCTGCCCAAGACCACGACTGACCTGTTCTCACACTTCCTGCTGGTCCAGACAAAGAGGAAGAAGAACAAGTACGGTGAAGGACATGAGACGAGTCCACAGGAGCTGACGGAGGCCGACAGGGAAGTTCTTCTGAAGCTGGGGAGGCTGGCGTTTGAACAGCTGGTGGAAGGAAACATCATGTTCTACCAAGAAGACCTGGAGCAGTGTGGTCTGGATGTCACAGAGGCCTTGGTGAACTCAGGACTCTGTACTGAGATCTTCAAAAGAGAGAGTGTGATCTTCCAGAAAACAGTCTACTGCTTTGTTCATCTGAGTGTTCAGGAGTTTCTGGCTGCAGTCTACATGTTCCACTGTTACACCCACTGGAACACACAGGTCCTCAAGAAATTCCTGAGAAAAGACGAAGAGAGAGAAGAGAGCACAGTGCCTTCCTCTGATGAATTCAATGTGAGCAGTCACCCATCGATCAACAACAGTCATCCTCCGATCAATAACAGTCATCCTCCGATCAATAACAGTCATCCTCCGATCAATAACAGTCATCCTCCGATCAATAACAGTCCTCTAACCCTGGATGAGTTCCTGCAGAGAGCCATGCAGAAATCCCTCAGCAGTAGAAACGGTCACCTGGACCTGTTTGTTCGCTTCCTTCATGGCCTCTCTCTGGAGTCCAACCAGAGGCTGTTAGGAGGTCTGCTGGGTCAGACAGACAACAGTCCAGAAACCATCCAGAGAACCATCAACAACCTGAAGGAGATGAAGACTGATGAAACCTCTCCTGACAGAAGCATCAACATCTTCCACTGTCTGACAGAGATGAAGGACCAGTCAGTTCATCAACAGATCCAACAGTTCCTCAAGTCAGAGAACAGATCAAAGAAGAAACTCTCTGAGATCCAGTGTTCAGCTCTGGCCTACATGCTGCAGATGTCAGAGCAGGTTCTGGACCAGTTGGACCTGAGGAAGCACGAGACATCAGAGGAGGGACGAGTGAGACTTATTCCAGCTGTGAGGAACTGTAGGGAGGCTAAGTGAGTCCAGACATAATCAATATAATTATCGATCAGGAGTAGTAATAAATCAAATACCAGTGTTTCTTCTTTATTGATACTATGTTTATTGATCCCACAACAGAAGAGCAGAACCTGTTATTATAGTTCAACAGTTTTGTTCAAGTAAATATATTCATGTTGATGGACAATTTGCTCTCAAATTTGAAAGGTTTTTGCGAGTGTGCTTCCCGTTTCCATGGAAATACATAGGGTCCGACTAATACCTGAAACACAATCAGTCACGTCAGTAGACTCCTATGTGTAATGGAACGTAGTTTAACGCTACAGCAAATAATCCAACCCAGTAACGACCTAGCAACAGAAAAGGTTTTCTAGTCCAAGATGGTGAATTCTGAGCTGATGTTAATGTTTTTATCACGGTCTCTGACTTTCCCGAAGTAAATCAATACCGTGTTGCTGACACAGCTGATGGAGAAAGTCAAACATTTCGATTACTTCAGATCATTTAAAAACCCCAAAATCGCCAAAAAAAAGATAGAATAACATGTTTATTTATTTATTTGAATTGTTCTAAAATGTGAGTAGGCTATGGCAGCTGACAGGAACACTAGAGGAGGTTGATTTAGTTTGTGATTTATTTTCACGAGTAACATAACCTTTCTAAAAAATAAAAATAAGAATCCATGGATTGTTACCATGGAGATGGATACAACAACATGACATGGCAGAGTAATATTATTAGTGATGAGTCAGGCGTGCTGTCATGCTGGTTTGAGCACATTCTAAATTTCCTTTTGACCAATCAGATTGCTTGTTCGGAACTACTTGTTGTATAATTCATCAATAACAGTGAGGTGAAGCAGCAGAATATCAATGCACTGGTAGATCAGCATCAATGCTGCTCCTCATTGATCACCTGAGTGATGAGGATAATTGTGTCCTGTCAAACTCAGTCAGAGAAGATGAGCTGAAGCTCAGATGTTCATCACATCATCACGTCCTGTCATCAGATGCATCAACTGTGTTTTTACTGCAGCTTTACTCTGATTTCATTCTGACACATTTTCTCTCTTCACAGACTTGGTGGTTGTTTCCTCTCAGAGAGTCACTGTGAAGTCGTGGCCTCAGCTCTGAAGTCCAACCCCTCCCACCTGACACAACTGGACCTGAGCTACAACAAACTGAGTGACTCATCAGTGAAGGTTCTCTGTGCTGGACTGGAGAGTCCAAACTGTAGACTGGAGACTCTGAGGTGAGTTCATTGACTGGACCTGTTGGACTTCTTTTTTTTTTTTTTTCAAACTTTATTTTGCAGTTTTCTATTAACAGACATACAACTTCCAAACATAGACCCCCTCCCTCCCACAAGGCTCTTAAAAAAATAAAAAATAAATACAAAAACAAAAAAATACAAAAATTGTCAGACAGTGACCTCTTATCATACGTTTAATCAATTAATGTTTTGAGCATGTTATAAAGTGGTTCTAACTATCCAATACAACTTGTATCATTGAAAGGGAAAACCTTCTACAAATTCTATAAAGGGACTCCAGGTAAGGGTGAAGTTTCTGTGGGCTTTACATATTTTGTATCTCAGTTTCTCTAAAGGTAGAAAAGATAGAACATCCCTCAACCATTGTAGAAATGAAGGGGCTAAGTTTGATTTCCAGTGCGTGCAAGCAGGGAAGCTTAGTCAGGTGTTATAGTCTGACCACAAATTTTGGAAAATATATCAAACATCTGTCTCCAATAGTCGTTGAGGGATGTGCATGACCAGAACATGTGTCCTATTGTGGCAGGTACATAGCTGCACCTCGGACAACTAGGATCTGCAGTGGGAAAAAGTTTTGACAATTTACCCCTTGAATAGTGCAGGCGATGGAGTACTTTAAATTGAATTAAACCATGTCGTATACACAATGATGCGGTATGGATACGCTTTAGACTAGACCTGTTGGACTTTTGTCTGTAGGGACTTTAAGCAACGGCGGATTTTGCCACGGCTACAGCAGCCGGAAATAGATCTCTCCTGACGCTGGTGCCGTAGCCGTCAAATCCGTAGTAGTCATTAAGCAAGACGCTGCGGCTGCGGTAGCTGTCAGATCAAACAGCTGATCGCTCACATGACAGGGTGAGGGTAAATAAACACAGCTGATGTGAGCTACTAGCGCAAACCTGTCAAAATGCCCTGTCCTGCGTCAGGTGCTGCACAGCGTCAGGTAGCCTATAACTTCATATGAACGCAGCTCAAAGCAACCCGGTGCCTCTCACGGTGACCAAGCTCAGATAAATACATTGGATCAGCAGTAGCACCGCGTGTCCTCCCGCATAAAGCCGCAATATACCACTCCTAAAAAAAAACACTACATGCGGCGGAGCTGAAAACAGCTGAATTCTCCTCCACTACAGCTGAACAGCTGACATGTGGTCAAGACGTACAGTGACCTGTCACCAATGTTCCCTCTAATTTTCAAAACTCCTGAGCAGAAATTCAACTCCCCTGATGACCTGCTTGAGTGACTGTGAGCGACAGCTCAAGCATAGTACGTCCACATGCTGGTGCTATGGCCTCACCTCTCCAACTCCAAATATCATGATTAATGTATATATATATATATATATGATATAATATAATGATTAATAGCAGATTATTTTGACAACATTACTACTCCAGTTACAGTTAATGATAACAAAATACAATATTGTTTTGGCAAAATAGATTTTGCATTTATTGCCATATGAACAATTATGTCAAAAAATAACTAACATGATGTCATCAACTCTTGGCACTAGCATTCTTGATATGTACAGTAAAAATAATTTTAAAGCAAAATCTTAAATTGTAGTTGCAATTTACAGACCACAGTGTGTGTGTGTGTGTGTGTGTGTGTGTGTGTGTGTGTGTGTGTGTGTGTGTGTGTGTGTGTGAGAGAGAGAGAGAGAGAGAGAGAGAGCTTTGCCAATGGGCTCCAAACAATGAAAGAAAGGGATAGAAACATTCAGGGGTGTCATGCAACCCAAAAATTGGAGGGGGCACAATGAAGGTGAATGTCATATTGCTTGCAACATTTTCTGGGGGATGCCCTCAAATCACTTATTTTGGGCACCAAGGCTAGTGCTGGGGACCGAAAAGCTGGTAAACTGACTTTCAGAAACATTATCTTGGCTAACAATGTGGAACAATAAGGTGGATGCACTTAAAAAAAACGTATTTTACCGCTCCATGTATTGATTTTTAGGCAGCTTTGTTGTAAACAAATGCACATGGCCATATATTGATTTTTCGCGGCTTCTTTGTAAACTAATGCACATGGCCAGGGACTGCTAGCAAACCAGCAGAAAAGCAAGCGGACTTGCCATTATTTGTAATAGATTTCACTCAATATGACCACTGATCATAGCTATGGTAAAATAATAAGTAAGGTAATGTAAGAAAAAAGAAATTATCCCTCAAGTCTGTGGGTGCACGTGCCCCCTCGTTTCTATTGGTAAATGGTAAATGGTCTTGTATTCATATAGCGCTTTTACTATAACTGAAACGATACCCAAAGCGCTTTACAGTACATCACATTCACCCATTCACACACACATTCACACACTGATGGCGGTAGCTGCCATGCAAGGCGCTAACCACGACCCATCAGGAGCAAGGTGGGTAAGGTGTCTTGCCCAGGGACACTACGGCAGCAACCGGGACAGAGCGGGATTCGAACCGCCAACCCTCTGATCATTGGACGACCCGCTCTACCACCTGAGCCACTGCCGCATTGACATGACGCTGCTGGAAACATTGTCCACTCCACACTTGCCCCTCTGAAAACTCGCCTTTTACTTTTGCGTCACTGCACGTCTTGCAAACGACTCCAGTCTCGGTTGAAAAAGAAAAAAAAATCTCGCCGACTTTTACCGGTGTTCCCTCGTCCGCATTTGTACTATGACCACACACTGTGACAGCCACTCCACTTTCAACGATGCGCGTTTTTTCTTTACCTTTCCGGCAGTCTCACAGCCCTCCCGTTTAGCCACGGCTGAATTGCTATGCAATAACAAAAACGGCACAACAGCGGCGTCATAACACATTGATTGGCTGTCAAGCTAAACAACCTCTGCGTATTGGCTGGACAGCGCCTAGTGGGCATGTTTTTTTAATGATGACTGGCTGACAGCACCCTGTCACCTGTCACTCATTGCAGTGATAAACGCCCATAGAGGTCATCCATTCACAATTCGAAGCGCACATTAGGGAGAAATAAACCGTAAACTAGTCGGAGATATTCGAGTGCGCAACTTTTTTTGTCTTCTGCGCAAAGAGGTGGGGAGCAGTGCGCAATTGCACAGTAAAACACCTTAGAGGGAACAGTGCCTGTCACAGTCTCACCTAAACTTCAACCTCAGACTGTCTGCTTCCTAGATGATCACACAGGGAGAGCATGAATGAGTGTGTTACAGAGTTCTGTATCAGTGTTTAGGCTTATTCGTCAGTGCTTTATGTTGTCATGATAATTAATAGGCCTATATGCTGAGAAATAAGATAAATAAATGTAAATAAAACAAATCCTACAGGGAAGAACAATTTATGTTTAATTAATCAAAGCAGTATTTGTCCATATAATGGTTGTCAATGGATACCAACTTTCTTAGTCCAAAAAGACACACCAGAAAACATCCAGATACCTCCATAGTGCTCGTCTGTAATGTCCTTCTGGTATTGAAGCCCCAACATGAGAAATTGTCCCGAAAAAAATTAAATAAGTCTATATTTTAAGCTTGTTTGTAGCGGAAGCTCCCAGTGTCTCAGTTCACTGCTCTTCCTGTGTCAGTGCAAATCACCGGCGGAACAATTTTTCATGTCGGGGCTTCAACACAAGAGGGACATTACAGAAGAGCAGCATGGAGGTATTTGGATGTTTTTTGGTGTGTCTTTTTGGACGAAGAAAGTTGGTATCCATTGACAACCATTATATGGACAAATACTGCTGTGCGGACCCCCCCGTAAGTCAGAGAAGGAACGGAGGACTCTGAAAATTCTCACAGCTCTTAGTCAACATGAGGGTGAGTAGATAATGAGTGAAATTTGAATTTTGGGTGAACTATCCCTTTAAGTCTCGATCAGCGGAGCAAAGATCTATTTCCGGCTGCCATAGCCGTGGCAAAAATCCACCGTTGCTTCAAGTCCCTATTGTCAGTGATGATGGTGATGATGGTGATGATGATGATGATGATGATGATGATGATGATGATGATGATGATGATGATGATGATGATGATGATGATGATGATGATGAGCTGGCTCTCAGATGAAGCTGCTAACAGAACAGCTGGATCAGCCTCTGTAGCTGAAGCTGAAGAGTGTGTGTGTTAGGGGCTGCACAGACTAGTTGACTTTAATGCTCCACAATGACATTTTGAGCTTGACGTCGACTCTCACTGATCACGCGATTTTGGCAGCACAAAAGGAGAGCTGCTTGAAACAACAGCTGAGTGAAACTAATCCATCACCCTAACTGATTTAAATTTTCTTCTGTTGCTGAATGCACGGCCTTGGTAAACTTGGTTATTTATGTTGTTCTCGTTGAGGATGTTGATGATCATGAGGGAGGGAGTAGTGGTGCAACAGATCAGTGTTGATCCTTGATCGCTCTCCACGGATCAGCATGCAAGTGTTCCACAGATCGTTGATGAAAAAAAAAAATTGTGTGTGTAGTGTGGTAACACTAGCGCACCGCTTTTCACTGAGAAAAAACAAACAAACACTAGTGCATCACCGTATCTGAATAAGCAGGGAGTGATTTTATTTATGACGGGAAAAATATGAATGACGTCATCAGCAACTAGTTGACGTTGACTCGACTTTCATAACATTTGAGTCGACTTTAAAAAATCTTAAGTCATGCAACCGCTAACTCCACACACACATAATGTCATATTGTAAAATTTCCAGACCCACACACAGTTTATCATCCTGTGTGTGTGTGTGTGTGTGTGTAAAAGTGTCTAGTGTCAGAGAGAGAGTGTGTGTGTGTGTGTGTGTGTGTGTGTGTGTTTGTGTAAAAGTGTCTAGTGTTAGAGAGAGAGTGTGTGTGTGTGTGTGTGTGTGTGTGTGTGTGTGTGTGTGTGTGTGTGTGTGTGTGTGTGTGTGTGTGTGTGTGTGTGTGTGTGTTTGTGTAAAAGTGTCTAGTGTTAGAGAGAGAGCAGGGTAAAACTTGCTAACTGTTAGCCACCGTAGCTCAGGCGTTGGTCTCCCTTCTGTTTTTCTTCATTTGGTCAGGTTGTGTATTTTGGGCTGTTCTTTCATTTTTCAAGAGTTTTTTTTTGCTTTAAGAGGCAGCGTAGCGTTGTGACTTTTCACCTCCATGTGAACTCTCTGTGGGAACTTACTACACATGTGCAAATAGCCACATCCACAGCGTACTGACAGAAGAGCTCTGTAATACTACACATGGCTGAGTGGTTTGTGCAGGCTTTTATTCGACCATGAAAATCACCTAATTCTGACACATTGAACTTGTAGTAAAGTTATCTGAAAGTCCAAAAGAATCCAACTTTAGATGAAGTGAATAAATCAAAGCCCTGACTGCACTTCACTGGTTTTTAGTCCAATCTCTGTTTCTCTTCATGTTTCACCTCCACATGTGATGTATCCAGTGTTGGGAGGGTTACTTTTAAAATGTATTCCCTTACATATTACTGATTACATGTCCTAAATGTAATATGTAATGTAATTGGATTACTCAAGTAAAGTAATGTAATCTGAATACTTTTTGGATTACTTTTAGATAACTTCAAAATCGGTTACCTCAGCGCCTTTAACTGAGACACTGAATTTGCTTTGAATTATCTTATACATGATAGGCTACCGTGGCTCCTTTAAACTAAAGCATTACAGGGGAACTATGTAAGTCTGTTGGCTTTTCCGCTGTTTTGGTTACACTCCTCTCAGCCATGTGCATTTGTTTACAATTAAGCCGGCCAAAAATCAATAAATGGAGCGGTGGAAAGCGTTACATATGTTACAACCCGGCTCAGAGATTGCAACAAAGGATAGGGAGGATGCAAACGGCGGAGCAAAAAATGATAATTTATTGAACAAAAATGTTCAAAGTAAACAATGCAAACAGGTGGGATGTGTAAGTCAGTGATATCAGTAGTGTGAATGTGGATGTGTGTGGAAACGTAATGTGTGTGAATGTTGTGATGTGAAATAAAACAACAAAAAGAAAGAGCTGGCTGGGCTGCTGGGTCGAAGCAAGGGAAGAGGAAGAGATCATCAGATGCAGGGCTTTAGTAGTTGCAGAGCACCGGGCCCAGGTGCTCCACATCAGGCAGCAATCAGTCACTCAGGTTCCATGGCAACCTCTGAGAAACACAGGTCTTAGACACACCCACCAGACTTCACACTCACACAGACGCCCATGACAGGGGTCGTCACACCCCCCCCCCATAAAGTCAGTGACCCAAATGGGACACTGGCCACTCACACACCCCAAACCACAGCTCAAAATTTCAAAATACAGTGAAAAGAAAAAGTGACTTACAAAATACACTATGCAAAATGCACCATAAAAAATGCACTTTACAATAGGCTATAGTCTTCCCACAATAATAATTTAACACTGTATAACATGTGAAAGTGCCAACTGTGCACAAAATCTAACAATGTAACTTGACCTGCTCGTCGCCCTCCACAAGACATCCTCGGCAACTCCGGTACCTGAGAAGCAGTTTAAGAGTCAGCCTGAAGAGGAGACGAAGCAAGAGCAGAGTACAAACATTATATGAACACACAGTTGTACAGGTCAAGGCATTAGGAAATACATTGGCTGGTCCCAGATGCAACACACATCTGGATCATGAACGAGGACCATACAAACAATGACCAGCGCCCCCAACCCTGAATCGGACACCTAAGCCACTGCAAAAATGCCAGCGGACCACAATTATTCTTCCCCACACAATTTTGCTGGGAGCGAACAAACTTATCTGGAAAAATCCCAACTGGCCTCAGTACACCCCCATGGTCCGGCTGAACAAAGACGGCACCTGAGCCGACCTGACATGCGCCTATCTGAAGCGTGAAAAAACCAAAACAGAGAACACACAGAGCCAATGCAAGAAACCCAACACAGCCAAGCAGACCTTCGAAAAACAATACAGCCTGCTGCACTTGCGACAGTTTACCAACCAACACAGACGATGAGCATGTGGACAGAGGTTGAACCACTGAATGTTCTTCATCCTTCCCAACTACTGACACTGAATCGGTGACCCCACAGGCCAAAAAACCCTCTGGGCCCTTGCCCTCAGAGAGAGGTGTGTTATGATTAGATGTTATTACATGTTTGACCGCTAGGCGGCAGTACTGGTTAGTAGTCAGCTTACTGTACCGTATAACAGAGTAGAGCAAGACTGCATGGAGCCACATGTATGTTGTTGAGAACGTGAGACATTAAACTAAGTTACTTGCTATCAACACGGCCTCATCCTTGGAACACAAACATGACATGGTACCAGGAGTAAACTCGAATGAACGACATGGATTTAAAACCACCGGAAAGTTTGAAACTAACGGGGAATGTCGACGAGAACTGGCGCACCTTCAAACAGCGGTTTCACCTTTATGTTGCTGCTACGGGACTCGAGGCCAAGCCAGAAGCAAGAAAGGTAGCGCTGCTGCTAACGATAGCAGGGCCACAGGCCATAGAAGTATTGAACACGTTCGTGTTTGACAGTCCTGAAGATAATGAAAAGTTGGATGTAGTGCTTAGCAAGTTTGATGCTCACTGTTCTCCGAAGAAGAACGAGACGTACGAGAGGTACATGTTTCGGTCTCGTACACAGCGGCAGCATGAGCCCTTCGATAGCTTCCTGACGGACTTGCGGCTAAAGGCGCAGTCCTGCAACTTCGCGGCGCTGACGGACTCCATGGTCCGGGACCAGATCGTTTACGGCGTTGAGGATAAAAAGGTCAGAGAGAGGCTACTACGGGAGATGGAGCTGACGCTGGCAGGAGCCATTAAGATCTGCCAGGCCAGTGAGCTGTCCCAAAGGCACGTGAGGACGTTCAGCGAGATGTCTGCAGTCGCCTCGGCGCAGAGCGACAGCGCGGCAGCGGTTGGAGCGGTGTCGTATCAGCGGAGACGGCGCACACAGACCCGGCCTGCACAGCAGGAGGACGTGATGATAAACTGCAAGCGCTGCGGCTCACAGCACAAGCCCAGACAGTGTCCAGCGTTTGGTAAGCAATGCTCCACTTGCCAAGGCAAGAATCATTTTGCTAAACAATGCTTCTTCAAACGGAAAGAATGGAAAAAAGAAAAAACTGTAAACTTAATAGACGAGCCTGATCTAAGTGACACGTTCTTTGTTGGAATGGTGAATTGTGAAAGTGAACAAATAAATAAGCCAGACAATGTAAATGATGTCACTACAGAAGATAAGTGGATAGCTCCTCTAATGATAAATGGGACTGTAGTCACCATGAGATTGGACACTGGTGCAAAAGCAAATCTCATAAGCATGTGTGATGTGAAGGCAATGAAAAATAAGCCACAAATAAAAAGTAAAGAATCTGGACTGAAAGACTACAATGGGCGGCCAATCAAATGTTTGGGCACATGCAGGTTGAGTGTCACAGTTAAAGGAAAAGTGCACCACCTATCCTTCTTTGTTGTGAATGAGGGACGGGAATCACTTCTTGGTGACAGAGCCTGTGAAGAACTGGGGCTTGTGGAAAGAGTGTATCAACTGATATATACTCCAGGTAAACACCTAGTCCTTGCTGATGCCCTATTGTGTCTGACACAAAGTCAAGACAAATAGCGGAGGCTACAGCAACGGATGCTGAGCTACAGCATGTCATGAAGAACATGGATGAGGGATGGCCAGCTGGTTCGTGTCCACAATTTTACCATGTCAGAGGTGAGTTTAGTACTGTGGATGGTCTGCTGTTGAAAAAGGGCAGGATTGTTATTCCACAGGCTTTGAGAATGGACATGTTGCACAGGATACATGAAGGCCATCTCGGCATCGAAAAGTGCAAAAGGAGGGCGAGAGACACGGTTTTCTGGCCGGGACTGAACAAAGACATTGAAACACTTATAAGTAAATATTAAACATGCCAGAAACACAGGAACAAGCAGAGCAAATAACCTATGGTGGTAGCTGAGGTGCCAACAGCACCATGGCACAAAGTAGGAATGGACTTGTTTCATCTCAGAGGTAAAGACTATTTAGTGGTAATGGATTACTACTCAAACTTCCCTGAGATGGCGCTACTAGCAAGCTCAACATCAACTTGTGTCATAACACATGCTAAATCTATCTTCGCCAGGCATGGCATCCCACACACCGTGGTGAGCGACAATGGCCCCTGCTTCAGCAGCAAAGAATGGCAGAAGTTTGCAGTGCAATATGATTTCAAGCATGTGACGTCAAGCCCACACTATGCACAGTCAAACGGGCAAGCTGAAAAAGGAGTTCACATTCTCAAGCAACTCCTAAAGAAAACAGCTGACAGTGACTCGGATCCCTATCTGGCTTTATTGAGCTACAGAGCATCACCTCTTCAGTGCGGCCTATCACCAGCTGAACTGCTGATGAAGAGGAAGCTACGAACAACTTTGCCGAGTCATCACAACGACAAATTAAAGCAAAAGAAAAAGATTGAGCATAAGCTACGACAACAGAAAATGATGCAAAAGTCATTCTATGACAGAACAACCAAGCATCTCCCTCCACTGACTACCAACGACACAGTCAGGATTGAGGATGCTGATGGATGGAGTACAAAAGCAACTGTCCTGCAAGAAGTTGCTCCACGATCGTACACGGTGAAAACTGATGATGGACAAATCCTCAGACGCAATCGTCGCAGTCTGTTAAAGACTCCTCAAGGGACTGTTGGTGAGCTCAGTGTAACCTGTGGTGAATCTCAGGTAACTCCCACACCTGCTATGGACTGTAACACTGACTCTCACACACCTACTCCAAGCGAACCTGAGTTAAGAAGGTCCACAAGAGAAATCAGAAAGCCTGATAGACTGGGGCGGAGTTTAGCTCAGTTGGTAGAGCACCCGCCCCATGTGTTGAGGCTATAGTCCTCGCTGCAGGCGGCCCCGGTTCAAGTCCCGCGTCGGACGGCCCTATCCTGCATGTCATTCCCCCCATCTCTGCCTCCCATTTCCTGTCACACTCTCAACTGTCCTATCGAATAAAGGCATGAAAAGCCAAAAAAAAAAAAAAAATACTTTAGAAAGCCTGATAGACTGAACTTATGAACAAAGACAATTCAATATGCATGTTAAACATGTTGAACAAAATGTATATTGATTGATGTTGTGAATGTGTTCTAAATGGTCTAGCTTTGGCTTAGATATGAGTTATGCAATCTGATATAAATTGTTTATACTGCTTATGTGTTGCAGAGTTATGCTGAATGTGAAATGGTTAAAATAACTGACACAGCTAATGTGATGATTCATGTTAATGCATTTTACCTTAGAAAAGGGGGGATGTTATGATTAGATGTTATTACATGTTTGACCGCTAGGCGGCAGTACTGGTTAGTAGTCAGCTTACTGTACCGTATAACAGAGTAGAGCAAGACTGCATGGAGCCACATGTATGTTGTTGAGAACGTGAGACATTAAACTAAGTTACTTGCTATCAACACGGCCTCATCCTTGGAACACGAACATGACAAGGTGGACTTGACAAAAGTGACAGCGGTGGATCTGCCCACACGCATTTCCCAGCTAAGCCATTACCAAGAATGAAATGAACGCCCTCGATTGGCAACGCTGAACGAACTCCAACTGACACCTCACCATGCACCAACTGGCACTCCAGCACAACTTTGTGCATCGGCACAGGCAAAACAGACATCCCAAGGCCCCGGCTAAGTGAAACGTCACCAGTGGCAGAGGATGCTGAAAATGGCAACAAGGAATCAATGATGTAGGAGTCATAAGCTGCAGTGTCACGAAGGATCTTCACAGGAACTCTTTTACCACCATCCTTCAGCGACACAAACCCCTCTCTCACAAATGGTAAGTAAGTAGCCCACCCGTCAGGATCACAACCTCCAGACAAAGGTAAATCAGAAACACAGTTCCTGACAGGTGCGGAAGCAACGACTGGTCTCACTTTTACCATTACCCCATTACTTTTAGCTTGCAGCAGTGGGCATCTATCCTTCCAATGACCAATCTCCTTGCAATAGTTACAGATGTTATCCTTGACAGAATCACCTTTCAGACTGGAATCAAACCTGGGCAAAGGTCGTCCCGAAAGCACCTGATCAGCTGCAGCAGGATCAATGACGGCCTCTCCAGCTGAAGTCACTGTGCGCCCCAGAGCGCTCGTTCAAATGTACTTTATGGAGGAGACTTCCGGTTTGGGTGAGCATGTGAAGGCAGCATTGTCTCAGTCTCCAGCAGCGACAACTTTGAAAACTTACTTTTTCCTCAAAAAACCCCACCCAACTAAAACTAAAAGTGCTTTTAACTGAGCCCCAAACACATTAGACGAATGCCAAGAAAGAAGAAAGAACCTATAATGGAAGAAATGGAAGAAACAGAAACAGACGCGGCCGCCTCTTCGACAGACGATAGCAATGTGCTAACTAGCATAGCCACCATGCTAGAAGAGCGCATAGCTAACATGCTAGAAGAGCACAGAGCTAGCATTGCAACCGATTTCAAAGCTACATTCGCGACCCTGGAATCAAGGCTCGACAAAATACAGACAAAGATTACAGACCACGGTCAGCGAATGGACTCACTGGAATCCCACGCTGAAGTGCAAGATCAACGAATTCAAGCCTTGGAGGAGAGGTGTGTAGCACTAGCAAATAGCAACACCAAGCTAACAGCTAAAACTATCGACCTCGAAAGCCGTAGCCGCAGAAACAACATCAGGATCATTGGCCTCCCAGAGTCAATAGAAGGACCCAGGCCCACAAGCTTTTTTGCCGATCTTTTGGCCGAAGTACTCGGCGACCAGATCCTTCAGTCCCCCCCCGAGCTGGACCGAACCCATAGAGCGCTCACCGCTAAACCACCGCCAGGCTCTCGGCCCAGACCGGTAATAATTCGCCTCCATCGCTACCAGACCAAGGAGGTGATCATTCGAGAGGCTCGTAAGAGGCGAGGGAAGCTCCAGTACCGAGGGTCACCAATCCAGATCTTTGAGGACTACACGCCTGAAGTCGCCGAAGAACGAGCTAAGTACCGGACGGTGATGGCCGAACTTTACAACCTGGCTCTCCGGCCAACGCTTCTCTTCCCGGCCCGCCTACAGATTACTCTGGAGACCGGCGCGAAGAAGAGATTCTCATCACCCGAGGAAGCTACCTCCTTCGCGGCCAAATACCAACAAGCCCCGAGGCCTGATTAGCTTAGCTTATCAGCTGTTTCTCCCGTGGCTAATGTGAGCAATGCTAATCTAGTTTCCTCACAAGAGGAGCTGATTTTGTTTTGGCAAGTCTTTAAATGAAGACGGTAGCCTGGAGAGCCCTAGCACTTATTTTTTTTTTTTTTTAAGGACGACATATTATGTTTATTATTCAGTTGAGTTTAATGGGACTTGAGGACTAATCAGACGTGCTAGGGCCCAGGCCTGATGTTTACTATTTAGCCTAAATGCAATGCAAACGCTATCCCAGCTGGTTCAGAAGCTGGTTACACTTGATTTCAATTTGTGACTAGTTAAATAATAAATAACCTGTTTTATCTTATCTCATATCATTATATTTCATATTTTTGATATAAAAAGTTTGGAAAGACATTACATAATTAAAAACTGCTATTATAAGGAATAGGTGATTAACCTCACTTATCACTTAAAGTATAATTCTAAGAGACCAATGCCCTGTATTTTATATCAACTTTAAATCGACCTCTTTTTAATTTTTTTATTTTATCATTTCATTAAGATACTTTTGAATCACCATGGGCATTCAAATCAAACTGCACAAGTGTCATGAAAGTGTGTTTGGGGTCCACATTTTTTCTTTTTTACTGTTGGGGTGCTAACTGATCTCTTTAAGCTGCAAAGCTGAGACAAGTGAAGAAGAGAAGAGAAGACGCAGAAAGGGAAGTATGACAGTTCGGGTTTAGTTTTGATGATTGGGGAAGAGGGATGGGGGGAAATGTTCTCACTCGATTTTGTCTATTTTGAGTTCTGTGCTATGTGTGCATTCATTTTCCATTGTGCTATCTCTGTACAGAGGATTCCACTCACTTGTTGCTGCTTGCTCCTCGAGACTGACCTGACAATTTTACTGCTGGACACCGAACCATGGCTAGTGTAACCAAGGGGGGCGCCGCTGGCGGACAGGCTGTGAGGATAATTTCACTAAACACTGGGGGGCTCAACGCTGCAATCAAACGTACAAAAGTTATGACACACATTAAAAACTTGAACGCCGACATAATGTTTCTTCAGGAAACACATTTATGCAACTCTGACCAGAGGTAATTAAATAGGCCTTGGATTGACCAAACTTTTCATTCTAAGTTCAATGTAAAAACAAGGGGCACAGCTATACTAATTCGGAAAAACGTTCACTTCACCTCAGATAAAGTAATTACAGATCCAAACGGTCGATACGTTATTGCCACAGGTACACTATACGAAAAACAGGTAATTCTGGTATCAGTCTATGCTCCCAATTGGGATGACCATAAATTTGTGAGCTCACTGTTTACTACCATTCCAAATTTAGATTCCCACCTTTTAATTATGGGAGGAGACATGAACTGTGTGATTGATCCAGCATTGGATAAGTCTAGCTCGCGATCATCCACGCCTATGAAAATGTCTCAGGCTTTTTCCACATTTATGAATCAGTATGGACTGGTCGACCCTTGGCGATTTTCACATCCCTCCGCGAAACAATACTCTTTTTTTCTCTCATGCACATCGCTTGTTCTCGCGTATAGACTACTTTCTGGTAGATAAAAAGCTCATCCCAGAGATTGTCTCCACCCAGTATTTACCTATAACAGTATCAGACGATGCCACAGTAATTTTAGATCTTCACTTTAACATGAAGCCAAAGGGATTCAGATATTGGAGGCTAAATCCTCTCTTGTTGGCGGAGGCTAATTTTTGTAAGCATATTTCTGAATCGATTACCTTTTTCTGCGAAACTAATAAAAACAATGAAACCTCCCCGTCCATTTTATGGGACACCCTAAAAGCCTACATAAGGGGCAAAATTATTTCTTTCACGTCTCATGCTAATAAAATACGCAGATCCCGGCAAAAAGAGTTGAAAGAGGCTATCACGGATGTGGATAATTCCCTCTCATCCACAAATACACCTGATCTATATAAAGAGAGAATAAGACTTCAAACAGAACTTGATCTCCTTCTTACTTCCGAGGCTGAACAACTTCTCCTTCGCTCCCGGGGGTTAGTATACGAGCATGGGGACAAAGCTGGTCGTCTCCTTGCACAGCAATTGAAGGCAAAAACAGCATCAAACCAAATTACTCAGATTACTGATGATTCAGGTTCAGTAACTTCGGACCCAGACAAAATAAACGACACCTTTAGATCTTTTTTTCCCCATCTTTATACCTCAGAATCCCTCACAGACGAAAGCCAACTAATCAACTTTTTTGAAAAATTGGATTTACCTAAAGTTTCACCCGAAAATAACTTGAAATTAGACGCCACCCTTACACTTTCAGAAATTAAAGAAGCAATACAGTCAATGAACAGTGGTAAATCACCAGGTCCAGACGGTTACCCGGTCGATTTTTATAAAAAATTCTCAGATCAACTAGACCCACTACTGCTTGAAATGTTTAACCACTCATTCGAACAAGGTACCTTACCACCCACACTCATGCAAGCTTCTATCTCCCTAATTTTTAAAAAGGGCAAAGACCCACTTAGCTGCGCATCCTATCTGTTAGCAGAGTTGTTTCATTTCCTAAATAATTCAGCAGACCAGGGAGACGGAGAAGAAAGCGACCACACAGGTAAGTTGCGTTTGCCAATCATCAGATTCAGGACACCTGGGTTTATTAAATACATCCGCTTCAACAACAATAGTGACTTCCGGTGTCCTTCAAAATAAGAGCGCTACTCAATTAGAGAGCATACACCAACACCCCCACTTGCTCTCAAATGTTGGTAGTTGGTATATTCAAAACAAACAGAAATACAATCTATACAATATTACAGATCTTCATGAAACATAAACATTTCTTTTCATGCTGCTAAACAGATTTTTTTTTTTTTTTTTTTTTCCTTCATGTTGCTCTTTGCATACATTACATAAACATATTACTCTCCAAACATAAAAGTCATAAACTTCTTTAACTTAGATTTTGTTGGTGGTTTTGTCAGGATGTCTGCCACCATTTGCTCTGTTGGGCAATAGTCGAGCATGACTTTACCATAACTTACAGTTGACCTTACAAAATGATATTTTATGTCAACATGTTTGCATCTTTGCCTTTGTACAGGATTTTTAGCTAGGGCTATGGCACCTTGGTTGTCCTCATAGACCCTTGGCTGTCTGTACTGAGAGCTGTCAATACCTTGTAGCAGTTGAAGCAAATACATACATTCTTGTATAGTTGCAGCTAACGCCATGTATTCAGCTTCACAAGTTGAAAGAGCTACTGTGGCTTGTCTTTTGGTTTTCCATGAAATCAAAGGGCCAAATTGGCTTAAGCTGATACAATAACCTGTGGTACTACGTCTGTCAGTGTCATGTTCAGCCCAATTTGCATCACTGAATGCTTCCAACCCAAGTAACACACTGTCACTCCTTTTATAACACAACAATTTTTCCTTTGTGCCCTTTAAGTATCTGAGTACATGTTTTACAGTAACCCATTGCTGTACAGTTGGCTTAGAAAGGTACTGTGAAAGTTTACTTACTACATAGCTCAAATCTGGTCTGGTACATGTTGACAAGTAGATCAAGCTGCCCACAGCCTCCCTGTACTTTCTGACATCACTCATTACCTCTGCATTGTTAGTATAGTTAAGCTTTGGCTCACAAGGTGTTGCTTGTGGCTTACAATCTTGCATATCAAATCTGTCAAGTATTTTCTCCACATATCTCTTCTGTGATATTTTTACACAGTGATCACTTTGCTGAAAATCAATACCCAGAAAGTTGTTTAATTTACCCAAGTCTTTCATTTTAAACTTAGCAGTAAGCATTTCTTTGACATTCATCATCACATTATCATCACTGGCTGCAATAACCAGGTCATCAACCCATATCACAATGATCACTTTCTGATCTTCTGTTTCTTTGGTGTATACACAGTGATCAGCAGGATTCTGAGTAAAAAGATTGTCACTCAAGTAATCATGCAACATTTTGTTCCAGTTTCTACCTGATTGTTTTAAACCATACAGTGACTTTTCCAGTTTACACACCAACATCTCACCTTTGTCAGATGTTACCTCATAACCTTCTGGTTGTGTCATATATATCTCAAAATCTATTGGAGCATGCAGATAAGCGGTTTTGACATCCATCTGATGTAAAATCAGGTTCTCTTGTGCCGCTTTTTGCATTAACACTCGTACACTTGTCAGGTTAGCAGTGGGTGAAAAAGTCTCATCATAATCCACTCCCTGCTTCTGACTGTATCCTTTGGCTACATAACGTGCCTTGTATTTGGTGGACCCATCAGCATTGGTTTTGAGAGCATATACCCATCTACCCCCCACTGCTTTCTTACCCTCTGGGAGTGTGGTCAAGGTAAATGTGTTGTTGTCATTAAGTGATTCCATCTCCTCATCCATTGCACTGGACCATTCTTTTGAGTTAGGTGAGGTCACAGCTTCACTAAATGAGAGGGGTACATTAGACACCAACCTGTAACAGTAATCTATGGTGATCTGTACCTGGTCATCACTTGCCTCAGTTACATTATCACCATAGTAATCTGGTCTCCTCCTCACTCTAGAGGGGTAACGCCTGGTCTCCTGTTTGATTGGTTGTACCTGGCTCTCCTGAGGCCCAATTGTAGGGACCAGCTTCTGCTCCTGTGTCTGTCCTGTTGGTAAGAGAGGGAGAGTTCGTCTGGCCCTATCAACCCGCCTCAGTACCTCAAAATCATCATCGGCAGGCATTTCTGTCTGTGTCTGGTGCTCTGCAACGGTTGGGGTCACACACTTCACTAGCCTGTGTTTTTGAACTTTACCACTGCTAGGATAGTATACTAAATAGGCTGGGCTATTCTTGTCATACCCAACAAAAATCCCCTTATCACATCTCGGGTCAAGTTTTCGTTTGTCTTGTCTGTAGGCGTAACACACCGACCCAAACTTCTGCATCTTCGCCAGGTTTGGTTGCTTTCCTGTTAGCATGAAATAAGGTGTCTGCTTTGTGCGGTTGTTAAAGCACCTGTTTCTCACCATAAATGCAGTCTGCACGGCATAGGTCCACAGCTCTTTTGGTAAGTGGCTTTCTATTATCATGCATCTTGCCATGTCAAATAAAGTGCGCCAGTTACGCTCTGCGGTGCCGTTCTGATGTGGTGAGTATGGAGCAGACCTTTCATGTTTGATGCTATTTTTGCTGAGCAATGCCTGATAGTTTTTACCCATGAACTCTAAGGCATTGTCAGATCTAATTTGTTTAACCTTCCCATAATGGGCTGTATCTGCAAGGAATTTCTCAGTAGCTTGTACAACATCACTCTTGTGTTTTAGAAAATACACAAAAACAGCACTGGTATAATCATCAGTGAAAGATACAGCATACTTATGACCATTTATGGACTCTGGGTCTATTGGCCCTGCTAGATCTGTATGAACCAATTCTAAGGCTGACCTGGCTCTAGTATCTGGCTCCCTGTTCCTGGTTTGAACAAATTTACCTTCAGTACATACATCACAGTGCCAGACAGATCGGTCAGTTTTCCCTTTGATTTTCATTCCTTCAACCACATTTTGTAATCTTAGAATATCATCATAATTGCAGTGGCCAAGGATTTCATGCCATGTTTTTATATCGTAACACACATTGCACTGGTCATCCACACAATCATCTACAGTGTTCAAGTAATAAAGTCTGTTGTACACATATATGTTAAAGTTTGTACCGTCTTTGCACTTGAGAAGGTTTTTACCTCTCCTGAAGATGACCGTGGCTCCTCCGGTGGTCGCAGCCTGCACGGAAAAGATGTCCTGTGGGTAGGTGGGGATGTACAACGCCTGTGTCAAGGTAGTTTTGTGGCGTTGCCCCCTGCTGTCAATCAGCACCACCTCCGCATCTCCCCTGCGCTCTGCAACCCCGCTGCATTTCGTCCCATCAGCCAGCTCCATGAAGTGAGTCTCTGGCCGGAATCCGTCGTCGAACCTCTTGAACCTCGTGATGTCCGTGATGATGTGAGAAGTCGCGCCTGTGTCGACCATCAGGCCCGTCTGCCTGACATGGGGTCTTTGCTGGACCTCTGAGTCGCAGTCACTCACCCCGAACGTGAACTTGTTGCTGCAGCGCGCCTCTGACGCTCTCCTCACGTCGTCCCGCCGTTGCGGTCTCCTTCTGCAGTTTGTAAAACGATGTGAAGAACTTTGGCAGTGATTGCACCACTGCTTGTGGTGGCACATTCTGGCTACGTGCCCCCTCACACCGCATCTGTAACACATCACGTCCGCGTTGCTCTCGTTCCCCCGTCGGTCACCGGCACCTGCTGGAGCGCGCCTCACTGTCGGCCGCACTTGCGCCCGCATGACGTTGTCCTCCGAGGCCGTTGCCCCGCGCATCCTCTCGGTGTCCTCGAAACTCCTGAGCTTTGTTTTAAAGTCTGCAAAAGTCACTTGATCCTCACTCTGTGAGATATGAATTGCGAATGGTCTGAATGTTTCTGGTAGTCCTTTTAAAACCATCGCCACTAACAGGCCATCGCTCAGTGTCTCTCCAGCATTTCTCAAAGCTGTAATTGCAGTTTCTGCACGTATGACGTATTCTGTCACACTTTCTCCGCTGGCCTTCTGTAATGATGTCAGCTCAGTGTACAGGCAAATGATACAAGGCTTACCTTTGCCTGCATAATAGTCCCGCAAAATCTGCAGTGCCCGGCGGCCATCATCAGCCGCCTCCCGCATAACGAGGGACAAACTTTTGTCATCCAGGAACTGGATCAGCTCCGCATAAGCCTTGGCGTTTTTAGTCTCGTCGTCTTCTTCCACCTCATCGTGGAGGATAGTTTCTTTCAATCCCTGCAGCAACAGGTGTCCCAAGAATTTCGTCTCCCATAGTTCATAATTTTTCTCGTCGCCGTCGAAAACCAGCCGGGACCAGCGGCGGCTCGACTCAGCTCGCGTGGTCATGCTCGCACGCCAACACTCACTCTCACACACATTGCCTCGCCACAATGTCTTTCGCTCTGCAGGCCGTCACCTCATAAACTGGGCCTATAACCTGTTAGCAGAGTTGTTTCATTTCCTAAATAATTCAGCAGACCAGGGAGACGGAGAAGAAAGCGACCACACAGGTAAGTTGCGTTTGCCAATCATCAGTATTCAGGACACCTGGGTTTATTAAATACATCCGCTTCAACAACAATAGTGACTTCCGGTGTCCTTCAAAATAAGAGCGCTACTCAATTAGAGAGCATACACCAACACTATCGACCAATATCGCTCCTCCCGGTAGATGTTAAGATACTCGCAAAAATCCTAGCTCGGCGATTGGAATCTGTTATGCCCTTGATTATTTCAGAAGACCAGACGGGATTTATAAGGGGAAGACACTCATATTCTAACATAAGAAGGCTTCTTGGCGTCATCCTCTCTCCATCTCCCTCTAACGTCCCAGAGGCCATAATATCCCTCGACGCCGAGAAAGCCTTCAACAGGGTAGAGTGGGCCTATCTTCTCTTTTCCCTGAGACAGTTTGGTTTTGATAACAATTTCATTTCATGGGTCAGAATACTCTACTCCTCTCCCTGTGCCTCGGTCTGCACAAACAACCAACGCTCCGCTCCGTTCCCACTTTTTCGGGGAACAAGACAGGGGTGCCCGCTATCCCCACTATTATTTGCGCTCGCGATTGAACCACTTTCAGTAGCTTTAAAATTGGTGGAGGGATTCGGAGGGATTAATAGATGGGGCATAAAACATCAAGTGTCGTTATACGCAGACGATCTGCTTCTCTATGTTAGTGATCCCTTATCAAATATCCCACGCATTCTGACAATATTAAACTCCTTCGGTCGTTTATCTGGATATAAACTTAACATTTCTAAAAGCGAATACTTCCCAATCAACCAATTGGCCGCTGACATACCCCCATCGACTATACCTTTTAAAAAAGCCAGCACAGGATTTAAATATCTTGGCATTGCAATTACACGTTCCTTACGAATAATACGAGAGCAAAATCTTACTCTATTAACAACGAAAGTCAAGTCTGATCTACAAAGATGGAACTACTTACCGTTGTCCATAGCCGGTAGGATCCAAATTATAAAAATGAATGTATTACCAAGATATCTTTATGTTTTCCAATGTTTGCCCATTTTTCTTCCCAAATCATTTTTTACAGTTATAAACAACATTATTTCATCTTTCATTTGGGCTGGCAAACGACCAAGAGCTAGTCGCTCACTTCTCTATAGAGATGGATCAGCTGGGGGACTGACTCTACCTAATCTAATTGGTTATTACTGGGCATCCAACATGCATAAAATACTATCTTGGTACACGTCCCCCCAAACTAGTTGGTGCCAGAGTGGGGAAGCGGCCTCCTGCTCCTTGTCGCTACGCGCCGTAGCATGTAGTACCTTGCAGTCTTCCCCGTCTAGTCTTTCTTCTAACCCAGTTGTTATCGGAATATTAAAAATTTGGTCGCAAATAAGACGCCACTTTGGATGGCTCACCCTCCCTTTGGCATCCCCGATTTGCAACAATCATTTGTTTATCCCAGCAAAGACTGATCCAAGATTCTCTGTCTTAGAAAACAAGGGACTTCGTAGTCTGGGCGACTTATACATCAATGGTATTTTTGCAAGTTTTAATCAATTAATTTCTAGCTTTAATCTTAATAAATCAGATTTTTTCCGGTACTTTCAAATGCGTCACTTTGCGAAGACGCACACGACTTCATTTCCACAGATACCGACTCCCAACGGAATGGACTTGGCTCTTAAAGCCAAGGCCCTGCTAAAGGGCCACATCTCCTACTTTTATAACTTACTATCTCCATCCAGCGAATCCCTTTTACATAAGACTAAGATGAACTGGGAGTCAGAACTCCAGCTGAGCTTCTCTGAGACTTTCTGGGAGGGAGCTATAGGGGCCGTTAATTCGTCATCCAGCTGTGCCAGACTTTCATTAATACAATTTAAAGTATTTCACAGACTACACTACAGTAAAGAAAAATTGTCAAAACTTTACCCGGACAAATTTGATGACAAATGTAACAGATGCTCTCAGACTCCATGCAACCTTACCCATATGTTCTGGGAATGCCCCAGGTTGTCTGAATTTTGGCTACGATTTTTCAAAACAATTTCAGATATACTAGACATAAATCTAACTCCGACTCCACATATTGCTATATTTGGCAAACCTCCAGACAACCTTCGTAACACAGGTATCCAAAACAACGTTATTGCTTTTGCCTCTCTTATCGCCCGCAAAAGAATTCTGTTGCTATGGAAATCACCTCAGCCACCATCAATCAAAGTCTGGTTACATGACATTTTAGGTCTCCTGAAGTTGGAGAAGATTAAATTCTCCCTCCGAGGCTCTTCCGATAGGTTCTTTACTCATTGGAGACCGTTACTTAAATATCTAGACAAATTACCAGCTCGGGAAGTTTCTTTGTAGAAGCCTATTTGCGACCATTTACAAACTTATCCATTAGCGCCAGCGGCGGCTGCCCCCCCCTAAAAAAGCTTTTCTCTAAGACATCCCAGCATGACAAATCTACTTTGAGTTTTAAGGAGCAAGCAACCATTTATACTACCTCATAATGACGAGCACTAGCACTTTATTTTTGTACTTTTAATTTAATATTTTCTGTGTTGTTATTTGTGATTTTTCTCTTTATATGTGATCATACCTTCTTTCTTTCCTTGTTGTTTCCTATATATTTTTATTGTGTCGGATCTCTTTTCAATTAGATACTCTTATTTATTCTTTTATTTATTTAGATATCATTTCTGTTTTATTTTTTTACTTTTATTTTTTATTTTATTTATTTTATTAATTTATTTATTTTTTCTTTCTCCTTGAATTAATTTATCAATTTATATTTTATTTTTGAGAGAATGTGTGGGTCACCCTACCTAAATATGACATACTTATCTTCAAAATTACCAGGGTGGACGGGGTGGGGTGGGTGGGTGGGGGGATTGTTCATTTATGTTCATTTATGTTCTTGAATGTAAAAAAAAGAAGAAAAAGAAATAATACTATTTGTATGTACCTATGTATTTCATGCCTGACAATTGATAAATAAAACTTATAAAAAAAAATAAAAAAAAATGTACTTTATGGAGCAAAACAAACTCATCTGCTGCAACTGCAGCAGCGGCAGCAGTGGAAACAGGTCTCTCACAAATATAAGTTGCAACACGATCGGGGAGAGTATCCTTAAACTGCTCAAGAACCATTAAATCACACAACTCGTCAAAAAGAGAAAACATTCGACGCGGCAAGCCAGCGCTTAAACTGAGACGTCAAATCTCTGGCAACCTCAACATACGTTTGTCCATGTCGCTTCTCCCAGGACCGAAACTTTTGACGGTACGCCTCAGGCACCAATTCATACGCTTTAAGCACAGCAGATTTTATCTTTGCATAATCAAAGCAGTCCCCATCACTGAGAGCCGAATAGGCCTCCTGCGCTCTCCCCGTGAGCACGCACTGAAGCAGGAGTGCACGATCCGCCTCAGACCAGCCCCGAGCCACTGAGACCCGTTCAAACAAGACGAAGAAAGAATCTGGATCCTTCTCATTAAACTGTGGCAACAACTTCAGATTAAACGGATCAAAACTGCGTACCCGTGACGACTGTCCACCTGCCTCTCCAGCCGCTCTGTGACCCTTTTCTATGAGGGACAGGCGATGCGCCTCCAAATCTAATCTCGCTTTCTCTGTCTGCTGGCGAATCATTTCCACCTCAACTTGTTTCTTCAGTTCGAGTTCCTGTTTCCGTTTTTCATGTTCAAGTTGAAGCAAAAGCAGTTCTTTCTGTTGTTCAAAAGTCAGCTCCTGTGAGCCTGCAAGGAGTGCCGCAGAGACCTGTTTAACCTCTGGCTCCTTAGGGAGAATTCCCAACTCCACCAACTTAACTTTCAACGCCATTTTCACAGTTTCTTTGACACGTTTATCTTTAACGGTCACAGAATAGTACTCAGCCAATGCCAACAACTGGTCCCTATTGAAGCTCTCCAACGCCTCCACGGATGGTGCGGCAACAAACGCCTCACACTCAGAATTCATCATAACACATGAAATACAACTAAAAGCACAGGAAACAAAGCAGAGTATCAGTGCGCAACAACGTGGACTCACCGGACCGGAGTTTCCCCGCTAACTGCCTACAGAAAACTTACTAACTCCCCCCCTAGTCTTCATGCAGCACCTATGGCGGGTATTTATGCACTGCAGCCCGATGGGTCAGAGAGGCGACCAGCAGGCTGACAACCCTCTGAACACCACGGATGTGCTCCCAAGCAAAGCTTCAACCGCGTGGCCACAACACTAACAGAGCCCCCCAGCAACGCACCCAAAGGAGCACGCCGCCTTAGCCTACAAGGAAAAACTCCAGTCCCAAACTTATACGCACAGACAAAACCACCTGCTCCCGGCCAAACACCTCAACAGCTCCAGACCCAATCCTACTGTACTCTCCCAGGCAAGGTAAGAGCACTAACTCACACAAACCAAATAAACTCACAGACCAGCCCAAGTGTATCGCGTCCACTTTCTCCCTATCCAAACAAATGCGCACTACAAACTTTTACGCATGGATCTACCCAGTGGCAACGTGTCACAAACAACCAGTTGCAAAAAGAGCAGCTGACACTGAAACTCGGACGAGCAAATTGCAAAATGCGCATTCTAAACAAATGCGTGGCAAAAAATCACAGCCAACGCAATGAGCAACCAAAACACAATTAAACTAACGCGCAACTAAGGCCAAAGGACGAGCCCCCATTTGTTACAACCCGGCTCAGAGATTGCAACAAAGGATAGGGAGGGACGCAAACGGCGGAGCAAAAAATGATAATTTATTTAACAAAAATGTTCAAAGTAAACAATGCAAACAGGTGGGATGTGTAAGTCAGTGATATCAGTAGTGTGAATGTGGATGTGTGTGGAAACGTAATGTGTGTGAATGTTGTAATGTGAAATAAAACAACAAAAAGAAGGAGCTGGCTGGGTGAGCTGCTGGATCGAAGCAAAGGAAGAGGAAGAGATCATCAGATGCAGGGCTTAAGTAGTTGCAGAGCACCGGGCCCAGGTGCTCCACATCAGGTAATCAGTCACTCAGGTTCCATGGCAACCTCGGAGAAACACAGGTCTTAGACACACCCACCAGACTTCACACTCACACAGACGCCCATGACAGGGGTCGTCACACATAACATATACAATATTACGATGTGTGTATTTGTGTAGTCTTAACCGTCATGGACAAGAGATTACGGGTTACAGAGCACGTTTGTGTTGTGGTGTGCAGAGACAAGAGCTGGGACACCGGGGCGGCTAACGAGTAACTACACTGATGTTGCAAGGTTGGTTTTCAGCCGTTAAACGCCAGGTGAAGATAGAGAGCCTCTGTTGCCACTTGTAACAAGTCACAAGTCATGTAGTTAACCATCACAATTACTCCAGAGCATGGGCGAGGTTAGGGGATGGCTACTTGGGCTCAAGCCCTGGATGTTTTTGCCAAAGCCCCAACGCGGGTTATGTCAGTCTCCCTCCGCTGGCCGCACCAGTCTGAAGTGTAGCCTCATGGATGTCGGAACTGTTTATTGGGGGGGGGGTTTGTTGGGAGGGTCAGGGGAGAGACGCACACTAAGCAGTGATTAAAGATTTGATTTGAAGTAACTTTATAATAGCATAGCGCATTTCCTCAAATATTGACCTGTATTCAATCATTACACGAACAAAAAAAAGGCCGGCCCTAAATACAAGCCGGGTAAAAAAAAAAAAAAAAACAACTCCATCCCTGGAACAAACTGACAACGATATGATCAGGAACTCTGTCAACTTGTGTGGACTGTCTGTGAAGACTGAGGGGAGTGAAGCTGCCTCGTCCTCTGCTTCAGAGAGGGACAGCTTTCCACTGTCGGACCTGGGTCTCTGCTCTGTGTCCGGAGCCCGCTCGGGACAGAGAATGGATGTATTATAATAGATTCATGGACCGAAGACGGACCGCACCGCACGCTGTAAAAATGCGACTTGAATGGGATTGAAGCGATACAGCGTAACGGAGACAGAGACTCAGGTCTGACAGCGCAGCGAGGAGAAAAGCACGTGAAGAAGATGAAGATGAGCTAATGAACGATGAGCTTGGTCGCTATGTGTAAAAAATAAACGGAGGGATTTAGAAATAAAGGCCTTGGCCATAGCCTACGTCACACTGAGCTGTCAGATGCAGCCTGACTCCACTATGCCAGATGCCAGGCTGCTGTATGAAGCCAGACAGGCTGCATATCACATCAAAAGCAGAGATCTATGCGTCATATGAGATACACTACTCACAAAAAGTTAAGGATGTTTGGCTTTTAAATTTAACCTAAAATGCACTATAACCTTTACAGGTGAACTTGATTTAACCTTCTCTAAACTTTTCAATGTCCAATTGTTCAATGTTTCAGTCCTTATTGAATAACATGCTGTTCTCTAACAAGGTGATTAACCACAAAAATCACAAGCACCGTCTGATTTAGTGGTTCAGTTGTCATTGAACCACTAAATGTTCTGGTTCAATTACAGTTTGTATACAGTCCTCTTCTCTCTCCCTCTCCTCTCCACCATGTTCACATGTTGACATCATGAGACCAAGACAACACTTTGATCAAATTGATCAAGTTATTGAGACATTGAAATTTTTGTTGTGCTATAGCCACCACTGCTTTTGTTTGAGAAAAAGAAATGACCATTGCATCCTTCTACTTAAAAGGCCTCATGATAGAATACCACTGTACCAGGAACTTTTTATAGGGATATTCTTATCAAATATCCCTAACTTTAAATGTAAGTCAGACAAATTGAGTTTAAATTCAAATTACTTTCTTTTTTTAAAGCGTAATACTGTAGGTAGGGAGGTATGGGGCCAGGGTAACACTTTACAATAACCACAGTTTATAAATGGTAAATAGACCATTTATAAATGGTAAACAGATAGTTTACTAATGTTTAATCATCATTTATAAACAGCATATAGACCAATTATAAATGGTAAATAGATAGTTTATATAGTAGTAGTTTATTTATGTAAGTTAATAGTTAATTTACCATTAACAAGCAATTAAATTATGATTAATAATGTTTATTAATTATTAATGGACTATTTATTAAATGTTTATATAGTGGTTAAATATTGGTTGTAAAACATCTATAAAGATTAAAATGTGTATCAGTGGCACTTTGTAAATGGGTAATATTTGGTTTATAAACCATCTATAAACATTACTTAGATGGTTATTGTAAAGTTGCAACATATGTTTGTAATACTTTGTAAATGATTAACAATTGGTTTATAAACCACCTATAAACATTACTTAGATGGTTATTGTAAAGTGGCGACTTATGTTCATAATTATTTAAATGATTAATACGCTGTCTGTACCGTAAATCATCAAGTGACATTTATTTGACTTCTTTTAATGGTGATCTATAACAGAGTGATTATTTTTTGCAAAAGAATAGGGTCTGATCATCATATTGAACACATTTATGAACAGGGTCAATAACATGCAACACTGTACCACAGATAAACATGGTGGCAGGCAAAAATGGTGGGATTACAACACAACAATGACAATTTAATTTTACATTTGTTGATTAAATTTGAATTGATTACTCAGCAAAAGTCGAGATGTTGAAAAAAAAGACAAAAAATCCTATACTCAGAAATATGATTATAATTTGGTATCAGATCAAGAAGTATTTAGGTGAACCCTCCTCTCTGTCACGCTTCAGCCCAATATGGGGTAACCAGTTTTTCCCTCCAGGCAGAGCAGACCCTGGTTTTAAGAAATGGGCTGAAAAAGGTTTAAAAACAATAGGGGATCTCATGGGATCAGATGATGGGATTTTGATGTCATTTGAAGAGTTGATTACCTGGGGCCGTATTCACAAAGCCTTTTATCTTACCACTAGCAGTGCTCCTAACTCGCACTAAAAGTTTTTACGTAGGAGTTTTTTCTTAAAAGCTATTCACAAAGCCGCTGAGACCGACTCTTACTAAGGATAAATCACTAAGAGCAGAGTAAGAGTGACGCCCCTGGTGACGCCCCGTTGCTATTACGTCAATTCTCGTGCACGAATTCGAGGCGCTCAACACGGTGATTGGTTGTTGAGTGCCGACGCCCAGACTGACAACAAGTTTAGTTTATTGGGGGAGCTGCCCTATCACGTGACCTATTACTACTAACAGATGTATGTGTCTAGCGCACCCACCAACTTTTTACAAATATTTTTGGCTCACATCAGCATGACTGCATCGCAGCGGTCGCAGTTACCTCGGTCCGACCGTTGTGACGCCTATATTGGACAGTTCGTCACCATCACTACTCCCGTTTTATAGCGAAAATGTTGTAGATGACAAAAAAAAAAAACACCGACAAAAAGGCACTTTGGGCATCAACGGGCAAAGGGACAGGTGCTCCAGCTCCCCCCTCTGCAGCAATTCACAGTCCTCCATACATTTGCCTGGCTGCAGCCATTTGCGATTCTTTGTGAATAGGTCTTACTGAGTTAGGAGTCCTCACGAGGACTTTTAAGCTCTCCCAGACTTAGGAGCTACTTTTAGGCCTAAAATACTTTGTGAATTACTCTTATTTTAAAAAACTAGGAGTCCTAAATTTAAGACTGACACGCCCACTTTTTTTAGGAGTTGCTCCTAAATTCGGCCCTTAGGAGCTACTTTTAACCTTAAGATTCTTTGTGAATACGGCCCCAGGTATGATATTCCAAACAAACATCAATTTAAATATCTGCAGGTGAGGAATTTTATTAGATCATCTCAAAACCAGTGTTTGTCGATCCCCCCGTTGTCCACTTTGGAAATGGAAATGAAAAAAGATTGCTATGGAAAGGGAATTATCTCCAGACTATATAACATGTTAGCAGAGGGATCCCATGAGTCTTCATTAAGGAAACTTGATGCCTGGAGGGAAGATTTACAGGAGGACTTGCCCTCAGAGGACTGGGAAAAAGTGTGTGCTGAAGCACAAACACAAACTACCAATACTCGTCTCAAAATACTCCAATATAATTGGCTAATGAGGACATATGTGACACCAGAAAAACTTAGTAAGTATAACGATACTATCCCAGACCTGTGTATCAGGTGTGGAGAGGAGAAGGGGACGTTCTTTCACTGCGTTTGGGAATGCAGTAAAGTCCAACAGTTTTGGCGGGAGATTAAACAAACTTTAGAGACTATTCTAGGTATAAAATTAGTTCTTGACCCTAAACTATTTATTCTAGGGTTATATCCTGATAGACATCACATGTCTAGAAAAATAATCACTGCCCTGGATTTATGTTTACTGCTTGCAAAAAGAGTCATAGCACTGTCATGGAGGAGTACCAGTAAACCAAAACTCATCAACTGGGTTAAGGAAATATCCACAACTTTACCTATGGAGAAGATAACTTACATTATAAAAGGAAAACTACCACTATTTCAAAACATTTGGGGTCATTTTATGGAATATATGGAGAGTGTGGATTTAAGTAATGTGGGGAATGAAGCTGACGAGGCGTAGTTGTTAGTTGTCGGTCGTCCTTTGCAGTGATCCAAAATAATTTCTTTTCTTTTGATATTTGATTACTTAATTCTGTGTGAACTGTACATCTAAACTTGTATTTTTGATCCAAGCACAATAGTGAAATAACCTGGCTAACTCTTGATAAGGCAGAGAAACCTTTATTGTTCGGGTTGTTGTTGTTGTTGTTGTTGTTGTTGTTGTTGTTGTTGTTGTTTTTTATATACTTATACTTTCACCTAAGTGTTGCTCTATGTTATCTCATAAATACCTGACTTGCAAGGAAGGACAATTTGAATGCTGGACAATAATTTAGTTATCCCTGACGTCTTCCTTGATGTGAGAGCACTCTTATTTCTGTATATTTATGTATTTTGGAAATATTGTGAAAACTCAATAAAGATAATGTTGGGGGAAAAAAAATTGAATTGATGATACAATATTCAGGCACACTGCACTTTAAAATTAAAGGGATAGTTCACCCAAAATTCAAATTTCACTCATTATCTACTCACCCTCATGTCGACTAAGGGCTGGGAGAAGAATTAAGTGTTGCCATTTAGACAATTAGAGGCCTATGTAGGACTGGTGGGGTGTCGGAATGGCGGTTGCCCCCCAGCCCTCAAAACCAAGCGTTAAGGGCTATATTGTAACTTACAAATGGGACACCCCTTAAAGGGATAGTTCACCCAAAATTCAAATTTCACTCATTATCTACTCACTCTCACGTCGACTAAGGGCTGGGAGAAGTTTCAGAGTCCTCCGTGGCTTCTCTGAGTTACAGGGGGGCTCTGTGCAGCACTGCATGTCCATATGATGGTTGAGAACGGGGCTCACTTTTCTTCGTCCAAAAAGACACACCAAAAAACATCCAAATACCTCCACACAGCTCGTCTGTAATGTCCCTCTTGTTCTTCTTCCCTTCTGTGCAAATCTCGCAGGATTTGCACTGATACCCACAGGCAGAGCACTGAACTGAGACACTGGGAGCTTCCACTACAAACATGCTTAAAATATAGACTTATTTAATTTTTTTTTGGAACAATTTCTCATGTTTGGGCTTCAATACAAGGGGGACATTACATTATTACTCTGTTATAGATCACCATTAAAAGAAGTCAAATAAATGTCACTTGATGATTTACAGTACAAACAGCATATTAATCATTTAAATTATTATGAACATAAGTCGCCACTTTACAATAACCATCTAAGTAATGTTTATAGGTGGTTTATAAACCAATTATTAATCATTTACAAAGTATTACAAACATATGTTGCAACTTTACAATAACCATCTAAGTAATGTTTATAGATGGTTTATTTAAGCAATATATCATGACAGGCCGTGGTATATGCTCATTATACCACGGCTAAGGGGCGTTGTTCGGCCCGACGCGAAGCGGAGGTAGCCGTGGTATATGCTCAATATACCACGGTTAACAACCAATCAGATCGCCGGATTTCACCTCCATCCATCCATCCATCCATTTTCATCCGCTTATCCGGAGTCGGGTCGCGGGGACAGCAGTCGGAGCAGGGATCCCCAGACTTCCCTCTCCACGGACACTTCCTCCAGCTCTTCCGGGGGGACCCCAAGGCGTTCCCAGGCCAGCCGAGTGACGTAGTCACTCCAGCGTGTCCTGGGTCTTCCTCTGGGCCTCCTCCCGGTGGGACATGCCCGGAACACCTCACGAGGGAGGCGTCCAGGGGGCATCCGATACAGGTGCCCGAGCCACCTCAGCTGGCTCCTCTCGATGTGGAGGAGCAGCGGCTCTACTTCGAGCTCCTCCCGGGTGACAGAGCTCCTCACCCTATCTCTAAGGGAGCGCCCCGCCACCCTGGTGACAGAGCTCCTCCCCCTATCTCTAAGGGAGCGCCCCGCCACCCTGGTGACAGAGCTCCTCCCCCTATCTCTAAGGGAGCGCCCCGCCACCCTGCGGAGGAAACTCATTTCGGCCGCTTGTATCCGGGATCCCGTTCTTTCGGTCATGACCCAGAGTTCATGACCATAGGTGAGGGTGGGAACGTAGATCGACCGGTAAATCCAGAGCTTTGCCTTTCGGCTCAGCTCCTTCTTCACCACGACGGACCGATACAATGACCGCATTACTACGGCCGCTGCACCGATCCGCCTGTCGATCTCGCGCTCCATTCTCCCCTCACTCGTGAACAAAACCCCAAGATACTTGAACTCCTCCACCTGAGGCAGGAACTCTCCCCCGACGAGCCACCTTTTTCCGGTCGAGAACCATGGCCTCGGACTTAGAGGTGCTGATTCTCATCCCAGCTGCTTCACAGTCGGCTGCAAACCGCCCCAGTGCATGCTGAAGGTCCTGGCTCGAGGGAGCCAACAACACCACATCATCTGCAAAAAGCAGAGATGAAATCAAGTGGCTCCCGAACCGTACCCCCTCCGGCACTTGGCTGCACCTAGAAATTCTGTCCATAAAAATAATGAACAGAACCGGTGACAAAGGGCAGCCCTGCCGGAGTCCAACACGCACCGGGAACAGGTCTGACTTACTGCCGGCAATGCGAACCAAGCTCCTGCTCCGGTCATACAGGGACCGTACAGCCCTCAGCAGAGGGCCTCCGACCCCATACTCTCGGAGCACCTCCCACAGGATGCCACGTGGGACACGGTCGAAAGCCTTCTCCAAATCCACATAACACATGTGGAATGGTTAGGCAAACTCCCATGCGCCCTCGAGCACCCTGCGGAGGGTGTAGAGCTGGTCCAGTGTTCCACGGCCAGGGCGAAAACCGCATTGTTCCTCCTGAATCCGAGGTTCGACTATCGGCCGAATTCTCCTCTCCAGCACCCTGGAATAGACTTTCCCCGGGAGGCTGAGGAGTGTGATCCCCCAGTAGTTGGAACACACCCTCCAGTCCCCCTTTTTGAAGAGAGGGACCACCACCCCGGTCTGCCAGTCCAGAGGCACTGTCCCTGACCGCCACGCGATGCTGCAGAGGCGTGTCAGCCACGACAGCCCCACAACATCCAGAGACTTGAGGTACTCAGGGCAGATCTCATCCACCCCCGGTGCCTTGCCACTGAGGAGCTTCCGGACTACCTCAGTGACTTCAGCTTGGGTGATGAATGAATCGACCTCTGAGTCCCCAGCCTCTGCTTCCTTGACGGAAGGCATGTCAGTGGGATTGAGGAGATCCTCAAAGTATTCCTTCCACCGTCCGACGATATCCCCAGTCGAGGTCAACAGCTCCCCTCCTCCACTGTAAACAGTGTTGGCAGAGCACTGCTTCCCCCTCCTGAGGTGTCGGATGGTTTGACAGAATTTCCTCGAGGCCGACCGGTAGTCCTCCTCCATGGCCTCCCCGAACTTTTCCTAGACCCGAGTTTTTGCTTCCGCGACCGCCCGGGCTGCCGTCCGCTTGGCCTGCCGGTACCCGTCAGCTGCCTCGGGGGTCCCCCGAGCTAGCCAGGCTCGGTAGAACTCCTTCTTCAGCTTGACGGCATCCCTTACTTCTGGTGTCCACCACCGGGTTCGGGGATTACCGCCGCGACAGGCACCGGAGACCTTACGGCCACAGCTCCGGACGGCCGCGTCAACAATGGAAGTGGAGGGGGCGGTGCGTGGCGCAGTGGGTAGAGCGGCCGCCCCATGTAGAGGCTACAGTCCTCGCCGCAGGCGTCCCCGGTTCGAATCCCGCATCGGGCAGACCTTTCCTGCGTGTCATTCCCCCTCTCTCTGCCTCCCCATTTCCTGTCTATCTCTACTGTCATCACTATCAAAAAAAGCCGAAAAATATACTTTAAAAAAACAAACAAAAAAACAATGGAAGTGGAGAACATGGTCCATTCAGACTCAATGTCTCCGGCTTCCCCCTGGAATCCGGTCAAAGCTCTCCTGGAGGTGGGAGTTGAAGACCTCCCTGACAGGGGATTCTGCCAGACGTTCCCAGCAGACCCTCACGATACGCTTGGGTCTTCCAGGTCTGACCAGCTTCTTCCCCTGCCAGCGGATCCAACTCACCACCAGGTGGTGATCAATTGACAGCTCAGCCCCTCTCTTCACCCGAGTGTCCAAGACATACGGCCGGAGATCAGATGACACGAATACAAAGTCGATCATTGACCTCCGTCCTAGGGTGTCCTGGTGCCACGTGCACTGATGGACCCTTATGCCTGAACATGGTGTTCGTTATGGACAAACTGTGGCTAGCACAGAAGTCCAATAACAAAACACCGCTCGGGTTCAGATCGGGGAGGCCGTTCCTCCCAATCACACCTCTCCAGGTAACACTGTCGCTGCCCACGTGGGCATTGAAGTCCCCCAGCAGAACGATGGAGTCCCCGGTTGGGGCACTTTCCAGCACCCCTCCCAGGGCCTCCAGGAAGGCCGGGTACTCTGCACTGCTGTTCGGCCCGTAGGCCGAGACAACAGTGAGAGACCTATCCCCGACCCGAAGGCGCAGGGAAACGACCCTCTCGCTATGCGGGGAGAACTCCAACACATGGTGGCTGAGCTGGGGAGCTATGAGCAAGCCCACACCAGCTCGCCGCCTCTCACCGTGGGCGACTCCAGAATGGAAGAGAGTCCAGCCTTTCTCAAGGAGTTGGTTCCAGAGCCCAGGCTGTGCGTGGAGGTGAGCCCGACTATCTCTAGTCGATACCTCTCAGCCTCCCGCACGAGCTCAGGCTCTTTCCCCCCCAGCGAGGTGACATTCCATGTCCCTAAAGCCAGAGTTGTTGTCCGGGGATTGGGTCGCCGGGGCCCCCGCCCACGGCTGCCACCCAAAACACACGGCACCGGCCCCTCATGGTCCTTCCTACGGGTGGTGGGCCTACTGGAAGGCGGGCCCACGTCGCTCCTTCGGGCTGGGCCCGGCCGGGTCCCGTGGGTGGAGACCCGGCCACCAGGCGCTCGCCTGCGAGCCCCAACCCCAGGCCTGGCTCCAGGGTGGGGCCCCGGTGACGCCGATCCGGGCGACGTGAACGTCCTTGATATTTTGTCACTCATGAGGGGTTTTGGAACCGCTCTTAGTCTGACCCGTCACCTAGGACCTGTTTGCCTTGGGAGACCCTACCAGGGGCATTAAGCCCCGGACAACATAGCTCCCAGGATCATTCGAGTGCTCAAACCCCTCCACCACGGTAAGGTGGCGGTTCAAGGAGGGGCAGACGGCGGATTTCACCTTTCCGTTTTATAAAAACCAAATATTAACCACTTACAAAGTGCCACTGATACACATTTTAATCTTTATAGATGTTTTACAACCAATATTTAAACCCTATATAAACAGTTAATAAATAGTCCATTAATAATTAATAAACATTATTAATCATAATTGAATTGCTTGTTAATGGTAAATTAACTATTAACTTACATAAATAAACTACCTATTTGTCAATTATAAATTATGGTTAAACATTAATAAATTATCTATTTACCATTTATAACTGGTCTATATGCTGTTTATAAATGGTGATTAAACATTAGTAAACTATCTGTTTACCATTTATAAACTATGGTTATTGTAAAGTGTTACCCAATGTTCTTTCTTTCAATGCCAAGTTACTGCCAGGGTTTTGGCGTGGAGGGGGGAGTGTCTGAGGGGAGGGGCTAGGGACGCGTGAACCCGCTTCAAGGTTATAAAGGGGAGTGAGTATCGCGGCTGGGCCTGTGGTGCCCACCTGCACAATGTAGTGTGACGTACCTCTGGTTTAAGAAGTTACGATAGCGCTTGCTGCATTTAGATTAGCCTAACTCTCTCATTCTACATTTATAGTTATGTTTGTACATTTTGTTAATAGTATAGTCAGTTCAGTTTGTATTTTTATATATAGTTGTGAAGCATTTTTTATCATTTAATCATTGATCGCATTTTGCCGTTAGCCGCCTGGCTAACTTAGCATACTGGCTATATGAAAATTAGAGGCTAAATAAAATTACATACAACACTTTCATTATTTCTGTACTGTTATAGTTTCAGTTAGTGTTAAGTTTGTAGGCCTATATAGTGTTCCAAAAAGTTTTGATCATTTTTAATCCCGTCCCGCTCCCGCAAAAAAATTCCGGTCCCGTCCCGGTCACGTGACAAAGTCAAAAAATAATCCTGTCCCGTTCAAATCCCGAATAAATCACTCCAGATCCGGTCCTGTTCCTGTTTTTTTCTATTTTAGAACACAGTCGTCGTCACAGTCGTCATAACGATTGTGTATCTATGGATTGTGTTGACAAACGAACCACCCCCCCCCAGCGCACTGCAGGCTGAATGACAGACAGACGGTAGATGTGGTGTCAACACATCTACCGTCTTGTTTTGTTATTTCAACTAGCGATAATGAACGCCCTTGTCCTTTTTCTCTCCCTCTCTCTTTTTCTTTCTTTATTTTTTGCTTGTGTGCATCACCTGTTTAATGCGAGGTGGAGATTACGCCCCCGCCACATCAGCTGACTCCTCTTACTGGCGGAAAACGTTTGCCTACCGGTATGTTGATTTGCACAGGTTATACACGGTTATAGATACTTATCAGTAGGGTGACGTCACGACGCGTTCCACCTGGCCGCCGCCATGCTGGGTACCGAACACTGAGTTAACCTCTATTCAGATCAGTGCAGCCACATCCTCTCTGACCAGAAATGACTGCTGCCTGATGTAGTTTGGATATGGATATTTCTCATTTTGATGGCCTTGCCTTGAAAGCACACACCATTTCTGCTGAGACGATCTTTGACAGCGCGGTGCGCCGCTCTCTCTCCTGTTAAAAGTTAATCTAGCTCACCCAGCGGACCTCTCTCTCTCGCTCGCTCTGTCTCTCCTCCAAATACACGAAAAGCCAAATCAAATCAGAAATGCGTAGCCCACTTAAAGCAG
Organism: Trachurus japonicus; assembly: GCF_045865225.1. Taxonomy (NCBI): domain Eukaryota; kingdom Metazoa; phylum Chordata; class Actinopteri; order Carangiformes; family Carangidae; genus Trachurus; species Trachurus japonicus. The sequence continues at coordinate 178,735 of NC_140917.1, forward strand.
AAGTAAGTGATATGTTTGTGTTAATATAAGTCTTAAATAGTTGTATCTTCCGACAGCAATCACTTCTATAGAGTGTTTGGTCTGAAACACGGGTCTGTCAGTCACTCTGCTCTGCTCTGAGCCCAGGAGAAAACATTTATCGTATCCTACAGTTTTTATCCAATGAGGAGAGAGAACGGCATGCAGGGCTGTGTGTGCGGCCAAGGAACGCCGTGAATGTGGCGACGTAGGGACGAGGACTGTTATGGTGCGTTCAAGGAAACTCGTATTTTTCCGACCGTGAAGTGGTACCAGTTCGATCTGGTACGAGTTCACCGGTCGGAAGTTACGAGTGGCCGTTATAGTGACTTTCACCGGTAAAACAGGTCAGAAAAACACGAGTGGGTTGCCTGGAACGCTACAAAGTCGTAAGTTGTAAACTTGAAGCTGTAATTTACGATTTCAAAAGCCTGCCTGGAACGCAGTATTAGCGAAAACGACCGGACCACTTACTTCTGCTTTAACTCACAGACATTTATTTTCATAAAGTAATAAAATATCTCGACATTTTGCCATCGTTAACATTGAGACAAAAGGCTGCAGGAATGGAAGAAGAATTCGGCAAATCATCTTATAACGCAAAAAGTCACAACAAACAGGTTTTGCACAATGGTTTGCACAGATAAGTCTTAAAATATGTGCAACACCTTCTCATCACAATCCACGCCATCTACACAGTTACGTTATCAGCTGTTATTAAAACCCAACTCATCAGGACGCGTGACCACCACTCACATTAAACAAACCGTTAACAATTAATAATCCACACTCAAACCGAGGCAACAATAGTGTTAACTGTACTCAACAAGCTATTATTACAAGGTTTACAACAGATATGACAGACAACCTGGGCCGTGTGTGTGCGTGTATTAGAAAGGGGGGGGGGGGGGGGGGGTAGGTAAAAACCTGCTAGCTGCCGTTTATTCCTCAAATGAAGCTCATGAAGTTGTTGAGCCTCTCCGGTACAGTTATCCATCACTGCTGTTGAATTAGCCGCTAAACTGCTGGACGCTAAAACCGAGGGGGCGTCTGTGTGTTTACAATTCACGAAAGCAACGTGAACGTACGTGCTGCTCACACTCAGTAGAGTGAGGCAGCCTCCCTTGGCGTACATGTCTCCCAAGCTGTTTAATGACGGTAAAAAATGAAACAGAAAGTAAATATCCTGCATAGTTTCTCTTTTCTGTGCTGCGCTGATCAGAGCGGCGTCCCTACCTAGTGTATTTTACTTAGCAACGATCTGTTAAACAGGAATAACAGACTGTTAAATGCAAAATCAAGATGTAAATAAATATCAGAAATATCAATAAATTATCGGAATACGACATTCAATAGAGCCATGTAATAAAAAAAGGTTTATCCACTATTTTTGTGAGATTTGATGTCACAGCCATGGATGGATTAGGTCACAGCCCATAGACTGCCTTTGGAAGTCGGTACCCAAGATGGCGCTGTGACCGGCTGCGAACGCTGTGTGACGTCACGTGATATCTATCTATACACCGCTACGTAGCCATGACAGTGATCACTGAGGGTGTGAAGTGTGCATCAGTCCACACACTGAACTTTTGGACCGTTTTGAGCGCACTATCCGGGTTCTTAATGTAGCCTACTACCTGGCTTGTGCTTCTTTGAATGTCGCGCTTTGACTCCCGGTCCCATTCACTCCCGTTAACATTTTTCCCATCACATCCCAATCACGTGATTAAAAATAAATTGACTCCCGAATCACAGGGTCCCGCGGGAATCCCGAGAAAATGTCAGCCTCTAGTTCATAGCGTTAGCTTAACCTGCCACTGAGCTCTCAGCTGAGTATCAGCTGATAATGAGTGAAAAGTCATGGAGAACTAAGACATGAGGAGCAAAGAGAGGCTTTAAAAGGAAATTCTAAACTCCGTAGAGTTGGTTGCCATCTTCATAAACATTGGTTGAAGCTTGGAAAGTTGGAGGAAACCATGGAAACACAAAATGTTTGTAGTACTGCTGAACAATGTTTAATAAAGTTAGAAAAGTTCGGCTCGTGGCTAGCATGAAGCTAACGCAACACGGACACACACACACACACGCACACACACACACACACACACACCCCTCGGAACCCGTACTACCCCTGTTCTTCGTGTATAATCATTTATGTGTGTGTGTCTGTGTTAGTGTTAGCTCCGTGTTAGCACTAGCCCAACGTTAGCACCGCTTAGCAAACACCGCTCTCCGACCACGAGCCAATTTTGCCGAACATTTTTTGTTTCCATGGTTTCCTCCAACTTTCCGAGCTTCAACCAATCACGATTTGTGACATGCGAGACGTCATCTGCATGTGCAGGACCCCGAGCCAATCTGGTACCTACATCCATAGATATAGAAACGTAGATGCCGCGTTCTATATCTGATGATATGTCATCGGGGCCACCATATCGTGCAGGACCAGAGTATCAGCTGAGACAGTTGAGTGAGTGAGTTGAGTGCCCAGTGAACCAGTAAAATGCCAGCCTCCTGTGCTGCTTTCGGTTGCTCCCACAGGAGGACATTAGAGAATCGTTTCTATATCTATGTCTACACCGGCAGGCGGCCGCGCTACTCTCACTCACCCCCCTCTTATAACCTTGAGGCGCGTTCACCCGTCCCTAGCCCCTCCCCTCAGACACTCCCCCTTCCATGCCAAAACCCTGACAGTAACTTGGCACTGAAAAAAAGGGTAACACTTTATAATGAGTACACACTATTAAGCATTAGTTAAGCATGAATAAATATTGAATTCATAATTTATAACACATGAATACTCATTAGTATGTAGTTAGTAAACATAGTTATAAATGTTTTACTCATCATTGGTAAGCACAGTAGTTATGGATTAGTAAACACTGAATTCATAATTTATAAAGCATGTTTCTGACGTTAATACTCATTAGTATGTGGTTTACAATCACAGTTGTAAATGTTTTACTCTTCATTAATAAGCTCATCTATATAAATGATGGATTCAGCATTCCCAAGCTGCTCTTACACGTCCAGTATGAATGGTTAGTGAGTGTTAGTAAATGTTTTATAAAAACTCACAAATTTCATTTCCAATGGATGACTTATAAACAGTTATTAATGCAGGAATTCATGAATTCAGGCAGTTACAAAGAACTTACTACTCGTTAATTAAGTATTTTGTGTGAGCTCATCTAAAGTGGGCACTATCTATGCCTTATACAGCATTTACAAATGAGATATTCAGGCTGGCAATGCCTCAAGAATCATAAAAGTCTTGGTTATCTTAACAGACCAAGGAGAGACACAACACAAAGTGATAGTTCATATTGCATTGTATTTATTGCAACTTCCCAACATATTGTAACTGTACAACTGTTCTGTTGATGTAAAACAAGGGTAAGCATGGCTGAATAAAAACTTGCCAACACCAACAGTGGATCACAGAAGTTTAAGTTCAGCAAATACTCCTTTGAAAAAAAAAAGAGTTATCAACAGTTTAAAAATAAAGAAAAGAAAAAAAATATATATATAAATAAAGATAATAAAGATCCCCATTAGCTGCAGCAAAGCCACAGCTCTTCTTCTTCTTCCTGGGGTCCAACAGTATCAAATATACAGTTGAAAACACAAAACATAAACATTATAAAAATTAAAAACAAAAAAACAAGTGAGCGATATGCTTAACCTAACAAAACAAAAACAGAATAAGTGTTTACCTTTCTTAACTGTGCTTCATTCATTCTTCGTTATATTAATTGTTCACATACTAATCCTATTACCCACATTTCTACATATCATATATGTATACATCATTACACATCACACATCATACTTGTATATACATTCATTCTACAGAATATACATTATAATAACACATATCATATATCCATCGAAATATACTCCATATATAAATATACCATGTTGTCTTACTTTGATAAATGCTGTTTTATTCATATTTTGAATTTCTTTGTGTTCGTGGTGAGTTTGATATTTTTCGGCAGTGAATTCCATTCTTTCATACCTCTATAGAAACCGTACGCTTGATGGCGTTAGATCTGGCTTTAGGTCATGTAAAGTTTCCTACAGCTGCATGTCTGCTGATATATTTTTGACTCTCTGCACTAAAAGCAATAAGGTTTTTAAACAAGATAACAGGTGTTTTTAGGACAGATATATTTCTAATAACAACAAACAGTGAGTACAATAGTCTGTCTTTGACCAGTAACCAGTTAAGTTACTAATGAGTTACTAATGAGTATTTACGTCAGAAACATGCTTTATACATGATGAATTCAGTGTTTACTAATCCATAACTACTGTGTTTACTAGGGGTGCAACGGTACAGGTAGCCCACGGTACGATATGTACCTCGGTTTTTGGCCACGGTTCTCGGTACGGTTTCGGTATGTGTTTTGTGCAGAGAACTTTTTTTTCTCCCAAAATAATGTTTATAATTTTTAATATTTCTAATACAGCTCTCCTCTCTCTCTATCTCTCTCACTCACACACACACACAAACACACATACACACACACACACACACACACACACACACACACACACACACCTGAACTGTCTGTGAACAGCCCCTAGCTCCTCCCTCTGCACACTCCTTTAGTCTTTCAGTAGGTGAACACTCTGAAGCCACTTTCAAACAGAGATGGTGCTATATCGCCGTCACTATGCTGCAGCCACAGTCTCTCACTGGGAAAGAAGGAGTTAGTCTATTGTGTTTTTTTCACCACCTCTCATCCCTGTCAGTCAACTCCTGCTCGACCTCGGTCTCTCTATCGCGCGCGGACACGCGGGCACGCGGACACGCGACCACACACATGCGGTGTGCATGGACAGAGTCCTGCTGGAACTCTAATAAAAGCTAAATGTGCTAAATCGCGCTAATAACTAATTAATTTCCCCGCGATTGCGATCAGCGACCGCTCATGCTGCCGCCTGTTTGTTTTGTTTTTTTTTTTTTTTCCCTCTTCTGTGTGTGAGCTGCTGCACTTTCAGTTGCAGGGGGGGAGTCACTGTGAGTGTGTGGAGGCTCAACAGTGATTGGACATCGACTCGCGGGGGCGGGCTTTCGCCTTAAACGGCCAGGCACACACATACACGGCACAGCTGCCTGTAAAGCAGCAAGAGCTGATGGACGCTGAATCTGAAATACCGCGGTCCAAGAGCGTATTGCACCGTGCAGGCCGTACCGAACGGTTCGGTATTTTACCGAGAACCGTTGCATCCCTAGTGCTTACCAATGATGAGTAAAACATTCATAACTATGTTTACTAACTACATACTAATGAGTATTCATGTGTTATAAATTATGAATTCAATATTTATTCATGCTTAACTAATGCTTAATAGTGTGTACTCATTATAAAGTGTTACCAAAAAAAGAACATTGAAACCGAAAAAAAAAAAAAAAAATTGACACTGAAAACCAGTGAGACTACATGATAATATACAGTATTTTTTAAAAATCCAAATAAAAGATTGTATTTTTTTATGCCAACATTATTCAATGCCAATACTTTTTTTCAGTGTCAATACAACTTTTATTACAATGCGAAATTTTATTTTCAATGCCAAAAATCGTTATTACAATGCCAAATTTTGTTTTCAATGCCAACTATTAATGTCAGGGTTTTGGCCCCATAGGGAGGCTGATTTCAATCAGGATTACATGCACTGCCATATAATTTTTATTTGAGTTGCTTATGATAACACCTTTTTTGTTTTATATTTTCTTTTTTTATGATGTAACACCTGTTTGTGGATCCTTCAGGACAATGATTTTGTCTACATAAAGGTGATATGTTGAAATGTCCAGTAGGCCTATCACAGCAACAAAGACAAAAAAAAAGGCAGATCTTTGTGCATACATCTTTCCTCCCTCTGGGCTAAGCCTCGGATCTCCCATAAACCTAGATCCACACCTGCTCCGGAGCTTTTTGATTAAGGCAAAAATGTAGCATAGCCATGGGAGAAATCCTGTTTAGTTCCTCTTTAATAAATGTGTTTGAATTTGTCCAACCACAGTTTAATTTGTTATTGATCACTCAGCCATATTTAAATGCTCTTTTTTAAAATGACAACACAATTAGTAGGCTTAGGCTATATTAAAACTAAGCATTTTTATCTGCTCTACAGTTGACTACAGCCTCTGAACCTATAATACTTATGCAGAATACCCTCGAAAAAATACACCATTTAAAATAGTGTTTGTGAGTAGGGCAAGCAACATGATGATATTTTGAAAATAAAGTAATAACAGGAGCCACTGTTAAATCTGTAGGCTAACACTAAACTGTACTTAAACTCATGTCTCTGCTGAAGTTGGTGTTGTTTTGGAAACAGAGTGACGTTGCTGTTAAACCAGCTCATTAGAAACATCATGACAGTCCAGGATCCTTTTAAAAACGTGATCCTGTCGCAGTTCATTCATGTTGTTTACCAGAGACCGGACACTGAAGAGGAATATGCTGGGCATCCCGATAGCAACATTACCAAAATGAAGCCAACTTCAGCGGAGACAGCAGGCGAGTTTAGCACGTAACCCTCCTTTCTTTCCTGCATGAGAGCATTCTGGGCCGGCGGTGCTGGGATAATTGTGTCACCGCCGTTTTGTCCATCCCTCTCCCACCTTGATGGTTAGAACTTCGCCACAGTGCAACAAGCGTCCGCACAGTCAGTGCAACCTGCGTATTAAAGAACCATAGGGATAAATGTTGTGGGACTGGGACTCTTCACCCGTGAGCGTACTCCGGTTAGGGAACACTGTTTTTACGTTTCAACTTATTCTTTATGTGTAACTTTTCAGCAGCAGGGTTACACACACTGTTGCACATTGTTCAACACGCTGACTCTAAGGACCCCGGAACGTAAACATAGCTAGCCTGTAAACTGCCTGACTCAAACAGACTCAACTTAAAGGTGCATGACTAAAATTATTAATTTGTTTAAGTCAACAATACCAATATCATCAATTATATTTAACAATTAACATATTAATTAGGGTATCTTTGCTCACTGACAAAGGGAATTTATAACAGCCGCCCCCTAAATAGCGGACTGGCTGCGTGGAGAGAGAGAGAAAGTTGGAGAGAGGCACAAAGCACACGCCCACACACACACATTCACACACAGAGCCCCACCTCCTGGCCACACGTAACACCCACAACAACAGTCCTTTAACCAGGATTATCTTCAGGAAGAGCTGACAGCTGGACCAGCTGAGCCACTGGTCTCAGGTAAGTCTTCTCGCCAACTCTGACTTCAGCTGTCCGTATACATCCATCATCACTTGCATTCAGCTTGACCACCCTCCCCATTGGCCAGTGAGCACGTGGAAGCTGAGGATCAACAATCATCACAACTGTGTCCAGGAGGAGATGATCTGTGTGTTGGCGCCACCTCTGGCGAGTTTGAAGAGAGGGTAAGTAGTTTCTGATGAACTGTGTCCAGAAGTGGTCGACCATCATCTGACAATGACGCCAGCGCCTCCTGGTGAGGGTGTCAGGAGCATAGGTGACTTGTGGGAGAGAGGCATCCTGCCGCCCCATCAACAACATGCTGGGCATCACTGAGTCTGGATCAGCCACATCTGAGCATACATCCTAAAGGCTTGGCATTGAGGATGCCTTCCACCTCGGTGAGGAGTGTGAGCAGAACCTCTTCCTGGAGCACTTGTGCACCTATGACCACTTGCAGGGATTTCTTGACTGATTGAATCTCACGCTCCCAGACACCACCAAAGTGGGGAGATGCTGGTGGGTTAAAGCGGAACTTAATCTGTTTTTCGGCAAGCCGCTCCTTTAACTGTGACTCCATCGCTGCAAAGGCCTCCTTCAGCTCCTTATCTGCCCCTCGGAAGTTAGTCCCCTGGTCAGAGAGGACCTCAAAGGGGGTGCCTCTCCACGCGATGAACCGTCTCATGGCTGGTGAGCAGATCCAGATGTATACATCTCGTCGTGAGACATTAGAAAATGATCCCCCAGCGCTTTTCACTTCGCCTCCCAGCCTTGACCATGTACGGCCCTCAGCAGTTCACGCCTGTTGAGAAGAATGGAGGCTTAAGCAGCCGCAGACGGGCTGAGGGCAGGTCTGCCATCCTCGGCACCACTGGCTTCCCTCTCCACTTCATGAAACCGGCGCAAGCTCTCTGATACTTCTTAATAGCCTGCCTTCCCCACAGAATCCAGTGGTAGCGCCTCATCTCCGCAAACACCCCATCAGGCCCGGGGTGGTGTAGTTTAGAATCCATCTCTTTAATGAGGAGTGTGGTGACTGCATGACATGGAATTAACAGTATTGGGTGAATGTCAGTGGGGCTAGAGCTGTCTAAATGGCGCAGGAGTCCTCCAACTCATACAAGACCCATTGTGGGGTCTAATTCTGGAACAAGCATACTCAGCCTGCTGCTGGGGGGCACAGGCTTGCCGGCTCTGAGGCATCTGCTTGGCTGGTCTTCAGCAGGTGGACTTCTGCATCTCGAAGGTTGCCCAGAGGTGAAGCAGGGTCGGCCGCCGCCCCATGAAGAGACTGCTGAGTAGCCTTGACCAGCTCTCTCCAGCTGCTGAATTGGGTGAGGTCTGGTATCTTGAGTGGTGAGCTTGTCTGTGTGAGAGCACATAAAACACTGTGTTTTAACTCACTACTGTCCTCTGGCTCTGTGATGTTAGGACATGATGGCCATTCATCCGGTGGACGGCGAAGGAATGTCGGTCCCTGGATCCAACGACTTGCCACTGCCAGCTCAGCTAACGTTTTGCCACGTGTGAGATCGTCGGCTGGATTGTTAGCTGTATCCACATACCCCCAGGTGTGTGAGGCGGTCAATTCCTTTCTTCCCACGAAGACCTTGAACCTAAACGACTGAGATGTCAGCCAGGTGAGAACTGTCGTGGAGTCAGTCCATAAGAAGGTCTGGGCAATACACAGGGTGAGCTCTTTGTGGATGAGGGAGGACAGCTGGGCTCCTGTCAGTGCTGCACAGAGCTCCAAACGTGGCATTGACTGCTGGCGTTTTGGGGCCACCCTAGACCTTGCCATGACGAATGAGACGTGGACAGTGTCATCACTTCTTGTGGTGAGGTATGCTACTGACCCGTATGCTTGCTCAGAGGAGTCACAGAAGACGTAGAGAGTGTACTCTGTGATGTCAGTAGCAAGCTCCAATGGTGCATAGGTTCGAGGGATGGAGATGTTGGCCAGCTCGGGGAGTTCTCTCTCCCAGCTGGACCACGCCTGCAGGATGTCAGGAGGGAGGTTCGGGTCATCCCAGCTCCTCTTCTTTGCCCACAGTCTCTGGACAAGGACCTTGGCCCATGTAGTGTACGGGATAATGATCCCGAGCGGATCATACTGGCGGGCGTGCACCTTATAGATGTACCGCATAGTAGGTGTCTCACTCTCTGGAGGTTTTTGCTTGAAACCGAGCCAATCAGATGGACAGTACCACCGCAGTCCGAGTTACTCTTCTCAGCCAGCCACAGCTCCGTGCTTTCAGATCGGGCACTGGAAGGCAAATGGGAACACATGAGAAGTTACTTGCCCACTGTCGAATCTCTAATCCTCCTGAGGCCAGACATTGTCGCATCTTGTCCACCAGAAGCTTGGCTGACTCAGTTGTTGACAGGCTCTGAAGACAATTGTCCACGTAGAAAGACTGTTCGACGGACTGCAGGACGTCTTAATTTCCTGCAGCACTCTCTTTGACATGTTTTTGCAGAGCAAATGTTGCACAACACGGGCTGCTCGTGGTACCAAACGGCAACACCTGCCATTGGTAGACAACAGGCTGTTTCTCCCTTTGCAGGTTTCCCCAAAAGAACCTCAGCAACGGCCGGTCCTCAGGTAGAAGCCAAACCTGGTGGAACATGGCGCGGATGTCTCCACTGATGGCGACAGCGTGCTGGCGGAACCGCAGGAGGACCCCGATGAGAGATGGGCCGAGGGTTGGACCTGGAAGCAGCTGCTCGTTGAGAGAGAGACCACAATGATTAAAGGAACAGTCAAAGACCAGGCGATGTTTGCCATTGTGATGGACGAGGTGATGAGGTATGAACCATGACTCACTGGAGCTGTTTTCCTCTCCCTCCTGGAGCTTTGTGACACACCCACCATCTATAAGCTTCTGCATCTCTGCTTCATATATTTTAGCTTTGACAGGGTCTCTAAGTAGTCGTCTCTCTGTACTGCGTAGCTTTGGCATCTCTGCTTCAGCATCTGCTTTCAGTGGTGGTGAACCTTTTACCCGGAGCAGAGGTGTAGCGTAGCGAAGTGTGTCACCAACCTTCACTCTCTTAGTGCGTGCTTCCAAGACGCCCACCACTTCCTGGTCCAGGCGGGACCGCACTGCTAACCGCTCACTACGGAATGGAAGCACATCAAGCTGCCAGAGGCGTTCAACATGTTGGTAGATGTCATCTGGTGTAGGCTTGAAGGCAGTGTAGTAGCATGATGCAGCGGGGGACTGTGAACCATCTGGACCCTGGAGCGTCCAGCCGAGTGCTGTATGGATAGCTACCGGTCCTCCCTTTGGGCCAAACCTCACAGGTTCTGTGGCAGTGATCAGTTGAGTGTAATCTGCACCAATGAGCAGCAGTGGTTGCACCTTATTGAAGCTCTGCAGTTGTAACCCTCTCAGGTGGCGGTAGCGTCTCTTGAGCGCTGCTATTGGATATGATTGCTCTGTCAGGGTAAGTTGACCTGCTGTGTAGGCCCTCTCAACCAAATGCTGTTCTGATGGTGATGCTGGGGAGGGTACATGAAAGGCAACTGATGCTCCAGTGAGGTGAACAACATCCTGACGAAAAGTCCGCATGGTGAGGGACTCCGCTGCCTCTGAGCTTCAGGTCTCGAACTGCAGCTGGAAGTATTATGGTGCGTTCAGCCCCATCATCGAGAATTGCATAGGTCTGCAGTGATTTGGTCCCGTGACTGATGATGATTGGCACCACCTGGAGGTACACTTTCCTTCCTTGCATAGTGTTATCAGCTGAGGTGCAGTCTTTGGGTGTGATGAGGTAGACGCAGGGGCCTGGCCTAGTGACGTCATGCAGCGCTCTCAGGTGGATCTCCTGACACTCACTGCATGGTTTCTTTAAAGTATATATTTTTTGGGGCTTTTCATGCCTTTATTAGATAGGACAGTTCAGAGTGTGACAGGAAATGGGAGGCAGAGAGGGGGGGAATGACACGCAGGATAGGGCCGTCCGACGCGGGACTCGAACCGGGGCCGCCTGCAGCGAGGACCATAGCCTCTACACATGGGGCGGGTGCTCCACCAACTGAGCTAAACACCGCCCCCTGCATGGTTCCTTTAATGTGCAGCTCTCCTGGTCATGGTTAGTACGGCCATAGTTGCGACAGCGCTTGCCATGTGCTATCCACTTCTCAATTTCCTGTGTTGAGCATTGAATAATGTCTGTGCACTGTGACAAGTAGTGCTCTGTACTCTTGCAGAAGAGACACATCCTTTTAAACCTTTGTTGCTTAGCTGCTGACCGAGGCATCTCAGCTGATTTGGGCTGGTCTGCACCGTGATACACAGAGACAGGCTGGGTCCGAGGCCGGGAGGTAGGGATAGGTCTGTCTCTTTTGGCAGGCTGTGCTCCTTCAGCTCGATGGCGCTGTGCCATTTCACCATTCACCTTGAGCCACTCTGCGAGATCTCTGAGGTTGTATGGGTTTAAGCTGCTGGTGCTGAGGCGCCCCTGAATCTGTAGATGCTCCACGAAGTTGTCTCTCATGTGTCTAGGGAGTTTGCTAAGTAGCCGGTCAACATGGCCAGTAGACATCACTTCCATCCCATTTGGCCCTTCCAATGAGGTTAGCATTCCTACCAGCAAATCAACGTTGAGGGCAAAGCTCTGGAAAGCCTTGGGGTCTCCTGATTTGAGATCAGGGGAGTTCAGGATGGCGGCGATCTCACTTTGTGCCAACTGATGCGGCTGCCCGTACTGTCTCTGCAAAGCCTGCATGGCGGCGGTGTAGGGTTGTGTCTAATGCCTGCATGACTGAGCTATTAGCTTGGCTTCGTCCAGGACCAAGTGTTCCATAAGCACACGGTATTTATAATGTTCAGAAAGTTCAGTATGCGGATTGAGCAGGTGATCCAGTGCCATTTTTAAGTCAGCAAACTCACTCTCACTGTCATGTACCAATTTTGGCAGTTTGGGTACTGGAACTGGCTGTCTGGGGGACTGGTCGGTGTATGGTACCTGCAGTGGTGTATACTGGGACTGGGGGCTGTACTGCCCCTGCAGAGCTGATACGGGCTGTTGCAGGGCGATGGATTGATAACTGTGCCTGAAATTTTTTTCCGGGGGGGGGGGGTTGAAAATTTTTTAATAATGAAATATGAGCAGTTCACCAAAAAAAATGAAAATTTGATCATCAGTTACTATAAAATTTTTGTTGATTTGCAGCATTTTTAACAATGATTATTAAGCTTTTCAGCCAGCTGTCTCTTGAACTCGGGGGCAAGGCTGTGTGTGTTTAAGTAACTAGTGTGGTTGTTGGAAACCGATAATTTAGCCAATGCATTTTTGTCTTCCGCTAAATTCTTGCACAGCTCCACAAGTGGCCGGGCCATTGTGAACAAGAGATCGATCGTGTTCAGCTATAAACGCAGTCATACGAATTTTCTGTTCACACACACACGGTCGATCATAGATGTAGCCATATATATTATTATACAATGACAATTGGGGGGGTCAATATTTTCTCCAGAGTGTAAAGGGAACTTAGTACAGCGCAAGCGCATCCTTGAATTTACACAAGTCTTACAGTAGGCCTATCCTTAGCCTACAGTATCTTGTTCAATGAAATGTCTACAGTCTGTGTGTAGATGATGATAAACCAAATTTTACACAATTTTACAGTTCATGCAGCACATAATGTAGCCTACCACACAAACAACTTTCGCAGTCACCAACAAAATATTCTAGATCTAAACTGCCAGCAAGTCAGACCCACACACACACACACACACACACACACACCCTAGCAAACCCTAATTTCTGCAGATCCACACAATGCTGAACCAGAACCCCCCCCCGTGATTCGCACTATGGATGCAGCTGTGGTACCTGCAGCCGCCGCTCCCGGTGAGGTTGAGTGGGAGAGAGCAAGCACGGACGCTATGTGACCCAGGTCTGAAGCATGACGAACTAATATCCCCCCCCACCCACCCACCCACCGACCGCTGCAATACACTAGTTTTCTGCAGCCCGGTACACACAAACAAGTTTGGCTGGTTTGGGGGGGCGCTGCTGAGTAGGACGTGAGTTTGGGAGCTCCTGCTGATTTCGATAAAAATTGTTATTCTTCTGGGCTTTTAGGTTACTTTTTTCGTCCTGTCTTACACCGCAGTATTTTTTTGTTGAAAAGTTTTACTTTGGACTGCGTAAAATGTCTCGCAATACTATCCAGACACATCTGAGGCCTGGTCTGCAAACCGCAACCCCACCCTCGAGTAGGCCGCCGACTCCTACAGGTGTCGCCCCAACGCAAGCTAATCCTGACATTGCTGCCCTCAAGCTCGAGTTGCTGACTTCGCTACGGAATGACATTGCTGCTACTTTTAAGAAGGAACTCCAAGATACCCTCGGCGATGTTCTGTCTACTATCAAGCTCGACCTGCAAGCGGTGAAAACACAGCTGGCGAATGATAAAGCAGCTACCGATGCTACCGTGTCCGAGCTAAAAGGTACGGTCGGGGAGATGGAGTACGCGCTCACTGATGCTCAGATGACATCGCTGAGTTGAAAACTACTGTCAAGTCCCTCACTGCTAACGTAGCCAAGCTGGAAAATAAATGTGAAGATTTGGAATCCAGGTCACGGCGGAACAACGTTAGGATAGTGGGAGTACCGGAGGGTCCTGACACCTGCACCACTGCCGCTGTAGCCACCATGCTAATGGAAGCTTTTGGCCTGACAAAGGAGCCGCTTTTGGACCGGTCCCACCGGACCCTCCAACCGAAGCCCAAGCCCGGTGAGCGTCCACGAGCCATTGTATGCAGACTTCATTATCACAGTGACTGTGTTGACATTTTACGCCGCGCTAGAGAGCTCCGACAAATTAAAGTCAGAGACCTGACCATTTCAGTCTTCCCTGACCACACGGCCAAGGTAGCCCGAGCTCGGGCTGCATTCAACGAGGTCAGGCGGCAACTTCGTGGCATTGACGGCGCTCGGTACGGCCTGTTTCATCCAGCGCGACTTCGCATCACATACAACGGTGTTGAGAAGGACTTCGTTTCAGCGGATGAAGCCAGCGACTACGTCAAAACCTTGATTTCTGGGTGAGCTCCAATAGCTCTACAGTCTTGTGTTGTATTATTGTTTAAAACATGTGGCCTTAACTCTATACTGCTGGGGCTTTGTTGCACTAACTAAATTAGTGTTACTATTGTTTGTTTATAGCAGGCAATTTTCCCCTCTTCCTTACAAAATAAGGATTCCACATTTGAGTTTTTGCACTTCTGTTTAGATCAGTAGCCTATTATCTTATTTTTGCCCTACTGTTAATTTTATTTTTCTATTTTCATTTCATATTTACATTCTTATCCATCTGATCTGTGGAAATTTGATTTGTGCTACTAAGGTGAATTTTTATTTATTTATTTTTGAATGCTCATCTTAACCCTTAAACAGCCAACGTGCACCAGGAGATACACCCACTTTAACATCCTGTAGGGGGTGTGCTGGGAGGTTTTCACTAATTAAGTTTGCATTTATCAAAAGTCTTGTCTGGTATTAGCATCTAGATGATATGATTTGGTTCAGGCTATCTTTCATTGTTTCGTCAGCCTGATCTGAAAACATCATGGCTGCCAGTGGTGGAGAACCTGCTTCCTTCCGTGGAACTAATCATATATTAGTCATACTTATTTTCAATAAAACAACAGTATAAATTCCTAAAATGAATTAGAACAGTTGTCTAAACATTCTCATGAAGAAAAAATGTTCCAACTGTGTTTGTGGTGTTACTTAGCAGCTTTTGAAATGTATGTATCCCATGAGATACGTTGCCAGATTAGGGGTAGAAATTTGGTCAATGTTCATTATTCAAAATGTTGTTTCAAACTGGAAGGCTTGCTAATAATTACTGCAGTATCAGATATTATCATGCACAGCTTTGTCCATTACAACAGTATAACTGTATTTTACTTAAATAAATATATTTATTTTCAAGCAGGGCATCTCGGCTAGGTCATTTTATGGGAAAAGAAAGGATGTGGTCAACTGCTGTCACAGAACCAATCACACACAACACAACAATAAATACAGACTATAAATAGCTAAAAATAAATAATAACTGGTGGTATGTATGTAGTTAGGGGTGTAACAAATAGTCAATTCACGATACTTTACGAAATACGACATAGGACTCACGATATGAAATAGTCACGGTATAATGTAAAGTGTGTGTGTGTGGGGGGGGGTACCCAATGAAGATCTGTGTGACAAATTTTTGTTGATGAAAAACAATTTGACTGCAAATGGACTTTATGCACAGTTCCATAAGCCAGCTCGTTTATTTCCTGTCTTACATTATTGGACCCACTAATTAATCCAGGTGTGTCTGACCTCACAACAATGGTCAGACACACCTGTATTAATCAGTGGGTCCAATAATGTAAGACAGGAAATAAAGGAGCTGGCTTATTTCAGGAAGTAGTGGAACTGTGCATAAAGCCAATTGGACTGCAAAAGTTGGAGAGAGTGTTTTTATTCTTTCTTTGTGAAGCAAAACACTCCTGCACAGATTTATCAATCTCACTAGTTCGTTTTTATTATTTCCTATACATAGAAGTTTTGAAAGCTTTTGACTTGGGGCCTTTATACTTTTGGCTCAAAATGCACAACTCAAAATCATATCTCTTAGCTTATAACAATTATATAACAACTCTGTTTTTAACAAGTAGATCCCTACCTTGCTGAGGCTGAAACTACAGCGAAAAAGACATTATCTAAGACACAAACATAAAACACCTGAGTCAGGCAGCCCACAAGACCTGGGTCTTTTTGTTTTTCAGTCTTTTCCTAACTATGTGCACAAAACAAGCAAGTATTTTGCCATCTTCTGCCATTCCCATGTGCAAAATGTTAGAATACAATGTTATTATGAGTTAATTTAAGATTAGTGCGAAATACAAACATAAAATTCTGTCTCTCTAAAGGTAAATGCAAAAATATAATTTTTTAATTTCTCCCTTATGCAGACTTAGAAACATACAAAAGTTTGTTGCCTGTCTTCACTATAAAACAGTGTTTCCACTAGGATTTTTTTATGGAGTAGCAGCAGTGGCATGTCACTTCTTTATGAGACTGCTTTCTAATGAGATTACAAAGTTGGATTGGAAAAAATTAATAAAATCAACTTTAAAAGGTCTATGTGTAATGTAAATGACCAAGGAATATAACAATGTATAACTTATCTTCATCAAAATGAGCATTAATATGTTTATCATTTGGGCTCTTTTTATACCTTAATAGGGCAACGTATCCCGGGAGATACAACTCATAAAATCCAAAATATTTAATATATATATTTTTGAATTTTGAAATATTTTTCTTAGGGCCTAAAGAGATGAGTGATAACATTAAATTATTTTTTGCAACTTATTTTCCACTCCTGCCTGTTTAAGGGTTAAGATGAAACAATATTGTATTGTGACTTTTTTTTTCTTACTCTTTTGTTTATTCGTTTTTCATTACAACTCATGCGCATACTGTTAAACACAGTTGAAGTCGGCGGGAGTTTTTTTTTTCTCTCTTACTTCTACTTGCTCTGCTTAGTCTCCGGGTTGTTCTAACACTACTCTGGACAACTTTTGGTCATTGTGGGAAACACTGCTGTCCCCTTTGTTCTGTTGTTATATGGGGACTTTGGGTGTATTTGGGTTTTGGGGTATTTGGGGGGAGGGAGGGTGTCCCACCTCAGCGACAATATGCATTTTTGTTGTTTTTTTTCATTATTTCAATGGTTAATGGCAATATAGATCCCAGCATTGCTGGATCAGGTACACCTCTCAGATTTATTACTTGGAATATCAGAGGTATGGGTAATCCCGTTAAGAGATCCATTTGAAATGTTTAAACTCTGATATAGTATTTTTACAGGAGACTCATCTTCGCATTAAAGATCACCGTAGGTTACATTGCCCTTGGGTAAGTCAAGTCTTCCACTCAAATTTTAACTCAAAAGCGAGAGGGGTCGCTATTCTCATTAATAAAAAAGTTCAGTTCTCATCCACTGATGTGATTGCTGATAGGAACGGCAGATACCTTATAGTTGCTGGTACCCCGATGCAAAAAAAGGTTCTGTTAGTAAATATATATATATATAATTCACTAATAAGTTGCTAAGTAACATCCCCTTCTTGAATACGCACCTGCTGATCCTCGGAGGGGATCTAAATTGTGTCTTTGATCCAATCTTGGATCGGTCTAATCCTCGTAATCTGACTCAATCTGCTATGTCTAAAACATTCTCAGATTTTATGAAACAGAATGGTCTCATCGATCCATGGAGATCTCGTAATCATTCTATTAAAAAAATTTCTTTTTTCTCTCAGGTGCACCTCTCATATTCTAGGATTGATTATTTTTTTATTGACAGTACTCTTAATTCATGTGTAAAGTCTTCTGACTATTTAGGTATTGTAATTTCTGACCATTCACCTTTGTTATTAGAGATTCAACTTTCTACTTATAAACGTAGCCCTCCACTTTGGAGATTCAATTCTCTTCTTTTGGCAGATAAAGAATTTTGCAAACTCATTTCAAATTCTATTGACGAGTTCTTGTCTTTCAATCAAAATGACTCCTCTTCATATTCATTGTTATGGGAGACACTTAAATGCTACCTTCGAGGTCAAATTATTTCTTACTCTGCCCTATCTAATAAAAAGAATAATGCTAGGCTTAATGAACTTAGATCTGCAATTAGTAACCTTGATCAAAGTTATGTGCTGAACCCTTCTCCCGAACTACTTAAGCAGCGTCTTGATTTGCAAGCAGAATTTGATCTCATGTCAACTAAGGAGGCAGAGCGCTTGCTACTACGCACTCGTGGCTCATATTACGAGCACGGCGACAAGGCAAGTCGCTTACTGGCACATCAGTTACGACGTCAAAACTTCCCGTTTGATACCTAGTATTAAGAACGCTCATGACACTATTACTACAGATCCCTTGGTAATTAATGCTACTTTTAAATCATTTTACTCTTCATTATATAAATCTGAATTTCCTACAGACAATATTAAAATGAACAAATTTCTTCAGAACCTTTCGAATCCAGTCATTGATATTAATACTTCCCTGCAATTGGACTACCCCCTCTCCCTTGAAGAAGTGTCAAATGCTATTAAAGCTATGCAGTCTAATAAAGCCCCAGGCCCTGATGGGATTCCGATTGAATTTTTCAAAACATTTATTGGTAAATTGGCGCCACTATGAATCCTTAGAAAGCGGTACATTACCTCCAACTTTGACACAAGCCACTATAGCGCTCCTTCTCAAAAAGGACAAAGATCCAACCTCCTGTAGTTCCTACAGACCATTATCTCTGCTTAATGCTGATGTAAAGGTGTTGGCTAAAGTAATTGCAACTCGTTTAGAGAATGTGCTTCCTAATATTATATCTGAGGAGCAAAATGGTTTTATAAAGGGTCGTCAATTGTTTTTTAATACCCGTACACTTTTTAATATAATTTATTCAGAACATTCGGCTGAACTTCCTGAGCTTGTGATTTCTTTAGATGCCGAAAAAGCATTCGATAGGGTAGAGTGGGAGTATTTGTTTGCAGTTTTGAAAAAATTTGGTTTTGGTGATAAATTTATTTCTTGGATTCGCCTTCTTTATTTGTCCCCTAAAGCCAGTGTCCATACTAATGATGTCTATTCTGATTATTTTGCTCTTGGTCGCGGAACTCGCCAAGGTTGTCCTTTGTCGCCTTTGCTCTTCGCTATAGCTGTCGAGCCTCTGTCTATTGCGTTAAGATCTTCCCCCTTAGTTAAAGGAATCACCCGTAATGGAATTGAATATAAATTATCGCTATATGCGGATGATTTGTTGTTGTATATAACTGATCCTACATTCTCTATCCCTACTGTCTTGAGTATTCTGGAGGACTTCAGCACCTTTTCAGGTTATAAATTAAATTTGGGGAAAAGTGAGTGTTTTCCCATTAATACTGCAGCATGTCTTCTTCAGCAGTCAGATTTACCTTTTCAGTTTAGTCCATCAGGGTTTAAATACCTAGGTATTAACGTGACTCGTTCTTTATCCAGCCTTGCATCAGCTAATTTCACTCCCCTTATCTCAAAGATTACATCTGATTTTCAAAGATGGGGTAACCTCCCCCTTTCATTAATCGGCAAGATCAATGTTGTTAAAATGATATCTTACCAAAACTTTTATTTTTATTCCAGTCAATTCCTCTTTTTCTACCTAAACATTTTGTTGACTCACTGGACAAGATAATTTGTTCTTTTATTTGGGGCGGGAAGAGTTCGTAAATCATTACTGCAGAGATGCAGACTTAGTGGAGGACTTGCATTACCTAATTTCCAAGCCTATTATTGGGCTGCTCACATCCATAAACTTTGCTACTGGTTAAAATCTTCTGGACCCTCTTGGTGTAAATTGGAACTATCATCATGTACAGGATCTTCCATACCTGCTCTACTTTATTCCTCTTTACCTGCAAAACCCTCTTTATATACTAAGAATCAAGTGGTTCTAAACACACTTAAAATCTGGTTTCAATTTAGGCGGCACTTTAAATTTGTAGCTGCATCCTCCTCAAGTCCTATTAATAACAACCATTTATTTCCTCCATCACTTTCAGACTCAACATTTTCAATGTGGCATGACAAGGGTATTACGCAATTTAAATATTTATATGCAGGTGGTGTATTTGATAGCTTTGCGAATTTGTCATCTCGCTACGGCCTCCCTGTCAGTCATTTATTTCGCTATTTTCAAACTCGCAGTTTTGTTACTAAGTGTTTCCCAAATTTTCCCTCTTTACCACCGGAACAGCAATGGGAAACAATGTTATCATTTACTCCTCATCACAGAGGAATCACTTCGAAATTGTACAATATTATTTTGGCTCTTAGCGACCATTCAAATGTTAAACTTAAGTGTACATGGGAAGAGGAACTTGGAATACAAATACATGAGGAGTCCTGGGAAAAAGCCATAGAGAGGGTAAAATCTACCACTTCTTGTGCACGTCTTGGACTTATTCAATTTAAGGTTCTACACAGGGTGCATTTCTCCAAGTCTAGACTGTCGGTACTATATCCGGAACTGGAAGACAAATGTGATAAATGTCATGGCTCTCCTTGTCACCTCAGTCATATGTTTTTTCTATGTCCTGTTCTGAAAGATTTTTGTTATTATGTCAACTGTTCTTGGTGTAAATCTCCAACCTTGCCCTCTGATTGCCATATTTGGGATTCCTAACCCCTCACTTGCACTCAACTCTACACAAAAGGATATTATAGCTTTCACATCCTTACTTGCAAGACGTTTATTATTGTTACATTGGAAATCTGCTAAATATCCTTCTATCTCCTGGTGGCTTAAAGACATGATGTTTTTTTTAAATTTTGAGAAAATTAAATATACATTAAGAGGATGTACAGTAAAAAATTTTCCACAAATGGCAACCCTTTATTTCCTATTTCACTAATTTAGAGGTACTACCTGATTGAATTTCTGCCTATTACCATTGTACATTTTATATTGCATAAACAACCAGTAGTATGCGTGTTTGTCGTGATATGCCGAGTTGGGGCATGGGTGGGTGGGGGGGTGTTCACTGTTTTTGTATGTCTGTTTGTTTGTTTTTTTATTCTGCACTCTGTAATTTAATGTAATTATTTTTCCTCTACAATTTTATCAGAGTGTGTTTTTGTTAATTTTCGTTTGTTGATGTGTATATGTAACTGTTTACATATACATATATGTTAAAAGAAAAAGAAAAGGATAATTGTATCCCTGAAATTGGAAATATCTAATTGTACTTTTCAATAAAAAGATTTTGAAAAAAAAAAAAAAGTTTGGCTGGTTTGATTTTTTTTTTTTTTTTTTTTTTTTAATAAAAAATAAAAATAAAAAATCACCAAAAGTATTCCTACGCCGGATTTCTGGCACACTGCCGGAGGTCTTCAAGCCCTGTGAGTGGAGTGTATTGCTGCACTGGTGCTGGATTTACTGGTGTTGTCTGCAGGGGCAGGTATTGGCACTGGTGGCACTCCGTCCTGTACATTGTTAACCATTGGTGTATGGGGATGGTTGGACTGGTAGCCAGATGTAGCTGGTATCTGTGGACTTGCATAACTCACTGGTTGTGATGCTTGAGGAGTAGGCTGCAGCATGGCCACATTCAGCGTAGTGAGGGGAGGCGGTGCCCACGCAGATGTCACAGTTGATGGCAGAGACTGCGTCAGTGTGTAGTTCTCCTGTCTACTACCTGGTGTAGGAGTCGTGGCTGCTTGAAGCTTTAATGCTGCAGAGGTGGTATGTGGCAGTGTAGACAGTCGTGGCTCATGCTGAAGCAGTCTAGCTGATCCAAGCTGCAGGTTGGATGGCTGTGACAGGGGGGTGCTGTGAACTACTGGACAGCTTAACCAGGGTGATTGATATGGTGGGATGCTCGTATTGAGATTAGCTGGTGGCTGTAGGACAGGAGAACCCTGGCTGCTTTGATAGCTCCGCTCCACGGGCGCCACCGATACGGGGCTCATATGGCCTGTTAGCTGGCTGGACAAGTCTCTACCATGCATCGCCATGTTCCACTCGCTCACCTTGTCGGCCGCTCCCGGCGATAAGAGACGATTGGGGATAGTGTGCGCTCCGTGCGGCTGGTCCGCTATACACACAGACTCGGTCTGTAGGCTGAGTGACTGCAGCTGCTGGGCGCCGACGCTCTCTCCTCTGTCTTCCGCGCTTGCACTAGTGTTGTCACGATACCAACATTTTGGTACCGGAATCGGTACCAACATGTTTTTCGATACTTTTCAATACTTTTCGGTACTTTTCCAAATAAAAAGAGAACACAAAAAATGTTGTTATTGGCTTTATTTTAATAGAAAATCTTAGAACTATAACATATGCATCAGTAATCAGTAAATCAGTAAACAGTCACTGCTGCTGATTTCCATCTATATCAATCTTAACTCTTCCTAAATTAAAACATTAGTGGTCTGTTTAAAAATGAATATCAACTTGTTTTCTTTGTATTATTTGAGGTCTGAAAACACTGCATCTTTTTTTGTTCTTTTGACCAGTTGTAATTTTTGGGAGAAATTGTCATCAGTAGTTTATAGAATGAAACACAAACGTTCATGTTACTGAAACACACACCTATTGTTTCCCCCCCCCCCCATCGACGCAATATTGTTCCGTTAATTCATCTCTGCGTAGCGCTCCTTCGCTGTGTTTACTCACAGACAGAGAGAGAGAGAGAGAAGCGTACATGCATGCCAGCGCCAAGGTTGGTGCGCGGTAAAAACGAAACTTATCAACCAGCAGTGTTTGCATTAATTAATGAGTCTGTGGTGGCCCGTCTCTCTCTCGCGCGCTGGTGCACACACATAAACACAGGCACATGGCCAGGTGGCGCTGTAACGGTAATAAAAAAAAAAGCACCTTGCTTCGTTTGTGACTCGCTCGCCTCGGCTCAAATTACAATGCGACGTCACCGCTGCCGGCGGCGCAAAATGAAAGTACCGGTCCCATCTAAGCGCAGTATGGTACCGTTTTAAATGCGTCAGTACCCCGGTACCACTCTAGTACCGGTATACCGAACAACCCTAGCGGGCACCGTGAGGAATGAGGGACTGTGGAAGGCTAACCTGGTAGCTTGGTAGGAGAGGGTGAGGGGGGAGCAACTGCTCGTACTTGTATTTTATTTTTATTTTTTTTGGGGGGGGGGGGTCAATGAAACAAATTTTCAGATGTCTTACATGTTTTTGAAGCCAAAATTAAAACAGATAAATCACTGTTTTTCTTGAGAGATTCTCTTTAACAAAAATGCATTTTTCTCAGCTTTCTAGAAATAAAAGTGGTCTTCTTGGTGCAACCAGGCTCTATTCAACTTAAGATAAATCAAGAATGGAACAAGGTACAAACAAATGGTTTTTTCCCTAGTTGAATAGAGAGTCTCCTCTTTTCTTTGAGCTGTTTGGTGTTTTCAGAGTCATAGTACAAAATATTCTCTGGGTCTTGAAATATTACTCAAAATGCCCTAAAACGCTGGCACATGGCACTGACCATTTTATAAAAGGGCTGGCACTCAATGAGTTAACATATTAATTAGGGTACCTTTGCTCACTGACAAAGGGAATTTATAACACTGCGTGTAGTGCGGTAGGTAGGCTAAAGTAATCCAAGTAATCCTTTTTAAAAAAAAGAATGTAACTGTATTCAGATGTAACACCAATTTAAACTGTAACTATAACGGAATACAGTTACTCATATTTTGTATTTTAAATACGTAACGCCGTTACATGTAATCCGTTACTCCCCAACCCTAGATGTATCAGACAATAACTGATCTATAATCAATAGCTGCTGGCTCCACCTCTTTCCTGAGGCTCTGTGATGTTTATAGTGAAACATTCAAAGCCAACATCCCATAATAAGCAGCTGTGTGTGTGTGTGTGTGTGTGTGTGTGTGTGTATGCTGGTTTCAGGTTTTTCTGTCTCTGTCTCGTCATGGTAACAGAGCACAGCCTCACATGTTTGTTGTCTTGAGCATCGTCAGCAAATCTCTGATCAATGTGGCTGCACAACATGAGTTTGTCTGGATGGAGCCACAGGTGGAGCTGACAGGTGAAGAGGCGGAGTCAGCAGCAGCTTCTCATGAATATTAATGAGCTGTTTTCTCTCTATGTGACTGTTTAACCTGCTTCCTGTTGCTTCAGCTGTTGGACTTTGATTTTCTAAACTTGTTCTTTCTGAAGCTTCTTCAGCTCTGAACAGATGATGAGACACTGAACGCTGTCAACAAGGAGCTTTGTCCTCAACTCACTGATTTTATTCTTTATTCAGATTGGAGTGGTGCTGGTTGTCAGAGATCAGCTGTTCTTCTCTGGGCTCAGCTCTGAAGTCCAACCCCTCCCACCTGAGACACCTGGACCTGAGCCACAACAACAAGCTGCAGGATTCAGGAGTGAAGGATCTGAGTGGTTTTCTGGAGAGTCCAGACTGTCGACTGGAGACTCTGAGGTCAGTTCACTGACTGTTACTGTTGTAGATCTTAGATCTTTGATCCACAACTGAACCTGATTGATCTTCACTCAGAACTTGAACCATTGACTTTGATGTCATGAATGAAGGACGTGTTTGTGTGTGTGTGTGTGTGTTAGGGGTGTAACGGTACACAAAAGTCACGGTTCGGTACGTACCTCGGTTCAGGGGTCACGGTTCGGTACGGTTTCGGTACAACAGACACTAATTGAATGTAAAACTAAAATCTGTCTTGTGTTATAAAAGTTTAAAGAAAAAAGAATACAAAATAAAACAAGTGCATTAGGAGTGTTATAATGCCATTCATTAATTCTAGAGGAAAAAAAACATGCACTTGACAACTGGCAACTATTATTCGAATTATTAAATTATTATTATTAAAAAAATATTATTAAAAAAACAAAACAATAAACTGACATCAATGTTGGTTTACACAGTTAAATTAGACTAGCAGTTACTTTGGTGATGTTTCTGGTCCTGCCTGTGTTCATAAAACATATTAGGCAGCTACACGCACATCCCCCAAAAAACTGAAGACTAGGTGCTGGACCACCAAGAAAGACACAGGTAAGGAAAAAAGGAGACCGCACACTAGTTAAAAGCTCCCGTGACAGTTTAATGTCACTCACACGTTTCGGGCGTCAGCCCTTCATCAGACAAAATGTGTCTGATTATATATAGTGTGCGGTCTCGTTTTCTCCTCACCTGTCTGTGTTCATGTCAAGAGGCTTAAAAGCAGCGGGATAAGTTGTTGCACACAACTTGTCTTTTTACTTGCACCAGTGATTGACATATCGGGTTGAACATGCGCTACGTGTTTGATGCGTTTCTAGCGACGCACCGCGCATCCGTGAAACATCGCCGACGGACTTTGTCCGGTGGACCAGTCGCGAGCATGGATGTATTATGGTCGCGAGCCGCCGCCACCGCCGCCGTTGTGTTTCATTGAGAAGCCACAGTGAATGAAGCAGACAGCTCTCCTCCTCTAACTTCACTCTCTCATCACTTCTCTTCTTCGTCTGCTATGACGGCTGCAGGCAGCTTCGAGGCTCATTACCGCCACCTGGATTCAAATGAGGACTCTGCTTTTTTTTTTTTTTTTTTTTTTAATATTCATTCAGACGTATTCGCCGTGTGACTGTGTGCACCGAACCGTGACCCCCGTACCGTGATGGCACGGGACGAATACATATACCGTTACACCCCTAGTGTGTGTGTGTGTGTGTGTGTGTGTGTGTGTGTGTGTGTCTCTGAGTGATCTTCGTTTCATCTTCTTCTTTTATTCTTTATTCAGATTGCACAACTGCAGTTTGTCAGAGATCAGCTGTTCTTCTCTGGTCTCAGCTCTGAAGTCCAACCCCTCCCACCTGAGACACCTGGACCTGAGCTTCAACTACCTGAGCTCTTCATCTCTGCAGCAGCTTCATGATCTTGTGGAGAGTCCAGACTTTCGACTGGAGACTCTGTTGTGGGTCTGATCTGTAGCTGTTTCCACAGCTGATGACTGTGGGAGTGAAATAAAGTGTAAAGTGCAGCCGGTGAACCTGTCAGGATGTGACATCACATATGACATCATCTATGACATCACAGACTCAGAAAACGCTGCAGCAGCTTCAATGTGTCAGGGGCGGTGGGGAGTGCGGAAGGCAACGCGACTGAGAGAGCTCCGATTTTGAACACTTAAAGTTTGATTTGTAGGTTATACCAACTATAAACGATATCTCTAAACAATATCAAGACCTTATCTGAAAGTTGGAGACAGATATCTCAACTTTTAGCGAAGGCAAACCTGTGGAAAAGAATGAAAAAAGAAAATCTCTGCCAGCGTCAATCAACCTGGTGAGTGACAACACCTGGGACGCCGACAGCCACCATCATGGCTGGGAGAAGAGGAAAAGATAGAGGAGGAAGATTTCGCACAGTCAAGGTGGATAGAAACCTCTTCACTATCCTAAGTAATAATATTCCTACGGTTGGGGCAGAGATGTCAGTCAGTCATACGGATTTACATTCCTATGCACGCCCTCAAAGCCCTGAATGCGTGCGGTTACCTGACTCCATGCCGAGTACTCCCACATTGAAGAAAGTGAGACCCGAGCCAACGCTGGCGGAGGTACAGGACAATATCATAAAGTTGCTGGAAAAAAAATAGACCAAAGAGCTGATGGCCTGGAAAAGAAAGCAGATGGCCTGGAGAAGCTGATTCAACATAACGCAGCAAGTATCAACACCTTGAAGGAAAATGCAGAATTCCTCTTCAAAGAAATTCAGGATATGAAAAAAGATGTAACCATTGTGAAGAAGGCAACTGCTGACCATGAAAAGAGGATATCTGAGTTAGAGAACAAGGTGAACGATGCTGAACATTACCAGAGACGTTGGAACTTGAGACTCCACGGACTTCCAGAGCAAGAAGGAGAAGACGTCAAGCAGCGAGTGGAGGACATCTGCCGGGCAATTGCTCCAGAGCTCGGGAATCTTCTCCATCTCCACATCGACGTCAGCCACAGGGTAGGAAGAAGAACTGAAGATAGAATACGACCAATCATCACACGTTTTACTTCCAGAGCAATCAGAGAAATGGTTTGGAAAAAGGCCAAGAACGCAGACTCTCAAAATCAGATTCGGAGAGGACTTGACATCAAGGGACAAAGAGACTAGAAACAAACTGTGGCCCCATATCGAGGCAGCGAGCAAAGCCATAATCGACGGGAAGGAACTGCGATATGATGGATGACAGCAAGTAAGAGAAGACTTGTCATAAATGATCAGGTATAACTTTAAAGTAGGCTGTTAAAGTAGGCTAGGTGTTAAAATCATTTTCTTTTCTTTTTTTTCTTTTTTTCTCTCTTGGAGTGTGTGGGCAAGTGACACTGTCCCTATCATTGTGCTCATTGAATGTTAGGGGTATCCGAGACAATTTAAAGAGGAAAGCTGTCTTTCTTTTCTGTAAAAAATTTAAAGCTGATTTTTTATCTTTTACAAGAGACCGATGCTTTAGTGACTGATTATAAATTTTGGAAGCAGCAATGGGGAGAGGACATTTGGATGTCTTATGGCAGTAATAACTCAGCAGGTGTAGCCATTTTAAAAGGGAAGTTTAATGGTAAAATTTTGAAGAATAAAATTCATGTATTTGGAAGATGGATTATTTTGGCTGTGAAATTTATGGACACCATTTTCATACTGAGTAATGTTTATGGTACAAATAATAGCTTCAGAAACCGAGTCTTATTTGAAGAAATGGAAGAAGAAATTTGTTCATTAGTGTGAAGCAGTCACACTATTGTTCTTCTGTTTGGCCATTTTCTTCCGCCTTTTTACGGTCTTCTTCTAGTCCTTCATACTTTGTGCTATTTCAACAATTCATATATCAAAACGTGCAGCTTTTTTTGAACTTTATCGGCATTACTTTTCTCTTTTTAACTATTTATACTTTTTCAAATATTTAACTTTTTCTGATTTTTTTCAGCTTTATAATGTGTGTGTATTGCGTCTAACGAGCAGAGCTAGAGTGGTGCTAGAGTGGGGAGATGCAAAAAAACATTCTAGAGTTTTTCTGGCTAAACTGCACGGCCACAAATTAAACTCTAGACAAATTATTTTCTCCAGTTTTGTAGCCACACTTGTCTTCTGGCTAAAATTCTGGTCAATAATGGAAAGAGACTTAGATAATAATTTAAAATATTTTTTAAATGCAGCCAGGGAGCTCTCTGCTCTCATTCAGCCCAATGCATTTTTTTCATAGCAGCAGGAGAAGGAGCTCAACTTTGTAACTTGCTGTTAAGTGCTTTTTAATTCATTTTAATTCACCAAAAAATAGTCACAGGTCACAAAAAAGTCCTATTCTTACTTGGTGTGGCTAATTTATACTCATTTCTTTTTATTTTAAGCATCATTGAAAAATCTCACATTCATCAAAGTCTCAACCTCTTTTCTCCACAGCTCCACTGTAGTGTAGGGATTAGGGTGGCCGCTTGTCAACCCTAAGGTCACTGGTTCGAATCCAGGGGAAGAACTCTTGTTATGTTATGTTGAATTCTGCTCTCCTCCACCGCCTTCAATTGGTTACAGGTGTTTGTTATCTCCTTGATTACTCGTACCAGTTTGCAGCACATCATCACATTACAATGAATGACAACAGTTTAGAAAGCAGTGTGCTCTCTGTAGCCGAGTGGCAGAGTAAAGGCTTAGTGAACATATGGTCATGGGTTCGATTCCTGCCTCAGTCATTTCACATCATTGCTTGACTTTTGATTCCAATTATTCAGCTGTCATTGGACAGTCTTTGATTCCTCATAGTATAAAGCTCATTGTAACTCAGGTTCTCTGTGGCCATATGGTTAGTGTGTTAGGTGTTGTGCTATTTCAACAATTCATATATCAAAACGTGCAGCTTTTTTTGAACTTTATCTGCATTACTTTTCTCTTTTTAACTATTTATACTTTTTAAAATATTTAACTTTTTCTGCAAATTAAACTCTAGACAAATTATTTTCTCCAGTTTTGTAGCCACACTTGTCTTCTGGCTAAAATTCTGGTCAAAAATGCAAAGAGACTTAGATAATAATTTAAAATATTTTTTAAATGCAGCCAGGGAGCTCTCTGCACATCATCACATTACAATGGCAACATGCTTATGTCTGTGCTCTCTGTGGCGAAGTGGCAGAGTAAAGGTTTAGTGATCATGAGGTTGTGGGTTCGATTACTGGTCCAAATCTTGCCTCATCAACAATTATAGTGAATTATTTCTAATTTCTGCACTTTCCTTACCTTTTTTTTTTAAGCAGGAGCCAGTGATCCTCTTATTAAAGGTTTTCTTTGCCACTCACATACTGTCTCTGCCTGTAGCCTAGTGGTTAGCTTGCTGAGCTGGAGACCTGAAGGTTACTGGTTCAAATCTTGCCTCAATAACAATTATAGTGAATTATTTTCCCAGTCGTCCTCTGTTGACTTCTGATAACTTGCTTCATGTTGAAACTGCTGCTCTCAGCCTGAAATTCACAGAAATTTTATTTGTAAGTCATTCAAGCTTGACTCTCAAGCTTTCTTGATGTCAGAGTGAGACAGAGTGCAGCTCATCAACAGACAACAGTCTCTGCAACTGTGTGTGCACTGTGGCCTAGAGGCAGAGTGGAAGTCTGCTGACCATGAGGTTGTAGGTTCGATTCCGACCTTGGTCAAACATTTGTATGGTGATCACTGCTTGCACTATTTGCTAATTCTGCAACAGCATTCAGCTGCTGTCAGCAGTCACACCATTTCCATTCTTGGAAATGCCTTTTCTAGTTCTCTTTTTATATTCTTACTACTTTCCGCCTTTTTATGGTCTTCTTCTAGTCCTTCATACTTTGTGCTATTTCAACAATTCATATATCAAAACGTGCAGCTTTTTCTGGACTTTATCGGATGTATTCAAATTTTTCATACTTTTTATACTTTTTCAAATATTTAACTTTTTCAGATTTTTTTTTTCCCATAGAGAATGCATTGGAACAGTCTTCAAACTCTTCAAATCGTCTTACTTCTTTCAGCCACTAAAGCTTCACCATACTTTCTGCTAGAGACTTCATTCAAATTCTAAGCTGTAGACAAACTTTTTAAGTGTTCCTCTATGACTCAGCTTATTGATATCTTCAACAGTTTCTGATATTTGGCAGTTTTAAAATCATTAAGTTTTTTTGACAAAATCCAGCTTTATAATGGGTGTGTGTTGCGTCTAACGAGCAGAGCTAGAGTGGTGACATCATCAGCCAGAGTGGAGAGAGGCAAAAAAACATTCTAGAGTTTTTCTGGCTAAACTGTCAGTACGGCCACAGACACATTATTTTCTCCAGTTTTGTAGCCACACTTGTCTTCTGACTAAAATTCTGGTCAAAAATGCAAAGAGACTTAGATAATAATTTAAAATATTTTTTAAATGCAGCCAGGGAGCTCTCTGCTCTCATTCAGCCCAATGCATTTTTTTCACAGCAGCAGGAGAAGGAGCTCAACTTTGTAACTTGTTGTTAAGTGCTTTTTAATTCATTTTTAATTCACCAAAAAATAGTCACAGGTCACAAAAAAGTCCTCCTCTTACTTGGTGTGGCCAATTTCTGCACTTTCCTTACTTTTTTTTTTAAGCAGAAGCCAGTGATCCTCTTATTAAAGGTTTTCTTTGCCCCTCACATACTGTCTGTGTCTGTAGCCTAGAGGTTAGCTCACTGGGCTGAAGACCTGAAGGTTGCTGGTTCAAATCTTGCCTCAACAACAATTATAGTGAATTATTTTCCCAGTCGTCCTCTGTTGACTTCTGATAACTTGCTTCATGTTGAAACTGCTGCTCTCAGCCTGAAATTCACAGAAATTTTAATTGTAAGTAATTCAGGCTTGACTCTCAAGCTTTCTTGGTGTTGACACAGTGTGTTTCCAACAGGTGCAGCTTTGGGCTCGGTGATCACTGCTTGCACTATTTGCTAATTCTGCAACAGCGTTCAGCTGCTTTCAGCATTCACACGCATTTCCATCAGGAAATGCTACTTTATCTAGTTTCTAATGCTATTCCCCAGTGTGAAACTAATCCTTGGAGGAGATTGGAACTCCATTAAAGATCCACTTTTGGATTGTTTGCCACCACGTCCGGTGAGAGTTGATAAAACTGCAGAAATTGATAAATTGTGTTTTAATTTAAATTGTTTTGATATATGGAGGTATAGAAATCCTGATAAGAGTCAGTTTACATGGCAAACAAAAGACTTGAGTAAACAGTCAAGAATAGATTTTTGGTTGATATCGACAGCTATGGAGAAAGAAGTCATGGATGTTTATATTGAACCCTCTGTACTTACAGATCATAAATTGATATATATTTCAGTTAATCTTAATAACACTACAGATCATGATCAAAGGATTAGAACAAGTTATTGGAAATTAAATAATACTCTCTTAGAAGATAAACAATTTCTAAACTTGGCAAAGTTAACTATTAATGAAAGCTGGAGAAAGGCAAAAGCACTGAACTCTTTTGAAGAGCAATGGGAGTTCTTAAAATATCAAATTAGAAGACTAGCATCCCACAGAGGGAAAGAAATGGCAAAAAAAGGATAATGGAGGATAATATAATAAAAAAGATCATTATGATATATGAAAATCCAAACCCAAACAAACAAGATAAAGAAAATCTGATTACATTACAATTACAACTAGATCGGATCTATGAAGATAAAGCAAGAGGGGCCTTTGTAAGATCTAGAAGAAAATGGATGGAGGAAGGTGAAAAGAACACAAAATATTTTTTCAATTTGGAAAAAAGAAATGCAGAAACCTCGTCAATAACTAAATTAAATATCAATGGCCAGATTACAGACAATGCCATTGAAATATCTAATTTTGTTAAGAATTTTTATGAAAACTTGTACAAGAAAAAAGTTGATTTATGTGATTCATTTTCTTTTTTTAGTTCCATAGATGGGGATGTAAAACGAATAGATGAAGAACAGAAAAATATATGTGATCAGGACATTACCCAAGAAGAGATTAATTCATGTATTTCTAAGTTAAAAGATAATAAGTCCCCTGGGAATGATGGTTTAACGAGTGAGTTTTATAAAATTTTCAAGGAAGAGGTTTCAGAATTTTTGTTTAATGTTTATAAGGAAGCTCTATCTATGGGGAAACTACAACCATCCATGTCTCAAGGCCTCATTACATTAATTCCCAAACCTGGGAAAGACCCAGTGAATGTTGACAATTGGAGGCCAATCACTTTAATTAATAATGATAAGTTATTGTCACTTATTTTTGCTCAAAGACTTAAACCTTGTCTTCAAACAATTATTGATGATTGCCAGTCTGGTTTTATGAGTGGTAGACTTATAAGTAATAATGTTCGTTTAATTCTTGATTTAATTGACTACCATGAATTTATTGATGACAACAGCTTTATACTATTCATAGATTACTATAAAGCCTTTGACACCATAGAACATTCTTTTTTGTTTAACAGTTTGGACTTTTTTGGTTTTGGCTCTTATTTTAAATCTGCAATTCAGACATTATATAGAAGGTGTACCAGTTCAGTGAAGCTGTTAAATGAAACCACCCGTAGCTTTAATATAGACAAAGGGGTTAAACAAGGAGACCCTATTGCACAATTTTTATTTCTACTAATCATGCAAACAATGGCACTTCACATTAATAAAGATTATTTTAGAGGCATTCAATTTGTAGAAAGTCAATTGAAATGCTGTCAACTAGCCGATGACACTACTATTTTTTTAAAGAATGAAAATGAGGTTAAAAAAGCAATTGACTAGGGAATTACAGCCATATGCACAACTTTAAAAAAGGGTGTAATGAAAAGCTTTCAGGAACTAAAAAATGAACATAATCTAACTAATCGGGATTTATTTAGATATCTGCAATTAAGGGATTATTATATAAAAAATATCAAAAAAATGAGGATAAAATTCATCCTATCATAAAATTACTGGTTAAGGCATATAGTCATCCTATCCCAAAAGCAGTATCTGTTTTATATGGCTGCCTAATGGAATCTAAAATAGTCAACATTATATGTTAAAGCCAAGTGGGAAAGGGAGCTGGGTGAGGAGATTCCAGAAGGGACATGGCATGATTTGTGGAAAGCACACTGTGACGGGCCGAGGTTGTACATGACGTGCCCACTCACTTGACCGCCAGGTCATGCCCCTGCTCACGTGATCACCTGGTTAAGAGCGACGTCATAACTGTCATGGCGGCGCCGGCAGCAGCAGCAGCAGCAGTAGCCGAAGCAGTGTGTGACTGGAGAAAAAGTGAGCGCGATTCGAGCCGCCAAAGTGGCCTAACAGGAGGAAAAGTGAAAGTGAAGAGCGGTAGTTAATCCCGTGCGTTCGCCTCGTTTGTCCGCCTCTGAGCCTGTACCGATCAGCGATCTCCCGAGTGGTCCCGCTGGAGCTGGCCTGAACTGACTGTTGACTGACTGACTCAGGACTGACTGGTGCGCTTTACCGACTCCCCCCTCTGGTGCGTGTGAGTAACTGCCGATTGATTTTTGTTGGATTATTTTTGCTTTGGATTTGCCCCTCTTTTTTATGACTGCTTTGGGTTTTTTCTGACATTTCCTGTTTTTCTGAAGATCGGATTTTTTGTTGAAGAAACTGAGAAAGAGACTTGTTAATAGAACTGTTTATTGTTTGTGAACATTGAAATATATCTTGGAACAATAGAAAACAAAAGAAACCTTGGTTGTGTCCTGTTTGTCCTTGTTCTTGTGCTGGGTTCAGTATTTGAAGGTGTTTTTTAATGAAGGGTACATATTTGAAAGTATGAGTTATTGAAAGTGTGTATCCTTTGTGTGGGTTGTGTGACACAGACTTATTATCAGGACTCTGACGCCTGACTGGCACCCCAGCATTAATTAAACCTAAAAGTTGCACTAAGAAACCATCACAACACCAAACTACTACACAGTCACTGAGATGGAAATAATTTAATTGGAAGAATCTGATTCGATATTTTATCACACCTAGAATCAAAAGCAAACAGTTGGGTACTCACCAGCCATGCTGGAGACTGCGTAATGACATAGATTCAGATCACACACACATCTTTTGGAAATGCACAAATATACAGCCCTTCTGGGGGAATGTTCACTCAGTTCTCTGCAATGTGCTGGGATATGTGATTCCTAAATCTTGTCTTGTTCTGTACCTCGGACATTTGGATGGATCGGTGCATATAGGAGACCAATATCTGATTAATATTTCTTTTGGTGGCTAGGAAGAACTTCATTACAAAAAACTGGCTCAAGACTGACCCCCCCTGTAACAAACAATAGATGTCAATTATAGACGATATACTAGCGATGGAACATCTCACATACAAGTTGAAAGTGAAAGAACACTTATTTGCTAAAAGATGGGGGAAATGGTTATTATATAAGGAGAGACTTGATTTTATATAAATGTATACAGGCTCTGTTCTTGATGATTGTATTTTATGTTTGTTTATTTTTTGTTTTTTATTGTTCTCTATAATCCAGAAGGGATTGTATTGCAATGTATTGTTATCACTGATAACTAAAACAAATAAATAAAAATTGTTAAAAATAAATAAATAAATTTAAAAAAAGCAATTGACTGTCTCAATGCATTTTCTTTGGTATCAGGCTTGAAGGTTAATATTAATAAATGTGATCTCTTTGCTTTAAAAGACAAACCCAATAACCTGACACAAATAGAAGGTATCTGTATTAAAGATGTTTGGGTATATTTGGGTATTAAAATATGTAAGGATCAAGAAAAAAGGGTTGACTTGAATAAAAAATTTTAAAAAAGTATGATATGTGGCTATTAAGAGATTTATCAATCAGTGGAGGAATTCTGTTATCTAAAAGTGAAGGGTTATCCCGGCTGGTCTATACAGCTATGGTATTGGATGTTCCACCCAAAAAAATTAAACAGATTGACACGGAAATTTTCAACTTTATTTGGAAAAATAAACCCCACCAATTGAAACGAACAGTACTGTGTAACCCATATTGTCAAGGGGGCTTAAATGCATTGGATTTCAACACTTCTAACACAATTTTTAAAATAAATTGGCTAAAGAGATATTTGCAAGGAGTAAGTAAATTATGGTACATTATACCAGAGCTTATTTTCAAGAAGGTCGGGGGAATTGAATTTCTTTTAAACTGTAATTATAGTGTTGATAAACTTCCTGTAAATCTGGCAAATTTTCACAAAGAAGCTTTACTTTCTTGGATGTTAGTTTATAAACATAACTTCTCGCCACACAAATGTCTGATCTGGAATAATCAAAATATTCAATATAAGAATAAATCTTTGTTTTTTAAGAGATGGTTTGATCAAAATATCATGTTTGTGACACAGTTGTTGAATTAAAATGGACATTTGTACAATTATACTGAGTTCTTAAGAAAGTATGTATTTCCAATTACACCTAAAGAGTTTGCCATAATATTTGACGCTATACCTGCGGGACTATTGATGTTATTAAGAAGTGATAATAGACCACAGCGTAATGTATATTTTGAAACAAAATTTATGTTAGATGGTATAGATTTAACAGATAAATAATGCACCAATAGACATTTGAGGAAACTTTTCCAAGAAATTAATACCCCAGCAGCTAAACTGTTGTGGAACTCAAAATTTGTGGACATAGATATAAACTGGAACTCAGTATGGACTTCAAGTAACAAATACTGTGTCACAAACAAAATTAAAGAAGTTTCTTTTAAAATTATGCACTCAATTTACCCGGTTAATCAGGCCATCTCTACATATAAAAATATTAATATCCACTGTACTTTTTGTGAACAGGAGGAGGAAAATATTTGTCATCTTTTTTTTGAATGTCGTTACACCCATTTGTATGGGTATCCAATTATGGTCAGCTTCTATTCCATAAGTAAGTACTAAATCAAGGATATGATTAAAAGTGTGAGTGGTGTGAGTGGCCAACATGGCGGCGTGAGGAGGACGCCGTGAGCCAGAGCTCCGCTTAACATAATTATTTATCTGAACCAGTAAGCCACTGGGCTGCTTAATAGTGGTGAAATAACCAGACGTGCCGTATTTTGAAATGGTCGCTTAATGCCGCCGCGTAAGGAAAAAGCAAATCAAACCTCGATTAAACAACACTTTACCAGAGCAGCAGCAAGTAAGGGCGGCGACAACGATACAGAATCACTCAGCATGGCTAAAGATCCGATAACTATGGCAGCCCTGGATGCCCGGCTTGTCACCTTAACAGACACTTTAGCCTAAACCATCAAAGACTCCATCCGGGACGCTATTTTAGAGGAGTTTATTATCAAGGTGGAGGAGTGTGTTGCACCGGTGAGACGCGTGGCTGAGAACGCTGCCAGCAAGGCTGCAGCTCTGGAGACACGAGTGGCGAACAACGAGGCGAAGGTGGGAGAATAATCAATAATATAACGCCCCAAAGTGATAAAACTGTAAGGAAAGTTAGAGCAGGTGGAGGAACGATTGGAGTTCTTGGAGGCTTTCTCCAGGCGATCTAACCTGAGAGTGTTTGGCATACCGGAGGGATCCGAAACCCATACGGGCCCGATGGCTTTCATGTCCAAGCTACTGAGGGACTTGTCCGGCACCGAGGTGTTTGAGACGGAACCGGAGCTGGAGAGGGCGCATCGCGTCGGCCACAGGCAGGAGGACAAGGGACCCTGCGCCATCATAATGAAGTTCTTGCGGTACCAGGACAAGACCCATTTCGAGAAGTGGGCCAAGGGTAAAGATCTCCAATTCTCCGGGCGCCGGGTCAGATTCGTCCAGGACCTGACGAGGAGTCAGGCCATGAGCCGTGCCGCTTGTAAGGAGATGAAACATCTCCTCTACGAAAAGAATATCAAATTCTTTCATCCAGAACCGGGGAAATTAGAGAGCCTCACACATTCAACACCCCCGGGGAGGTGAAGAAATTCCTCAGGGAGAAAGCGGTCACATCTTAGAGCAAGATCTTCTCCGCCTCTACCCCCCCCCCCCCCCCCCTTCTTTTTTTCTCTTTCTTTTTTTTTTTTTTTTTTCTCTTAAATCCCTTCGTGGTACCGGCATACAAAGAGAC
Organism: Trachurus japonicus; assembly: GCF_045865225.1. Classification (NCBI taxonomy): domain Eukaryota; kingdom Metazoa; phylum Chordata; class Actinopteri; order Carangiformes; family Carangidae; genus Trachurus; species Trachurus japonicus. Next base: position 215,629 of record NC_140917.1, read on the forward strand.
ATATTGGACTCCTCCCTCGGGACAATGTGAGTAGACAATAATCGTAATTTTTTTTAATTTTTTTTTAAATTTTTTTCCTTTTTTCCCCTCTCTCTCTGAAGGAAAGAGAGAGGGGGGAGCCAATTAACAATTAACCATTATGATAAATGTAATGTACTATGCCCAAGGTTGACACTTGAATACCAACGGAATCTGCAATTTGACATGTGTCTAGCCTATTTTGTGTTTGCCATCCTGTTTTTTTCCCTCTTATTTTCTTTATATATATATATTTAGGTATATATCTATATGTCTATTTTTTTTTCTTCTTTTCTTTTCGTTTCTTCTTTTTTTTTTCTCTCAATTTTTTTTCTCATTTATTTATTTATTTTTTATTAACTTTCTGTAATTTGACCTGGCTTACTGGTTGCCACAGACGATAATTAGGAGCATTAATGGCTCAAAGGCCTGCATTGGGAGTCATGCAGGTTTTTTTTGTTGCCCCGTGTGGGGTGGGGAGAGGGAGGGGGGGTACATGTTTAAGTGTTTTTGTAAATATTTTTTGTTTCATTACCACTGAGCCTTATATCTTGTTTTTTACTTCATGGTCATTCTCCCCTGGTGTTGTTTGAAAGTTATAGGGTACCATGACAAGTTTTAACTCTTTAGATGGGAATGCAGTATGTTATGCCTCTTGGAATGTAAAGGGCCTGAACAAACCTGAAAAAAGGGCCCGTGTCTTATCACATCTCAAACATCTACAGGTTGACATTGCATTTATTTCAGAATCGCATCTTGCTGATAAGGACCATCTTAGCATTCGGAAAGACTGGGTAGGACAAATATTCCACTCAAACTTTACACAGAAATCACGAAGGGAAGCTATCTTAATTAATAAGAAAATTCAGTTTAACCCTTCGTATATTAACGCAGATCCCTTTGGTAGATATGTAGTGGTTACTGGTAATTTGCTTGGTGTGCCAGTGACTCTGGCAAGTTTATATGCTCCTAATTTTGATGATGACAAATTTTTTACCACCTTTTTTTCGTCTCTACCCGACTTGAATAGATACTACCTCATCGCAGGCGGGGACTTTAACTGTGTTCTGAATTCTAGTCTGGATAGATCAGCTACCTCTTCTCAGCCTCTGACGAGGTCGGCCAAATGCATTAAGGCATTCCTCTCCACTTACAAAATTATGGACCCTTGGCGATTTAAAAACCCTTCAGTCCGAACCTATTCTTTTTTTTCCCCAGTCCACCAGACATTTAGCCGTATTGATTACTTTTTGGTTGATTGTAAACTACTTCCCTTAATTCAAGAATGCAAATATGAGGCTATTGTCATCTCAGATCATGCTCATGGCGCTTTAATAATCTCCTGTTATCAGATGAATCATTTTCTGAGTTTATTAAGACACAAATAGAATATTTCATGTTGACAAATGACGTGGGTGAAGTCTCAAGGGGTATATTGTGGGAAAGTATAAAATGTTTTATACGTGGTCAGATAATTTATTATTCTTCTACTGATAACAAATGTAGACGGGAGCGCACCACCAACATAACAGACCAAATTATTGAACTTGATAACTGCTATTCAATTATGCCCAGACCTTGCTGAGAAGAGGCTCGCACTCCAAACTGAGTTCGACCTTCTCTCTACAAGAGACACTACCCAGCAGCTGTTACGCTCCCGTCATAGATCATATGAATATGGTGAGAAACCAGGGAAACTCCTGGCTTGGCAGATACGACAATCGGCTGCCTCTAAGATGATAACTGAAATTAATACCAGCAATGGAAAAACCACTTTAGATCCCAGGGAAATAAACACACCATTTAAACAATATTATTCTCAATTATATGTTTCAGAATCCGTGGTAGACACCACTCAGGTGGAATCTTTTCTTAGTAAATTACCTATTCCACAAGTCTCTAATGAGAATAAGGCTATGCTGGAAGAACCCTTTAGCATTGAAGAATTAAATAATTCATTTACATGCATGCAGAGCTCCAAGGCCCCAGGCCCAGATGGGTTCACCTTGGAGTTCTACAGAGCCTTCTTTGGTCAGATCTCTGCCCTTTTGCTGAACGAATCATTTTCAGGGGCTGATAAGTCACCCCCCCCCCCCTCACTTTTTATATGGCCTCCATTTCCTTGATACTTAAGCAGGACAAAGACCCACTCGAACCAGGTTCATATCCCATCAGCCTCTTAATGTTGACACCAAGCTATTGGCAAAGACACTGGCCTTCAGGCTCAAGAGAGTTTTCCCATCAGTGATCTCAGAAGACCAAACCGGATTTATTAAAAACAGATTTTTATTCTCAAATATTCGAAGACTTCTTAATATCATTTACTCCCCTAGCCCAGACGCAATAATCCCAGAGATATTGATTTCAATGGACGCTGAGAAGGCTTTTGATAGGGTCGAGTGGGTTTTTTTTGTTTACTGCAATGAGAAAGTTTGGTTTTGGTGAACGATTCATTTCCTGGGTGAAACTCCTGTATAAGGCTCCCCAAGCATATATCCTGACTAATAATCTCCGCTCAGACCCTTTTCCTCTTCACAGAGGGACTAGGCAGGGCTGCCCGCTCTCCCCCCTGCTGTTCGCCCTGGTTATTGAACCTTTAGCTATTGCATTACGATCTTCTGGTCAATTTCAGGGTGTACACAGGGGAAGTAGAGAACATAGGGTTTCCTTATACGCAGATGACCTGCTCTTATATGATCAGAGTCTGGCTGAATCAATCCCACACATTTTGTCTCTGTTGAAGGAATTTGGTAGAGTTTCTGGATATAAGCTCAATGGGCCTCATTCACCAATATCTTCTTAAGAACCTTCTTAGATTCTTTCTTAAGTTGTTCTTAAGAGGTTCCTTAAGAAAACCCTACGTCAGATTCATCAACGCGTTCGTAAGCCTCAGAATTGTTCGCAGCTGTGTTCTTATGCCATCTCCTCGTAAATTGAGGGCGTGTGCCAGGTGAGTCTAATTAACATAGGATTAGCATAGGTAACCGCCCCATCAATGCCCATAAAAGGGCATGAGACTGCAGGGCCGTGTGCACACAGCACCCACAGAGCACTGAGCAGAGAAGGTGAAGTGAGAAAGAAAGTTGAAATGCTCAAATGAAAATCTGGGAGGGAGCACCAGACTCCAAACATAAAAAGAACTTAAGTGGGGACTTCCGGTATGGCGGCGCGCTAGGTGGACGGCTGTCTCGCCCCTCCGTAAAATCTTGACAAATTTCCTATATTAAACTAAACTATTTGACTCCGAGAGCAAGCGGAGGAGTTGCTTAAGGAACCGCCTTGATGGCAGCTTCGCAGGGCAGGGGAAGAGGTCGCGGCAAAGCTTCACAACCTAAAATAGAATTTACTCCAGCTAAACAGTGTAGCAGTCCGGCTACACAGAGTAGCATTCCGGCTAAACAGAGTGGCACCGCTACTACCAATGTTAGCCCAATGGCGGAGAAGAATGCTAACGCATACAGTGATGAAGGAGCAACCACCCAGCCAATCCTTGACGCTATCAGAAACTTAAAAACTGACTTTTGCGGCAGGTTTGATGGTGTCCTGACAGCAATTGAAGGAGTGAGAAAAGAAGTTGGTGAGTGCTTGGAACGTGTTAAGAATACAGAGACCCGCATCTCCGAGACGGAGGATGTTGTTAGCAGCCTTGTGGCCAGGGTCCGCAGCCTCGAAAATAAAAACAAAGATATGGAGGATAAACTCGTTGACTTGGAAGCTAGATCTAGAAGATCTAATCTAAGGCTGGTTAACCTCCCAGAGGGTTCGGAGGGCAACGATGCCTGCTCTTTCCTCGAGACGTGGATCCCCGAGGCCCTGGGCTTAGCTTCACCTAACACAAAACTAACCCTGGAGAGAGCTCACCGTGTGGGTCCGAGGAGCGACCCGTCCGCGCCCCCAAGAACACTAATTATGAAGTTCATGAACGACAGAGACAAGATGAGAGTTCTGAATGCGGTCCGAAGCAAGAAACAGATATTCTACAAAGACAGAGCAGTTCGGTTTTACCCCGACCTAGCAGCTGGGATTCACAAGAAGCACAAGGCATTTGACGCCGTGAGGCAGAAGCTCCGTGACATGGGAATCAGACATGGAATACGGTTCCCTGCAAAGTTGCTGCTAACCCACAACGGCAACACACGGTCCTTTGATAAACCATCAGACGTGGAGGACTTTATCAGACGCATCCAAGAGGAGGGAAGACGTGATGAGTAGCTGCAATGTGATAACTTTTACTGCTCAGCATAACACAACAACTTAGCTGTCGTTGTCAGTAGGTGCTAATGTAAGCAGTGCTTGTGAAAATGTATTTTTCCCTCTTTTCTTTTCTTGGTTTATTTCTGTTGCATTCATAATGCACTTATTTTTGCCTGATACTTATACCTTGGTAGCGATTAGGCAAGCTGAATTGCTATGGGAGTCAATGCTACTTGTATTAGCATAACAATTAGCCTCCGTTGGCAATCGGAGCTAATGTAAACAGCTCTTGTGAAATCGTTAATTTTGCCGATAGTTGGCAATGCGTTTGATGCCCGACACAGGAATAGTTAACGGGTCTCTCAGTTACACTTTTAAAAGTTTGTTAGAGCTAGTGGCTAGTGTGCCGTAGTTTGGAAGAGTTTGATCTGGAATTTCTCTGGCCAAGATCTAGACTCGATCTCCCAGGAGGCAACTGGGATGAGACCCTGCCAGAATTGCTTATATGTTTACTTTTGTACTTCCGGTTGAATCTCTGGCACAGCAAGACATTTTATTTATTTATTTGCTGAATAATCTAAGGATATTTATAATTTAATTTAATAATTAATTTGTGTAAGCTATTTAATTTTTTACGGTTCTTTACTTACTTATTTTTATTTTTTTCTCAGTGTATGTGTTTGGTTGTACACATGTGGAAGCAGGTTCATTTGTACCATATTTACCACTAACTGGGCAATTATTTTCTGAAAAACCTAACCTGCGTATTTACAACTTATTATTGGGTTCTAATTTATTTTCTTAATTACTTTTTACTTGCCACTTTATTCACATTCTTGTCACCTGTAATGGTGCTGCCGAGATTACCTTTATTTTCTCTGTTTCATCTTACAACAGTAATGGATAATGGAGTTTAGTTTTATATAATCTTTTCCCTTTCATAATGGAGGGGGAGACCACTATCGAGTTGGAGTGGATAGCGACACTTGACCATTCCTCAGCGAGAGTGGAATGGTCTCCAAGTCTACTGGGGTGTACAAGTGGGGAAGGGTTTGAATCCCGGGTTTTGGGACACCGGGTTTTTGTTTGTTGTTCAAGGAGTTCTTTTACACGGTTGTTTTGGCGGCTTATAGACATTCCTTTTTACTTTATCATGAGTAGTCCACTTCAAGTTAGATACTATGTCCAGTGGGGTAGTAGTTAAATTCACTTCTTGGAACTGCAGAGGGTTGCAAAAACTCAAAAAAGTTAAGCAAGTAATGGGAAGATTAAAAGACATACAGTCTAATATTATTTTTCTGCAGGAAACGCATTTGGCAGCGAATGAGGATTCTAGGATAAGGAGGAGGTGGCGGGGGACAGTTTTCTCAGCTCCCTTCAACTCCCAGGCAAGGGGGGTCATGACTTTGGTTCATAGGTCCATTCCACTGAATGTCACTAAGGTATTGTCTGACAAATTTAATAATTCATAATTCAAGGAACGCTCTACAATGAGTGCCTCAATTTGGTTAATATTTACGCACCAAATCAAGATGATCCAAATTTTTTCAACAACTTATTTCTAACTTTAGCATCACTCAATGGGTATTATATCATTGCTGGGGATTTTAATTGTACACTCGACCCTAATAAAGACAGATCAACACATTTAGATTCTTCCCATAGTAAAAGCAGAGCAATTATTCATCAATTCATTAAGGATCTAAACCTGAGGGACATCTGGAGAGATAGAAACCCTGGTGTGGTAATGTACTCTTGCTTCTCCAAGACTCATCATACGTATTCACGAATTGACTACTTTTTAGTTTCTGCCAGCTTATTAGGTAAAATTCAAGACTGTAATTATGATAGCATTTTAATTTCAGACCACGCCTCAAATAACCTGGTTTATGTGGAGTCAGGACACCTACGTGATCCCCCCAAATGGTCATTTCAACAGAAATGGCTCCAAGACCCAGATTTAATAACCTTTTTGGGAAAACAAATAGATGAATATTTCTTGTTTAATACATATGAGACATCAGCATGCACTAGATGGGAGGCTTTCAAAGCCTTTCTCAGAGGCCAGATAATAAATTTTACTAGCTCTAAATTTAAAAAAGCTAAGCAAAAAATTGTGTTACTAGAGGCAAAAATTAAAATTATGGAGGATATTTACTTTAAAAACCCCTGTCCTAAGATCCATCAGGATCTTTTATTACTGAGAGCTCAGTTCAATGAAATTTCAGCTTCTAAGGCCGCTGCTAATCTTTTAAAACTTAAACAAAGTATCTTTGATCAAGGTGAAAAAGCAGGCAAGATTCTGGCTTGGCGCTTAAAACAACTTCAAGTTGAAAGATCTATCACCAATCTTAAAAATGAGAAGGGGGAATGCATCACAGACCCGGTTACCATAAATAATAAATTTCGTGATTTTTATGAAAGACTCTACAGCTCTGAAGTAGATGGCGGGCTAGCTGACCAGAGCTCATCGCCATTCTTAGACAGTCTCAACTTCCCCAAATTAGAGGAAGGTGAAGGGGCAGCAGTGGGGGGAAGTTTGTCAGTGGAAGAAATCTCGGCAGCAATAAAATGCATGAAGTCTGGAAAAGCAGCAGGCCCGGATGGCTTGCCCATAGACATCTACAAAAAATTTGAATCAAAAATTAGAACTCCCCTTTTGGAAATGTTTTTAGAATCCTTTCAGAATGGGATACTCCCTCCCTCCCTTAGAGGTGCTCTGATTACTCTTCTTCCGAAACCGGGTAAATCCAACGATAAGTGTGAAAATATGAGACCGATCAGCCTCCTGAATTCAGATTTAAAAATTCTTTGTAAAATTCTGGCCAAAAGACTAGAACCTATACTACCAGGTTTAATAATGGCAGATCAAAATGGATTTATGACCGGACGTCACGGCTTTCATAATGTGAGAAGGGTCTTGAACATTTTACACAACCTGAGAGGGGCATCAGACACGGCTTTCTTAGCATTAGATGCTGAGAAAGCCTTCGATAGGGTGGAGTGGTCTTATTTATTTGAGGTTCTTAGACGTTTTGGCCTGGGGGAGGGTTTTTGTAATTGGGTTAAACTTTTGTACAATGATCCCTATGCAGAAATTATTACAAACAACAACATTTCGAAACCGATAAAAATTAAAAGAGGCTGTAGACAAGGTTGCCCACTGTCCCCTTTACTTTTCATAATTGCAATAGAACCGTTCGCCATTGCTGTGAGAGGACATAATGGAATCACGGGGATAGGCATCGGAGAATCTGACCATCGAATAGCTCTTTACGCAGATGATGTCATTCTTTTCCTTAGAAATTTAGATAAATCAATACCATCCCTCCTGAACCTAATTAAGATATTTGGCAAATTGTCCGGCTATAAAATTAATAATTCCAAATCTTCCATAATGCTACTTAAGTCAAATGAGAGGTCAGATCCACCCACTTACGTTCGTCATTTTAGAACTGTGGATTCTTTTACTTACTTGGGTATCCAAATTGTTCCCAAACTGGAAAACTTAGTAAAAGCTAATTACAGCCCAATGTTGGTATCTATATCCAAATCAATTGCTGGATGGTCCGGTCTTCCTATTTCTCTGATTGGTAGAATTAATATACTTAAAATGAACTCCCCAAACTTTTATATTTATTTCAGAATATCCCCCTGCCGCCTCCTCCAGACTTTTTCCCCAGAATGAAAAAAATCTTCAATAACTTTATATGGAATAATAAATGCCCTAGGCTTCGTCTGTCTCTTTTATACCTACCCTACGATAGAGGAGGGTTACAGTGCCCTAATTTGTTGTGGTACTTTTGGGCAGTACAGCTAAGAATGTTTATGTTTTACTTCACCACAGATGGGCCCCTATCATGGAAGGATATCGAATCACACTCCCTAAATCTCCCATTCCCCACTTATCTATACTCAGATGAACCTAAAAAACTCAAAATTTTATGTTCTAATCTTATAGTTAAAAATATGATTGGAGTCTGGCAAGAAGTTAGGAAATATTTAAAAGACCCCCCCTCCCTTTCTTACTTCAGCCCAATCTGGGGCAACAACTTCTTTAGACCAGGGAGAGCTGATGCGGGTTTCAGAATGTGGGCAGATAGAGGGATAAAACAAGTAAAAGATATGTATGGGAATGATGGGAACATTTTGACCTTTGAGGAGTTGATTAGAAAATATAACATCCCTCGCAAACATTTTTTTAAATATCTTCAACTAAGGAGCTTTATCAAAACAAATCAAGCCCAGTATATGCTTTGTCCCCCACTAACAATTTTGGAGAAAATTTTTACAAAAAATCCTTTTGGAAAAGGTATCATTTCTGAATTTTATGATTTATTGAAGGATTTCTCTCCTGATTCTTCTGAGTCTAAATTGAATGCATGGAAAACAGATCTACAGGAGGAACTGTCACTGGAACATTGGCGTAAAGTATGTAAAACAGCTCAGACAGGGACAGGTAATACACGCCTAAGACTCCTACAATATAATTGGTTGATGAGGGTGTATATTACTCCGGTAAAATTAAATAAATTTAATTTGAATATCCCAGATACCTGTAATAGATGTGGGGTAAATAAGGGCACTTTATTTCACTGCCTCTGGCAGTGTCCAAGAGTGGTGGAGTTTTGGAAGGAGGTTTGTCTGTATGTACAGGAGATTCTCTCAATTAGATTAGAACTGGAACCTAAGCTCTTTCTTTTAGGTCTTTACCCAGAGGGACACAGAATTAAGCAACATGAAAAAATGTTTATAAACATGTGTTCTCTACAGGCAAAAAGGACAATAGCCATATCATGGAAAAGCTTTGGTAAACCATCAATTGCTGTGTGGTTTAGGGAACTAACCTCTTGTTTACCTCTGGAAAAAATTTCTTACACTCTTAAGGACAAACAGGAGATATTTCAAATGATATGGGGTCGCTTCATCAACTACATGAAGGACAATGATCTGTCACATCTGATGGACGGGCCTGGAACAATATAGGCGCATCCTCTGCACGACCCAGCCTCTTCTTCTCCAGTTTTCTGGACTACATGATAATGTATTTTCTATAAACTCATGATTATTTGCCTCCTAAGGGAGGCCCTGACCGCCTTGTTTTCGTCTTGTTGATTACACTGTTCTATGGAAGTGTGTATAGTATGTAAACTCCTTCTGATGGTGTATGTTTATACACTTCTGTACCATGGCATCATTTTACACACCTGTTGTTGTCTTTTGTGTTCCTGTACGTATATATATGTTTATATATATATATATATATTTTCTATAAAAATGAAAATCCAATAAAGATATTGTAAAAAAAAAAAAACTACTTAAGTAGTGAAGTGGAGCTACTGCGGCAGGAATGAAACAAAGAAACAAACAAAAAGCCTATATTTAGTTTATATTTTTATATTTATATTTAGGCTATATTTAGTAGCGTCAGCAGTGGATGCAGCTCTTCGGGTTGTTATCAGAGAGACCACACTCTCACATGTGCCATCATAAATATCATCATATTATCACATATGAAAAACAAAAAAACAGTTGTGTGTACTGTGAACACTTGCAGTAAGTGCACTGTTGCAGCCCGCAATTAGGAAAAAAAAATCATATCGGCAGCTGTATGTTGGGCACAACAAAACTGTTATGAATTAAGTGTCTATAATGTTTTTTAAGAGACTGCAATGATTTGTCAATTATTATTATTATTAATATATATGATTATTAAAAACATCATAAAAGATAAGAAAATAATTCTTATTCAAATCATATAATATCATACAACTGCAGAACAGAAGAAAACACTATAATCGGTTATTTTTGCAGAAGTCTCAGCACTTAAAAGTGTGTAAGTATACTCCTGACTGTTCGTAGATTTTGTTCTTAGTTAAGAACAAATTCTGGATAAGAAAACATTCATGAATGCCACAATCTTTGTAAAAACTTCGTAAGTAGGACTTAAGAACAAATTTGTTCTTAAGAACGGTTCATGAATGAGGCCCAATCTCTCTAAGAGTGAACTATTCCCAATAAACTTGGCTGCTCAGAGTATATCCTACTCCCAATTTCCGTTCAAGGTGGTACAGGGCTCATTTAAACAGCTGGGGGTGATGGTCAATAGAACATACTCAGATCTGTTCAAACTGAACTTTAAGACACTCTTGGAGCGTACCGTCAGAGACCTGGGGAGATGGTCCCACCTCCCATTGACCCTGGCAGGAAAAGTGAATAAAATGAATGTTCTCCCAAGATATATGTTTTTGTTCCAATGTATCCCTATTGTGCTAAACAAATCTTTTTTTGGACAATTGGACAGTGAAATCTCTAAGTTTGTGTGGAACAAAAGAAAGCCAAGGATTAGGAGGGATTTCCTGCAGCGCCCAAAATGTGTTGGTGGGCTGGGCCTCCCGAACTTTCAGAACTATTACTGGGCTTGCAACATAAGAAACCTCTCATTTTGGAACAGGTACAGAGAGTTTAATGACCGGCCTGCTTGGCTCCACATCGAGGAGGACTCATGTCGACCCACATAGTTGGGTGCCCTGCTGCTTTCCCCTCTCCCTATATCTCACGACTACACCCATCACAACCCTGTGGTGGATCACTCTCTGCGAATCTGGGCCAAGCTGAGACTTTGGGCCCTAGTTTGGTGGCGCAGCGCAGGTTGCGCAAGGTAACGCAGCCGGTCTAATGCAAGTTTCGACCAGCGCAGCCGAGCGCAAAGTCAGATTAGCAGATTGGCAGATCGCGCTGCACTGAGATAGGCGTGGCCGCGCAGCAGGGGGAGGCGTCACAGATTCAGCTTGGTGCAGAGGAAGTTTTGTGCGAAAATGTCCCGCCGAGGTTGCGCTGAAAGCTCGCCACCTCCAACCAGGTCTACTCTCAGCGCAGGGCGGAGCGCAGCAGGTGCAGTGGAAGTTTGGCTGACTGACCTGCAGTGCACACACGTCACCAAGACCTCACAGGCAGATTTCCACAGTTCCAGGCACATTTCAATGCAATAAATATCCAATCCAATCCAATCCAATTTATTTATAGAGCACATTTAAAAACAACCAAGTTGACCAAAGTGCTTTACACAAAAAACAGTGAACAAATCAACATTCAGTAAGAAAGCACAACAGATAAAAAAAAACAGCATAACCAATAAATAATAAGACCATAGTTGGAGGAGGTCTCAGAGACCAGGTCTACTCTCAGAGACCAGGGGCCGTATTCACAAAGAATCTTAAGGTTAAAAGTAGCTCCTAAGGGCCGAATTTAGGAGCAACTCCTAAAAAAAGTGGGCGTGTCAGTCTTAAATTTAGGACTCCTAGTTTTTTAAAATAAGAGTAATTCACAAAGTATTTTATGCCTAAAAGTAGCTCCTAAGTCTGGGAGAGCTTAAAAGTCCTCGTGAGGACTCCTAACTCAGTAAGACCTATTCACAAAGAATCGCAAATGGCTGCAGCCAGGCAAATGTATGGAGGACTGCGAATTGCTGCAGAGGGGGGAGCTGGAGCACCTGCCCCTTTGCCCTTTGATGCCCAACGTGCCTTTTTGTCGGTGTTTATTTTATTTTTTTTGTCATCACCAACATTTTCGCTATAAAACGGGAGGAGTGACGGTGACGAACTGTCCAATATAGGCGTCACAACGGTCGGACCGAGGTAACTGCGACGCAGTCGTGCTGATGTGAGCCAAAAATATTTTTAAAAGGTTGGTGGGTGCGCTAGACTCATACATCTGTTAGTAGTAATAGCTCACGTGATGGGGTAGCTCCCTCAATAAACTAAACTTACTTGTCAGTGTGGGTTCAAATCCTGCTATAGGCCACAAATGTGGGTAATGCATTTTCTTTTCTCATCATTATTATGATCACCATATAATATTAGGGCTGTCAACGAATGTGAAAATTAATATTAAAATGTGGGAAGAAAAAAAACCAGCGGCTGCTTTGCGAGTGGACGCACTGACCCTCATTGCATTTGCACAGCGTCACACTGCAGAAAGTGAAAGTGAGACGCGACAAAAACTGTAGCAGAAAGATGCAGATGGCAGAGCGAAAGACAGAAAGTTCAGAGCCCAACTCGGCAGCAGAGACAGTGGTTTGGACTCGAAGCAATCTAAAAAGCCCCGTCGGACCTGACAGCAAAAAAAAAGTGGAGCGGAGCGGCTGGCGGCGAGGAGGAGGAGGAGGAGGAGGGAGGGAGGGGGAGGGGGGCGCCGCCGGCACTCAACAACCAATCACCGTGTTGAGCGCCTCGAATTCGTGCACGAGAATTGACGTAATCCATAGCAACGGGGCGTCACCAGGGGCGTGACTCTTAGTTTGCTCTTAGTGATTTATCCTTAGTAAGAGTAGGTCTCAGCGGCTTTGTGAATAGCTTTTAAGAAAAAACTCCTACATAAAAACTTTTAGTGCGAGTTAGGAGCACTCCTAGCGGTAAGATAAAAGGCTTTGTGAATACGGCCCCTGGTCTACTCTCAGAGACCAGGTCTACTCTCGGCGCAGGGCGGAGACCAGGTCTACTCTCGGCGCAGGGCGGAGACCAGGTCTACTCTCAGAGAGCAGGGCGGAGACCTGGGGCCTCATGTATCAATACTTGCGTGGATTTCATACTGAAACATGGCGTACGCCAAAATCCAGAAACTGTCGTACGCACAAAGAAAATCTGATGTATCAAAGTGTGCGTACGCATGGATCCAAGCACTTTTCCTTTGTACATCTGTTACGCCCCAGCTAGGGGTATCTGAGGAGCAACATGAAAATGTGACATTCTCTCCCCAAAACTCAAGCAGCCACAGAGCCAGAAGTAAATAAACCAATATTTATTGGTACAGATTAAACGATAATTAAATAATGACAGTGCTCAGTAACTTCGGGGTGGACCTAGGCCAAAATAACAAACAAAAGAGGATCTAACTCAGAGGGACAAACTAACCTGCAAAGGAAACCAAAAACAACAGAACACAGGCTGACCTCCCTGACTTAACCAAAAACAGGAGAAAACTGGATAACTCAAATGGCGGTCCACCCCTACGGGAGAACACAACAAAAACTAAAGGTGGCTGGTTGGGTGAGGGGGAGGAACGCGTGGTCTGCCTCGCTCTGGCCCAGCTGCCGACTGCCACTCGGGGTTTTTATGCCAGGACCCAGGCCCGCTCTCAGATGCCGCACCAATCACCCGCCAGCTCAGAAGCGCCGCACCAATCCTCAGCCAGCTCAGAAGCACCAATCGGGACCGGAGGGGGAGGAGTCTGGCCACCCGACTAAGGAGCTGCAAAGACAAACACACACGCAGGCACACCTGCACACATACCCACTACACACCAATACACACCAAGCCAGCGACGGCAGAAATACATATGCACCCTTATAACCACCCAGGCCAAACGACGGCAGTCGTAACACCCCACACCCCCAAGAGTTAGGCATCCACTCCTACGGATGTCTAACTCCCAGCTCACTCTGGGGCTCTAGAAAAAGCATCTGCTATAACATTATCAGACCCCTTTTTGTAACGGATTTCAAGATTGAAATCTTGTACGAGAAGGGACCACCGCATGATACGGTGATTAGCGTTGCGCATCTGGGACAGAAAAACAAGAGGGTTGTGGTCGGTAAACACAACGACCGGATGAGCACTGGAACCGATGTAAACTTCAAAATGCTGCAGTGCCAGCAACAGCGCGAGGGCTTCTTTTTCGATGGTGCTGTAGTTTACTTGATGTTTATTAAATTTCTTTGAGAAATAGCAAACCGGATGCTCAACCCCACTCTCGTCTTCCTGGAGGAGAACAGCCCCAGCGCCGCACGCGCTGGCGTCCACCTCCAGCTGAAAAGGCAGTGTGAACACGGGCGCAGACAAAACAGGCGCACAACACAATAGAGCCTTCGCGGACTCAAACGCGACTTGACAAGCGTCGGACCATACAAATGGTTTAAGGGGACTAACGAGGGCGGTAAGCGGAGCCACCACATCTGAAAAGTTTTTGCAAAATGCCCGATAATAACCACACAGGCCAAGAAAGCGGCGCAAAGCTTTTTTGGACTGTGGTGCAGGAAAATCAATAACAGCCTGAATTTTCGCTTCTACAGGACGCACTTGCCCCTGTCCCACCTGTTTACCGAGATATGTCACCGTCCCTTTCCCAAACTCACATTTTGCGAGGTTGAGAGTAAGGGAGGCCTCACGGAGACGACGGAAAATGACGGAGAGAGTTCGAAGGTGACCGGACCAAGAAGAGGAATACGCAACCACATCATCCAGATAAACCTCGCAGTTTGCAACCCCAGCCAACACGGTGTGCATGAGACGCTGGAATGTAGCGGGAGCGTTTCTCAACCCGAACGGCATCACCGTGTACTGGAGGAAACTGTCCGGTGTAACGAAGGCGGAGATCTCGGAGGCGCGCGGAGTGAGAGGCACCTGCCAGTAACCTTTTAACAGGTCCAACTTGGTGACAAACTGGGCAGATCCTACACGGTCAATACAATCCTCCATCCGGGGTAACGGAAAGGAGTCAGGTTTAGTGACGGAGTTAACTTTGCGGTAGTCAGTGCAGAAACGAGCGGTGTTATCAGGCTTCGGGACGAGGACACAAGGTGAGCTCCAGGGACTGGTACTGGAAACAGCTAAACCATGCGCAACCAAATAACTTACCTCCTGCTGCATCAGAGCCCGTTTTGTAGGGTTCAGTCGGTATGCGTGCTGCTTAATGGGCCGATGTCCCTCCACGTCAATATCATGGTGTAATACAGAAGTTTGACGGGGATAATCAGAGAAAAGGGACAGATTATCGTGAATCAACTGAATGATATCTGCCCGAGCGGCAGGACACAAATGGGACAAGAATGACTCCAGGTCATTTAAGACCTCAGTGTTCGGCAGCCGAACCGCTGGCGTGGAGCCGCTTTTTTCTACTAACCCGTCATCAGCTGGTCGGTACAGCGGTGGAGGACCGGCAGGAACAGCAGGACGCACACAGACCACCGGAGCAGCAGGGGGCAGTGTCGAGGAACCTTCCCTGGTAACATACTTCTTCAACATATTAATATGGCACACACGGGACTTTCTTTTACGATCAGAGGTTTTTATCACATAATTAGTGTCACTGAGTTTCTGTTCTACTTCATAGGGACCGGAAAATCGGGCGTGCAAGCTGGAGCCCGGTAGCGGGAGCAGCACCAACACTTCTTCACCCGGCTGAAACACACGGAGCGCAGACTTTTTATCATATCGCTGTTTCATCTTACCTTGGACTTTTGCTAGGCTGTTCTGAGCCAACTGACAAACATTTTGGAGACGCTCACGAAAAGAACTGACATAATCAAGGACGTTATACTCGGGACTAGGCTTCTCCGACAGCCACTTCTCTTTGAGAAGCCGGAGAGGACCACGGACGGTATGACCAAACACCAAATCGCACGGACTAAAACCCAGAGATTCCTGTGAAGTCTCTCGCACAGCGAACAACAAGAGAGGAAGAGTTTCATCCCAATCCTTGTTGGACTCCAGGCAAGCCTTCTTCAGCATCGACTTTAACGTCTGATGGAACCTCTCAAGTGCGCCTTGGCTTTCTGGATGGTAAGGACTCGATTTCACATGCTTAATGTTTAACTCATTCATAACCTGACGAAAAACCTTGGACATAAAGTTTGAGCCCTGGTCAGTTTGTACAACTTTTGGCAACCCAAATGTGGAAAAAAACTTTGTGAGAGCTTTGATGATGGGTTTAGTTTTTATCGTGCGTAACGGGATGGCCTCGGGGTAGCGCGTAGCAGCACACATAATAGTTAACAAATACTGCTGACCCGACTTGGTTTTGGGCAACGGTCCCACACAATCTAGCAACACACGCTCAAAAGGCTCCCCCAGCACGGGAATTGGCTGCAGAGGAGCAGGGGGTACAGGCTGGTTAGGCTTCCCCACAAGCTGGCATGTGTGACAGGACCGGCAATATTTCGTTACATCAGCTTTTAACCCCGGCCAAAAAAAATGACGCAGCACCCGATCATAAGTTTTTGCAATACCCAAATGTCCAGCAAAACTGGAATCGTGCGCAAGGCTGAGAATTTGAGGCCGAAATTCGCCTGGGACGACGACTTGACTCACCGCATTTACTGCAGACGAGTCTGGGTTCCAGCGTCTCATTAACACCCCATCATCAAAGAAAAAAGAAACAGGTTGACATTCATCTTTTGTACCGGCAGAAGACACACAATGAGCTAGAGACGGCTCTTTTCTCTGCGCAGACACCAACGCGTCTCTAGTTACATCCAAACTCAGTTCAGACTTAACACACGGTTCAGAAACACCCACATCATTCGATTCCTCACTTTTACTACAAGCATGCGACACATTTTCCTCTAAGGTAGCCATAAATGAATCAGACAGGTCAGTGGCTTCACCCATCTTACGAGCCTGCGCGCGCGTAATGGCACACGCAGGAAACACAGTAGACACAGAGGAGGCAGACACAGGTACATCGACAACCTCGGGTGGAGGAAACACAACCCCACCGGCCAAATCATTCCCCAGAATGAACGAAACTCCCTCGATAGGAAACGACGGACGCACAGCTACCTTTACGCGACCCGTAACTAACGGCGAGCACAAATGCACGGTGTGCAACGGCGCTTTTAACACACTCATTTTTATTCCCCACACTAACAAATCGGAATTGCATGACGTTTCTGACGACAGAGGCAGCACATTATCCAACATAAATGAGTGATAAGCAGCAGTATCACGGAGAATTGTCACCGGCATTTTTTTTTCTCCCGCCTCCCCGGACAATGAAACGAAGCCGTGGGAAATGAATGGTCTGAAGCGGGGGTCCACTTCGCCATGCATAACCGGCTTTATGGCTGCGTCAGGACATTTTTCAGGTGCGGACACGGTCTTAATAAAACCCACACCGGCAGGACCTTTATGAGGTTTTGCGTATCCCTTCCGTCTAAGGACAGGACACCCTGCAACCAAATGACCCGACTCATGACAGTAATAACATTCACGATTCTCCCCGGCAGCGGGGACCGGTCCACTGTTCCGCACAAATTTGGGGGACCTAGGTCTCCGGCCGGGCGGAGATCTCGGTCTTCGATCAGGCGGAAAATTTAGATTGCGGATTGGCCCAGTGAAGACACTTTTATGAGTCAAAATAAACTCATCTGCCAGCACCGCTGCGTTCGTGAGTGACACCACTTTCTGTTCATTCAAATACACAACAATTCGCTCCGGGAGGCACTTTTTAAATTCCTCCAGCAACATTAATTCCCTTAAATCAGCCAATGTGGCAACATTACACGCATGACACCATTTGTCAAACAAAACGCTCTTCTCACGCGCAAACTCAACGTGTGTCTGATTGGCAGTTTTCTCACTATTTCTGAATTTTTGTCGATAGGCTTCAGGCACCAGTTCATAAGCCTGCAACACGGTTTTTTTTAACAACTCATAGTCTAAACTCTGATTTATCGTTAAGCTTGCACAGACCTCTTGGGCTTTCCCCACAAGTTTACACTGCAGCAGGAGAGACCAAAACTCCTTAGGCCAATTTAATGCCGCTGCAATCCGCTCAAAAGCGCTGAAATAAGAGTCCACCTCTGACTCACGAAACGGGGGGACCAGTGCTATGTGTTTACTGATATCAAAAGCGTTACCAGCGGAAGCAGAGAATATGTGACTAGCTCGAGGGGTGGAGACCACAGGTGTGCTTTGCTCTAGCTCCAGAGCTCTCACACGGAGCTGCATGGCCTGCACCTCAAGCTCTTTGTTTCTGGTTTCAACCTCCTTTATTCGGAGGGCTAGGCGGAGCTCCTCTGTGGACACACCGCCCACAGGAAACTCAGAGGCACGCTCACGCTCCGCATCGGCGGCGAGGACGCCAGCAACCTCCGCTGCCCTCGTCTCCGCCCCCGGAGAAGCAAGCCCCGCCTCAGCCGCCAAAGCAGCCTTTGTCTCCTCCGCACCAGAAACAGCTTGAGCAGGTAACACCCTCATCTCCACCAACCTCTCACCCAACACACGTTGCAACTCTGCCTCCCCTGACGCGTAAGATACAACAACCCCATAGAAATTGGCCATAATTAACAAATCTGCCTTCCCACACTGCTCTAATCCCTCCCAGGAAGGACTCTTCACGAACTCCATGATTCCCCCCCACACAAAGAGAACTGCCAACCAGAAGACCTGCTAAATACTCACCGATTACTTACCGACGGACAAACACGTGAGGAGAAGTCGGATGAGCCCCCAATTCATGTTACGCCCCAGCTAGGGGTATCTGAGGAGCAACATGAAAATGTGACATTCTCTCCCCAAAACTCAAGCAGCCACAGAGCCAGAAGTAAATAAACCAATATTTATTGGTACAGATTAAACGATAATTAAATAATGACAGTGCTCAGTAACTTCGGGGTGGACCTAGGCCAAAATAACAAACAAAAGAGGATCTAACTCAGAGGGACAAACTAACCTGCAAAGGAAACCAAAAACAACAGAACACAGGCTGACCTCCCTGACTTAACCAAAAACAGGAGAAAACTGGATAACTCAAATGGCGGTCCACCCCTACGGGAGAACACAACAAAAACTAAAGGTGGCTGGTTGGGTGAGGGGGAGGAACGCGTGGTCTGCCTCGCTCTGGCCCAGCTGCCGACTGCCACTCGGGGTTTTTATGCCAGGACCCAGGCCCGCTCTCAGATGCCGCACCAATCACCCGCCAGCTCAGAAGCGCCGCACCAATCCTCAGCCAGCTCAGAAGCACCAATCGGGACCGGAGGGGGAGGAGTCTGGCCACCCGACTAAGGAGCTGCAAAGACAAACACACACGCAGGCACACCTGCACACATACCCACTACACACCAATACACACCAAGCCAGCGACGGCAGAAATACATATGCACCCTTATAACCACCCAGGCCAAACGACGGCAGTCGTAACAACATCCCAATCAACGTGGAATTGAGCGCACATGTAGAAGTGGTAATCTCCTCCCTGTCCACGCCCCCATTTAAATATGCAAATCAATGTAAATAAGGCCTGCACCAAAGATTCCCTTCTTTTTACGGTCAGAAAACACCATGAAAAACTGTGAGGAACAGCAATTTAACCAAATTTGAGTGGAAGGTGCTCCTCGATAAAGTTGAGCCGTGTAAACATCTTTTTTTTTTTTTTTTTTTTGCCGTCCTCCGGCACCATCACAAAGGGGGTGGGAGAGTGTGTGTGTTATATAAAGGTGGACGTGAGGCGGAGGACCGCTGTCATCCCAAATGAAAGCAGACAATGTACTCTAATTAAATTATGTGAAATGGATTTACAATTTTATTTGCCTTCTTTTATACACAGATCGCGTAGTAAATAAATGCAGAAGTGCGCCAGGGAGGCCGATAAAGACACATGTCCAACTTTACGCATGTGTTTATTGACATGAAGTACTTCACACAGTCTGTGTAGTTTAACCAGCAAAAAGAAAGTCACTGACAGCGTGATATTTCGGCGGACATGCTCAATGTGCATCGGGGCGGGGGGTTACATAGGACAATTAAACAAATACATTTACTTTGCGCGCATACAGTCCCAGCCTGTAATCTGTCCCCAGCTATGCTGAATGAATGAACCATGCGCTGAACCAGCCACCTCGCCACAATGTTTGTTAATATGTGATGCATTTACGCATCACATATGATCTGTACATTCATAGTATAAAAATGCTTCCTGTTCACAGTGTGGTCAGCACCTGAATGGATGAATGCTCCCCGCCGTGTCGCGCTCTCAGGCCGGTTGCAGCGCACTGCGCTCAGTTCCAAGAGAATTGCCCTCGGAGTCATCATGTACAAAAAAAAAAAAAAACCTCCGGGACTCGTGTGCACTTCGCACTGCAGCATCTGCAATATCTTAAGACTAAAGCTGACATATTTCCTGCACCACTTTGCACATGCTTTTCTATCCACCTATCTAATTGCAACATGTGGATGGGTTAGTTGTTCATAAATGTGTCTCTGATGTGCACATTACTCTGAGGACTAATTGTTTTCACATTATTAACAGTTTCCCAGCTTCACCTCTAAGTGTCGCCAAAGGAACAATAGCTGTAGAAACGTGCGTACGCCAGCTATGGAGTTGGCGTGGGCCACCGCACTTTTCCACGGTCATTTCACTTTTGATACATCTGAACGTTGGCGTGGAAAATGACGTACGCCACTTTTTTGTGCGTACGCAACATTGATACATGAGGCCCCTGGTCTACTCTCAGAGACCAGGTCTACTCTCAGAGACCAGGTCTACTCTCAGCGCAGGGCGGAGACCAGGTCTACTCTCAGAGACCAGGTCTACTCTCAGCGCAGGGCGGAGACCAGGTCTACTCTCAGCGCAGGGCGGAGACCAGGTCTACTCTCAGCGCAGGGCGGAGACCAGGTCTACTCTCAGCGCAGGGCGGAGACCAGGTCTACTCTCAGAGACCAGGTCTACTCTCAGCGCAGGGCGGAGACCAGGTCTACTCTCAGAGACCAGGTCTACTCTCAGCGCAGGGCGGAGACCAGGTCTACTCTCAGCGCAGGGCGGAGACCAGGTCTACTCTCAGCGCAGGGCGGAGACCAGGTCTACTCTCAGAGACCAGGTCTACTCTCAGCGCAGGGCGGAGACCAGGTCTACTCTCAGAGACCAGGTCTACTCTCAGCGCAGGGCGGAGACCAGGTCTACTCTCGGCGCAGGGCGGAGACCAGGTCTACTCTCAGAGACCAGGTCTACTCTCAGCGCAGGGCGGAGACCAGGTCTACTCTCAGAGACCAGGTCTACTCTCAGCGCAGGGTGGAGACCAGGTCTACTCTCGGCGCAGGGCGGAGACCAGGTCTACTCTCAGGGCGGAGACCAGGTCTACTCTCAGGGCGGAGACCAGGTCTACTCTCGGTGCAGGGCGGAGACCAGGTCTACTCTCAGAGACCAGGTCTACTCTCAGAGACCAGGTCTACTCTCAGAGACCAGGTCTACTCTCAGCGCAGGGCGGAGACCAGGTCTACTCTCAGAGACCAGGTCTACTCTCGGTGCAGGGCGGAGACCAGGTCTACTCTCAGAGACCAGGTCTACTCTCAGCGCAGGGCGGAGACCAGGTCTACTCTCAGAGACCAGGTCTACTCTCAGAGACCAGGTCTACTCTCAGAGACCAGGTCTACTCTCAGCGCAGGGTGGAGACCAGGTCTACTCTCGGCGCAGGGCGGAGACCAGGTCTACTCTCAGGGCGGAGACCAGGTCTACTCTCAGACCAGGTCTACTCTCAGGGCGGAGACCAGGTCTACTCTCAGAGCGGAGACCAGGTCTACTCTCAGACCAGGTCTACTCTCAGGGCGGAGACCAGGTCTACTCTCAGCGCAGGGTGGAGACCAGGTCTAATCTCAGCGCAGGGCGGAGACCAGGTCTACTCTCAGAGACCAGGTCTAATCTCAGCGCAGGGCGGAGACCAGGTCTACTCTCAGAGACCAGGTCTACTCTCAGGGCGGAGACCAGGTCTACTCTCAGACCAGGTCTACTCTCAGGGCGGAGACCAGGTCTACTCTCAGAGCGGAGACCAGGTCTACTCTCAGACCAGGTCTACTCTCAGGGCGGAGACCAGGTCTACTCTCAGCGCAGGGTGGAGACCAGGTCTAATCTCAGCGCAGGGCGGAGACCAGGTCTACTCTCAGAGACCAGGTCTAATCTCAGCGCAGGGCGGAGACCAGGTCTACTCTCAGAGACCAGGTCTAATCTCAGCGCAGGGCGGAGCGCAGCAGGTGCAGTGGAAGTTTGGCTGACTGACCTGCAGTGCACACACGTCACCAAGACCTCACAGGCAGATCTCCACAGTTCCAGGCACATTTCAATGCAATAAATATCCACAATAACCACTATTTAATGCAACTAACGGAATCAACACGTGAATTTATATCTATATAGATTGTCCCGTCACATCTGACGTCAGATCAAAGCAGAGATCAAAGGCTGTCGGCGCGTAATGGAAACTCCACCTGAATTAACACAGCAGGGACGAACTGGCACTGAAAAGCAGCTGTGGATGTCCCAAGAGCAGGACTGAGGGTGGATGACTGCATGTCGCTGCCGTGTTGAGATACCACTCTGCCCTTGTGATGATCGCTCTATTTATTTACTTATTAATTCATTAGCGCGTGCGACCGCATCACGCAGCCGTATTGAAAAACAAAACACAAATCATCATCTCTCTTAGTCCACCAAAACAGCCTCGGTATCAGATAGTCAGTATATAGCCTACTACAGTATACTCAGCATCTCTATCACAGAAAAAAAAGAGAAAAAAAGAGACGGACAGAGAGAGAGAGAGAGAGAGAGAGAGAGAGAGAGAGGAGGACAGAGAGAGAGAGAGAGGGAGAGAGAGAGCGTCCTTTGCGCTGATTTCATCCACATGGTGTTTGTTCATGTTGTGATTAGTGTAGCCTACACCTGTCATCTTGCTTACACAGGGTTTGAATAAATATGAGTTTCTTTATTAGTTTATTAGTTGTTGTATCTTACACTGGGCAGGGGTTCTCAGTGTATCAGATCATTCCTGGTTAAGTATATTAGTAAACTCATTATTGGTCACTCTGAGCTCGGACCTCCGGACCAAAACAGCTGTTTCCTCCTGGGAGAGGTTCGGCCTCTGGCGTCGCTGTCTCCTCCGTCCATGTCCAAGTATAAAATGACAAACTTGCAGCGCGCATCGCCCGCGGAGCAGTTAAAGGTGAGGAGAGGAGCTCCTTTGATTGGTGAAGATCTGACTCGGCTGTGTCAAACCCACTCCACGCCTTTCTCTCCTCCTCCTGTCTCCCTCCCGCCCTCTCTCCTCCCTCTTCACCGTTTGCGCCGGTAGGAGGGACGAGGGGAGGGCTTGCGCTGGTATAAGTCTGACTGCGCGGCCCACCAATCTTGCGAAATGGACCTGGGCCACACCCCGTTGGCGTGGCGAAGCTGCGCTGATGTTAGACTTCACCTGGTCTAAGAAACTAGGGCCCTTAGTCTCAGTTTGCTGTCACACAGATCTCATAGTTGTCTAGGAGAAGTAAATGAAACATTTTTGAGATCTCATTTTGAATTTTCTTTTCCTCTGGGGTCTCTCTCACGACACACACACACACACACACACACACACACACCGCGCTTGGCTATTAATAAACAGTAAATGCGCCATGCCACGCTCATTGTACAGTGCTCAATTTACCGCGACACCGGGAGGTTGACCGCCAGTGGCGTAGGCAGAATTAAAATTTTGGGTGGGCCAGTACAAAATTGGATGGGCCATCTTTTCTCAGGACAGTGCATTTCATCTAGCACACATCACTGTTAACCATTTTATTGCACAACTTTTTTCTTTTATTTTTTGTAACTTGCTCTTGACCAACACAATATTTGATACATACAGATGAAATGATCTTTCCTGCCACTATGATGATAAACTGTGTTTAACTGTACCTGCATGTACATGTAAACAGTAAAACTCAGTAACCAATCACACAGCAGCTCCATGTTGTCCCTGTGTGGTGTTCAGGGACAGGTCAGGACAGTCTGAGGACAGACAGCTTTGAGGTTGAAGTCCTATAAAAATGAAATGCACCTGTGACTGTGACAGGTCTTGACCACATGTCAGCTGATCAGCTGTAGTAGGCTAGAGGAAACTCCGCTCCTACACGAGGAGCGCTTTTTAAAAAATTTTTATTATTAATTAAGCTCCGGTAGTGACCGGCTAATATACGAGAGGATAGGCTACTGTAAACCAGCGCAGATCCGCTGTATTTATCAAAGTGTCACCATGCTGAAGCAGCGGGTCTGTTTGAGCTGCGTTCATGAAGTTAGAGGCTACTTTCAAACTCTTCAGGCAGTGATCAGTGATCAGTGTCTGCAGCTTTTTGACTCGTTACTCACTGGTCTCGGTGTTTTAGCGATGGTGCTACATGACTGAGTCCAGTATTATACAACAGGTAACATTGTCTCTTTTCACCTCTTCTCTCCCTTGTGTGCTCAGTGCGCTGCACCAACGTTTTAAACAGAGATCCGCTACATGTCTGTCGGCTTTGTTTGTTTATATTTCACAGAACAACTCCCATTGAAAACGATCGATTAACTGCATTTAATTTAATTTAATCAATAAAATTTTTCTTCTTATGAAACGTGGACGGGCGGGCCAGTGATTCGTGTGGGCGGCACTGGCCCGGCCAGGCCCACTCCTGCCTATGCGCCTGTTGACCGCCAGGCATCAGGTCAGCACCGGCCGCCGCCGCCGCTGCTGCCGCTCGGCTGCTCTAGTGGCTCTGCTCCTCCGAACACGTCGGAGAATTTCCCACAGGCGTTGTTTGGATAAACTGACCAAGGATGAATCAATCGGCTCATTGTAAAACTATTTATTTATTTATTGAAGTAGCCTAAATATGGTGATTTTTGTACGTACAGAGCCCCAAGGCTGCGCTGCTCACACACACCTGAAGCTTCACTTTTCATTCAAATGAACTAATGCGACTGCCACAGTGCCACTGTTAGATTTCATAAATGAGACCAGCATTTATCTCCTAAAAACAATTCAACCAGCCGGCAGAAAACCTCTAAAAACCTGTGGGGAAGTTACTGGGCTGGTTTTCTTCCCTGGGAGGAGGACATAGGTTGACCGGCCGATGAGCTCAGCTCCCCGGCTGCAGCCTCTGTGACGAGCCGCTGCTGCTGCTGCTGCTGCTGCTGCGTGTGTGTGTGGCTCTGCACTCCTCCGAAAAATGTCGGCGCAAACCTACTTACAGACGTTATTTGGATAGGTTACACCCCGCCTTTCCGAAGCCCCGCCTTTCCGACAATAGACTTCCATTCATCGTAATAGCGGGGTTTTCTATTTTTTCTAAAGACCCCGCTATTCCGAAAAGGCTATTGGGGGAAACCCCCCCACTCCGAACGGACAGACAGACCTAATCAGAAAGGAAACGGAGGCTGTGCAGTGCGCAATGATCCTTTTTTCCTTTTTGGGGTCAAATGGATCATGTGCATAATTAACTGCAAAACAAGCAAATACTTCATATTAATGACTTATAACGCTCATTATGCTTCTGGCCTGTCTAGCCTCTACCTGGTCTTTTTACTAAACTTAACAAACTCCTTTCTTCATTGCCTAAGCCCAGAGCGATAGAAAAGCATCTCCCTCAGTCAGCTGTCAGCATGAGTGGCGGCTGCAGCAGCCTCGCGCCCCTGTGAGTGTGAGCTCAAGCCAGGTTCAGCCGCGCTCGAGCGGCGCGGGGGGGGGGGTTGTTTTTCTATTACTCTGTGGAGATCTCCAACAACAGAGTCGGGGAGAAAGCAAGTGGGACAGATCTGCCCAGTCCCTGAGCAGCGCACGTTTCACAGACAAGCCACAAAGCAGAATGTAAACAACGTCACGCGGTTCAGCACCTTCGACATTGGACAGCTGCGGGGGGACTGTGTCGGAACAGCGGTGTTTCGAAGTGGGGGTATTTCGGAACAGCGGGGTGTCGAAGTGAAGGGGTGTCGGAATGGAGAGCTGTCCCCATTTGGATAAACTGACAACAGATTGGGAATCTAAACCGACACTTTCTCGCATGAAAAAATATTAAAATGTAAGAAAGTGACGTTATTTCTCTACTCGCTGCTCACATGACTGTTCAGGCTGCAAGACATCCGCCGACTGCTGGGCGCAAGCGGAGGAAAGCCGAAGCTGTCGAGGACGCGCATGCAGCGTCATTTGACGTCACATCCGCGGACAGCGCGGGAAATTTGGACCCAGAATTGCAGCGCATTATGCAGCACACAGCCTGTTCAAGGCAACGGAGAGATACGCGGGTGGGCTCATTCTTTTTGGTTTTGAACGCTTTAGCAGTACGCATGTGCATTTCTTGCCTCATGAACCTTTAAGAACAGAATACAATAAATTAACATCTGATAAAGCAGCAAAAAGTCTACTGTGGCTGAACCAAGCCTTTTATGACCAGGGAGAAAAAGCCGGCAAATTGTTAGCTTGGAGAATAAAAAAAATACAATCTGAAAGAGCTATTAATGGCATAACTACTCAATCAGGGGAGATATCAAACGATCCTCTAGATATTAATAACACATTTAAGGATTTTTATCAATCACTATACAGGTCAGAATGCTCCCCCATGCCCGCCTATAGAGATACCTTTCCTAATCAGCTCCAGTTTAAAATGCTCACAGAGGAAGTTAAAGTAGACCTGGATAAGGACATGTATGTTTAACGAGTCATTTAATAATGGTACATTACCACCAACTTTAAGACTTGCTACAATTGTTCTTATTTTGAAACCTGGGAAAATACCGACCGACTGCTCTTCATACAGGCCTATTAGTCTTATGGGAGTAGACACAAAAATATTGAGTAAAATTCTTGCTAAAAGGCTAGATCCACATATCCCTTTTTTGGTACATAGTGATCAGAATGGGTTTGTACAGACTCGTCAGGGATTTCATAACATAAGAAGGGTCCTCAACATAATCCACTCTAAAAATAATACCAGGGATACGGGGAGCATACATCAGTCTGACTGCCCATAAGTCCGACGGCTCATTTCTCCGACTACCCATTCTACGGTGTTAAGGTTAGGTTTAGGGTAAGGTTAAGGGTTAGGGCTACTTAACTCGGAGAAATGGGAGTTCGGACTAATGGACGCAAAAATAAATAAATGTATGGTCGGAGAAATGGGTAGTCGGACGGACGTCATGCGCCCCAGGGATACAGCACTGTTATCTCTAGATGCTAGACAAGCGTTTGATAGAATTGAGTGGCACTATTTGTTCAATTTGTTACCAAGATATGGACTTGGGGAAATTTATGAAATGGATAGAATTATTATATACCAACCCTACAGCACGCATAATGACGCATAACAATTTATCAAGCCTGTTAACGCTAGAGAGGTCAACTCGTCAGGGCTGTCCTCTCTCCCCACTTTTGTTCATTTTAGCCATTGAGCCTTTAGCCATGTCTGTCAGAGCCGAAGCTAATTTGTCAGGAATAACAATCGGAGATCATGAACACAGGATATCGTTATATGCAGACAATGTTATTCTTTTTTTGTCAAATTTATCAAACAGTGTCCAGACATTATTACATTTAATTAATAGATTTGGTCAGTTTTCTGGATATAGTATTAATAATACAAAATCTTCTATACTTTTCCTGAACAAAGATGAAAGAACTAATCCAATCATAACAACACCCTTTTTTAATGCAAGAGAAGGCTTCACCTATCTTGGAATTAAGATTACCCCCCAAATTAATACAGTCGTTCAAGCAAACTATGACCCGTTGATGAGAGAGGTACAAGAATTACTTGAAAAATGGACAACAATGCCAATATCAATGATTGGTCGGATCAATATAATCAAGATGACTATCTTGCCGAAATTCTTATATTTGTTACAGTCACTTCCAATGCCACTGCCAAAATATCTTTTTTTAAGAAATTAATAATGCATTTTGTAGGTTTATCTGGAACAATCGAAAACCTAGATTAAGACTCAGATTATTGTACTTGCCATATGATAGGGGTGGTTTACAGATGCCCAGTTTACAGTGGTATTACTGGGCCGCTCAGCTGCGTAGTGCTATGTTTTATTTTGTCACACATTCTCCTCCAGCATGGGTTCATATTGAACAAGCATCAATATCTAAGCTGCCACTAAGCCTATATTTATATTCAACAGATTTTAAAACTTTGAAGAAAAAAACTACAAATCCCTTCCTTAAGAACTCTATTGATATATGGTTTAAAGCTCATAGACATATTGGTGATACACCTCCCATCTCCCAATTTTCACCTATTTGGAATAATGCACAGTTCACTCCTGGCCGGGCAGATGGTGGTTTTCAAATTTGGGCCAACAGGGGGGTGCAAAAAATTGGAGACTTGTATGTTCAGGGCACTTTACTAACATTTAACGATCTTTGTTTGAAATATTTAATTCCAAAAAAACACTTTTTAAATACTTACAACTGAAGCATTTCATTTCATCAAAGTGTCATCAGGATACACAAGAACCGCCGCTATCCTGCCTTGAGGACATCGTGTTAAAACACATGAATGGGAAACGCCAAATCTCTATACAGTACTTGTCTCACATGATGAGGAATCTAGTCATGACAGAAGGAGGGCATGGAGTTCAGATATTAAGGAAAATATTGAAGAAGCTGAGTGGGCGACAGCTTGTATGAAAGCTCAAACACAAACCATTAATACTCGCATGAAACTGCTGTAACACAAATGGTTAATGAGAACATACATAACCCCTGAGAAACTCAATAAATGGTCCCCTGACACTCCAGATACTTGCGTGAAATGTTTGACTGAGAAAGGTACTTTAATTCATTGTGTATGGGAATGTCCTAAACTGGTAACTTTTTGGAAAACAGTTGTTGTTTTTTTTAAGTAAAATTACAGGTATTCAGGTACCCTGTGTAGCAAAACTTTGTATTTTAGGCATATACCCAGATTGCTTTTCTGTCAACTCGAAGTGTAAGACTGTGATCAGCTTTGGCCTCCTGCAGGCCAGGAGGATGGTTGCTTTGTCTTGGAAAGACACTGAAATATCATCTACACAATCTTGGATTAGAGAGATGTCAATGTATTTTACACTAGAAAAACTATCTTATGTAATCAGGGGTAAAGTATAAGAATCTGAAGAAGTGTGGGCGCCCTTAATGGACTTTCTCAAGCAACAATAGACTATATTTATCTGTAGAGCTATTCTGTGTGTGACAATTTTATTTTATTTTATCTTATTCTATTTTATTTATTTATTATTGTTATTATTTTATGTATGTATGTTTGTGTGTGTGTTTATCTTTTCTGTATGTATGTGTATTGTTGGGACCTCACCCACATGTTCTCAAACAAAGGACCATAAAACCAGCAGGGGACAAGGAATGCGCGACAGCAGACAACGGCCGTTAAATCACATCTAGGTGTGATTCCAGCCAGACGTTCAAACTCTGGCCTCCCATTGGTCAGTACCTGGCGGAAGCCCCGGAAACCCCTGTGACGTCACCGAAGGCTTAAGTGCTGCGGCGACACGCCGCTCCAGGCTTTTTCCCGTGTAACGAAGTACCGCAAGGAGCTCCAGCTTCGCGCAACTAGTTACTCTAAAGGGAGCACATCAAACGTTTGAACTCAAGACCTGGGCCGCCGTTAGCTTGCTGGACGAGCATACTGCCCCAAGTTTCTTCTGAACCACCTGGATCCTGGGGAAGACCTCCGAGCAATCGCCGCTCCCTCTTCCCCACCTCTGCCGCAGTCGTGAGAGCCGCCTTTCTTCACGAGACGACGTCGGACTCCGCCGTCCAGAGTTAACTCCACCGGTCCTCCTCTCTGCCACCCTTCCAGAGGACGACTCGTTTGTTCCGCTGTAGGACGCTACAGCCGCGCCGCACGCCATCAGATCGACGGATCTATCGCGTCGGCAAGCACGCTTCTATCCAAAGTAAGAGAGCTTTTGTCTGGGCAGAGACTAGAACTAGCGTGAATTTGTGTTGCATATCTTTGAGGACCGCCGCGTCCGGTTATGTTGATTATGTTGATTTTGCTGTATGCTTATTTGTTATTGTAACTAGACAGTTAGTCACGTATGAACACAACTCTCCATATCAGCGCCAGAGAATCAGTGAGGACACCTGGGCGTTAGTTCTGTTGCCTTCACTGTAGTGCTGCATGTGGGATTGAGTTCATCTTAGACTAACGTGACCAATCGGTCCACTTTTGCCGTCGTTATCCCCTCTCTCTCTCTCTCCTTTTTCTCTCCCTACTAACTTACACACACGCGCACGTACGCAGATACACCACACACATACGCACACACACACACCCACACACAGATACCCACCTACCTAACACAGCGGGCCTCCTTTAGGGACCCCGCCATAAACACGAGCGTTTCGACACGAGGGTTCGTATTAGAGTGATTTGTGTGGGCGGCGTGGCTGTAGCCATTGTGTATATACCTGAGAAACACGTGGGGACAGCCACACCGTGTCCATTGTCTCACTCAAACGAGCGCGCCACTCGCGACGCCATCCGACGTCACTCGACGCCTCCCCCTCTCCCTCTTAGGCCACACACACACACACACACACACACACACGCCCACATACATATACACACACACATACACACACACACCTAGACCGCACTCACACACACACACACACACACACACACACACCTAGCCTACACACACACATAGCCTACACACACACATCCATACACCTACCATATGCGCCTCCTAAGCCATTGAAAGTGTATATCTGCTGGATTGTGTATTCCTCTGAATTCCTATAACTTGAGTGTGTCCCTCTTAGGCTATACCACACATACATACACACACACACACACACACACACACACACACACACACACACACACGCCCATAGCCTACACATACGCATAAGCCTATACATACGCATAGCCTACACACACACACACACACACACACACACACATACACATACACACACATACACCCACCATATGCTCATTCTAAGTTATTTAGAGTGTATGTCTGGACTGTTTATTGATCTGAATTCCTGTGACTTTGGTGTGTACTATCTATGATTTTCTTTAATAAATACCCTTGAACTAAAGTAGTTGTTCTGTGGTTGTTTGTGTGCATTCTATTGTGACGCTAAAGCTGGTTATCAGGGTTTGTGCTCGACTTCACGCCTTCATATTTAATTGATTTTTCTACTCCATAAGAGAATTCTATAATCGAGACTAATTGTTTGGTCATTGATCCCTGATTTCAGGGTGGTGCCCCGCAGTTATATTATTAATTAATTCACTTTAATTAGTAACATAACTATTCTTCCTTCTAGTAATTATTAGCTAATACCGTTAATCCTAATGTTATTAGTTTCTCTATTGAATTTGATAATTAATACTTAGTTAACCTGCTTATTAATTATTAATGTTTAATAATTATTGTCAATTACCAAACCCTTATGTAAATCCCCTACATAAATGACGCCCCGTGTGAGGCCCTGATAAACCAGCAAAGCTACTTTTGTCACAAATTTTGTACACAAACAACACTGAACTGTACAGTTGAATCTGCTTTGAACAGCATTCTCCAGAGCCCACCTATTAGAGTGGAGGTGTTATAGTACTGCCAAGTAAAGCCAGAGGTAATTGGTAAACAGTTACAGTGTGTGATAAGTAGTAGCATGTTGTCTTTGTGACTACCGCTTGCTAACAGTAGAAGTTATCCAAGTGTGAGGGAAATTAACACGGTAACACGACTAGTGCTCGCTGAGGTGCTAAACCCACCTCACTAACATTTAAGGGTTGTAATTGTGAGCGATTAGTAGAAACCCATAGGTTTGTAAGTCACAGGTTTACTCTCACCTGTGCATCAGCAACAGCCCACAACATAACTCGCCAACACAGTCGACCCACAGGTGTAAATTCTCAGTGCGCAATGAGTGACCAGGGTCCCAGTGCACAAGGAGCAGAAGCTCCCCAAAGTCCATGCGACGCAGCCCTGCAGGATGCGGTCGCAGGACTCATCCGTCTCTCCTTAAATGACAGAGAGACACTGAGTGCCTACCGCCTCGACACGTGCGAGGCAAAGCTCGAGGAGCTGGTCAGCTATGTTAATGACCCCACTGGGAAGCCACCGCGCTCCATCCCAGACATTCTGGGGCAAATTGCCCTGCTCTATCAGCGCAAGGCTGAAATTCAGGCACGAAGAGCCCAAGATGAACTCACTCGGTTGCGAAGTGAGAAAGCCCGCCAGGCACAAGAAGCCCAAGATGAACTCACTCGGTTGCAGAGTGAGACAGCCCGCCAGGCAAAAGAAGCCCGAGAAGAACTCACTTACTGGCAAAGTGAGAAATCCCGCCTGGAACAGGAGCTCCAGGATAAGGAGGACGAGATGATACAGGTAAGTCGTGTGCCAGAACCAGCCCTGAGACCTCCAATAAGCTCACAAGCTTACGCCCCCGAGAGATCTGCTGCGGGGCTGGCAGAGTACTCACTTGGGTACGACTCAGATGCTCCGGCTTATGGTCAAAGATCCAATTGGACCCGCACTCAGGAATATGACCTTGAACCATATAAGCCAGCCCGAGCAAGTAAGCAAACCGCGTCGGACACACGGCGGTGGGAGGATCCCCAGCCATATAGGCCAATCCGATCAGGTAAGCAAACCGCGCTAGACACACGACGGTGGGAGGATTCCCAGCAATGGGAACCATTCACTCCAAACTACACCACTGCCGCAGATCGGAGGAAATTTGGGCCCACTGTGTTGCCTGAGCCGTACCCTGGGGACTACCAATACAGTAGCACCCAGGGATACGCAGCTCCGGTCAACGCAGGAGCTGTGGTGAGCAGCTACCAACAGCCACCAACACTTTTCTATGAGGACTCAGGAGTCCCCCAATACAGCGGTGCCCCCCCCTCTGCACGCATTCGTACTGCTCAGCGCTTTGACGACCCAGTCTCGTCATCACAATGGAGAGAATATTATACTCCGACCCATCGAAATACTCGTGCTTTTGATCCTCGCGATTCCAGCCGTCCTCAGGCCGTTTCTTTCCGACGGTATAGAGATGACCGAGACGTCACCTCAGAAGACTCAGACGACGGCGTCTCAAAAGAACGAGGCCTGAGGACCCGTCAACTTGAATCCCTTGCTAGAGATGTCGAGCGTTTTGACCCGGGAAACCCAGAGGCTAGTGTTGATGACTACCTCCGGGAGGTCGAACGCTGCTTGCTAGATCTCCCTCGCCCCTCCACGCGGGAGAAGCTTAAGCTCATCTGGAAAACCTCATCCAGGAGCGTCCATGTGTTCATGGAATCCCCCTGACACCAGGGATACTTACTCGGCTCTTTGCCAAGCTCTGAGGGAAGAATACTCCCTCTACAATGATCCTACCGCCGCCGCCATGGGCGCCTACGCAGTCACCCAGAAGAAGACAGAACCACCGAGGGAATACTATCGGCGCCTGCAGGTAGCCTTCTTCCAGGGCCGCCACGCACCTGGGTTAGAGGAAGACCAAGCTTTCAAGTCCCTATTTGTCCGTAATCTCCACGAACTGGTAAGGTACGACGTCTCACTGATGTACCGGACCCACAATCCCCCTATGAAAGAAATCCGCAAACATGCGCAAATGGTGTGGGAATTGCGCCAGGAGACAGGTAAGAAACCCGGGGGTGAAGCCAGAGTCCTGGGAATCCAGGCGTCAGAGGATACAGACTTAACCCTTGAGGGCAGTGAAACCCCTCGGGATAGAGCCACCAACCAAGCAGCATCAGATGGCCGCCAGCACCCGAACCAAGGGGGCGGCCGGCAAAACTATAGGAACGATAGGTCAGGTAAGCCAAACCCACGCAACTTCCCCCAGCAAAGGGGGGGGTTCAACAGAAACAACAAACGAGGAGGTAAGTATAACGGTAGGCACCAAGGTCACCAAGGTCACCAAGGTTCCCAAGGTTACCAAGGTTACCAAGGTCACCATGGTCACCAAGGTTACCAAGGTTACCAACGTAATGAGCATCCAGGGTCGGAGATAGCCGAACTCATACAGGCCGTCACTGAAGTAGTGAAGAAGTTCCCCAGCCAAGTGGTAGCTGACCCTCCGCAGGGACCAGCCACAGAACCCTCATCAGCATGACTAAGCCGGGAAAAACCCCCCGCCGCTCAAGAAGTCTACTTCGTGAGCTGGGGGAGGGGACCGGGGGAATCACAGGGATTCCCCAAGATGACCTCCTCCCAACACGCTAACACACCATTCTTGACCTTCTTGGCTGATTTAGTGCGTAAGGGCAACGCCCGGCGCATCTACACCTCAGTTACAGTGGGAGGATGTGTCAAGGCCCTTGCCCTGCTTGACTCCGGGTCAGAGATCAGTCTGATGAACACCCGCATGTTTTCAGAGGTCACCGGAGCTATGCTTTCCCTTGGTAA
The DNA here is from genome assembly GCF_045865225.1 of Trachurus japonicus. Taxonomy (NCBI): domain Eukaryota; kingdom Metazoa; phylum Chordata; class Actinopteri; order Carangiformes; family Carangidae; genus Trachurus; species Trachurus japonicus. The sequence continues at coordinate 249,772 of NC_140917.1, forward strand.
GCCGCTTCAAATAGAGGCTTGCAACATCAGCATCACGAGCTACACACAGGACCAATCACCGATCACCCAACGTGCCTGGGTTAACATCACCTTTCAGGGGATGTCCCTCATACACCCTGTCTATGTCACCACCATAGATACAGAACCACTGCTTCTTGGTCAGGACCTGCTGGATAGGCTGGCCCCTCTCATCGACTGTCATCGCGGGCACATTTGGGCTCAGATAAGCAGCCCAAAGGCGCATAGCCAAGGAGATGGTCCGTCCACTCCTGGCCCCACGGTCTCTACCATTGAGTCCAAGGCTCCCTTGCCAGCTTTCACATCTCCTCCTGAGCCCGGGTTAAGCTCCGACGGTCCCACGCTCCCCGGTGACCCACAGCTACCAACCACTGGGAATACAAACTTGTTTGAGGGACATGAGTCATTCCTCTGCTCGCTGGAAAACGCGAACCCCTCACTATACAGTCCACACGTCGTCGGAGACGTGTACCTCAATGAAACTCTAGTCCCACAGGCGTTGGTAGCCCTTTGGTCAGAAAAGACCGCAATCCACCAAGATTTGTTTAGAACCTTGTGCCAACAAGACCCGGCCCCAACTTTCATACAACGCAGCCATCGCTTGTTATCTGCAGAGTCCCCGCAGACCCTAATCAAAGCTACCGGTGTATGTGCTCTTTCAATACAGATTAGAAAGAAAAAGGTGGTACACTACTTGAGTGTGGTCCCCGAACTCCAAGTCCCCTGTATCATAGGGGCGGATCTTCTTGTCAGGCTGGGCGTCCAGCTGGATACCATCAACCAGGTCCTGTGGTCCAGGGCAAGTGTTGAGAATCTCCCCCTCATACCAGATGCGGCACACATGGCATCTGGCCAAACCATTCCCCAAGCATGTCAAGTTGCCAGCGAAGTAAGCATAACCATACCAGAACGAACAACGGGCTTCCCCGTCCGTCTGGCACTCCTTAAAGGCCAAAAGATCTCGGCCCAACAAGCTTTCTTCCAACCCTTGTCTTACTTCCAGGAACTCAACTTGACAGTCTGCGGTAACCCCCTCCTTGAACTACAGAATCGGTCGGCATATCTCCTGGTCCAAAACTTGACCCAGGTCCCCATCTCCATCAAAGCAGGACAGCGCCTGGGTATCTTGATAGACAGCTCGTTTCACGACTTTGAGCTGACAGTGCCTGTCATAGGTAACCTCCCCCCATCTTTGATCAAGGACGGTGGATTGGACGACGTCCTGTTCTCCTTCCCACACAAAATGATCGCTACCGCTTGTCATGATATCCTTGGACAGAAATCCATCTGTGGTGCTACTCTGAACAACGAGGGAGACATGCTAGTACATGCTCTCACTGCCCAACCAGTCAACACAGACACGGCGGTTGACACGGCTGTACCCACACCAGGGGAACCCTATCCCGGCTTTGAAGCCGAGATTGATAAGCAGCTTGCAAAAGCAGATGCTCTCACAACCCAAGAGCAGCAAGACGCCCTTAGGGAACTCTTCCGCGAATTCCAATCAATCTTTTCAAGGGACTCACTTGATTGTGGGGTTACCAACCTCCATACGGTACGCATTCCCACTGACCCAAAGGCACCACCTACCTTTGTGCGTCAGTATCGAATCCCACTGGCTGCCTACGAGTCCATACAGGAAATCCTGGACCAACTGCTTGAGAAGAAAATTATCAGGGAGTGCAACTCAACCTACAACTCACCTATCTGGCCAGTCTTGAAACCAACAGGTAAGTGGCGTCTCACCATCGATTACCGACCATTAAACAAGCAGGTCCCACTTTCACGCTGGCCCATGATCCACTTGGATCAGGAACTGGCTAAAGTGAAAGGAGCTCACTTCTTCTCCACAGTGGATGTGTCCAATGGGTTCTGGACCATGAAAGTAGATCCGGCCGACCAGTACAAGCTAGCCTTCTCCTTTTGTAACCGCCAATACACCTGGAACCGATGCCCATTCGGTTACTCGAACTCACCAGCAGAGTTCAATATCTTCCTCCACAAGGCCATGAGCGACGCGGCAGCTCGTGGAAACCTTATCTACGTGGACGACATCCTCATGAGGAGTCGCACTTTCGAAGAACACTTGGCCGAAGTTCGGCATGTGCTCCAGCAACTGTCGGCCGCAGGAGCCAAGCTGGCGCTCGCGAAAGGCCAGTGGTGTCGTACCAAAGTTGAGTACGTCGGACTCACGGTCGGCACTGATGGCATTGAGCCTCAAGCAGCACGTATCCGTGCTATTCAAGACATCACCGCACCGACTAATGTGTCGGAGCTTAGAAGCTTCCTAGGGGTCTGCAACTACTCACGACAGTTCATTGAAGACTATGCTGAGATGGCAAGACCCCTCACAGAGCTGCTCCGCAAGGAGGAGCCCTTTCGATGGGATTCCTGCCAAGAGCAATCCTTTCGCCTCATGAAAGAGAAGCTTTGCACAGCACCTTGTCTGGCCTACCCAGACAAAGACAAAGAGTTCTACCTTGAGGCAAGCTTCTCCCCCCAGTCTCTCAGCGCCGCCCTAGCACAGAAATATGACGCAAACAGGCGAGTTGTCGCCTACGCCAGTCGTCCCCTAAGCAGCGTCGAGGTAAAGTTCTCTGACTGTGAAAAAGCTCTCCTTGCCACAGTGTGGGCAGTGGAGCATTTCCGTAGCTACATCGGAGGCCAGAAGGTAATAATCGAAACTTGTCACCAACCAGTCACTTTCCTTAATAGTCAACGACTTAGAGAAGGACGCGTGTCAAACAGCCGCATTGCCTCTTGGATGATGGCCCTACAGGGGTACGACGTAGAGGTAAAGTATGCGCAGAGTTTTAAAATGCCCCTGGGACGGGGTATCGCTGAATGTCAGCATTGTGACTGTGAAAGCCAGCCAAGTTTCCAGTCCCTCCTGACCACTACACAGACGCTCCCTTCCAACCATCACTACTACGATGAGAATGTCTGCCAAGGCATGATAGAAGTTTTCATTGATGGCTGTTCCTTCCACCACGAAAGCCAGCTCAGAGCTGGGGTGGGCGTTGTCTGGCCCGAATCAACAGTTGACTCACCAAATCATCTCCAGCTCGGCGCCAAAACCAGCCAGTATGCCGAGGTGGCAGCAGTGCTCATTGTGCTCCAGCAAGCTGCCGAAGGCTCGATACTGCAACTTGTGATCTGCTCCGACTCAAATTACGCCCGCCATAGTTTCGTCTCCCACTTCCCTTTGTGGAAGGCAAAGGGGATGAAAAACGCTCGTAACAAAGACGTCAAACACTCAGAACTATTCTTGGCGACCGATCAACTGGTAACAGAGAAGGGGATGGTGGTGTATTGGAGAAAGGTCAAGGGTCACTCTCAAATAGCGGGCCCCGACAAAATTGGTAACGATGAAGCAGACCGCCTAGCGAAGCTAGGAGCAGAACAGGGTACACCTTGGGAGTTCCAGGACAACTGGCTACCCCCTTCAAAGCCTTATGTGGTGAACGCTATCACCCGTCAACAAGCAAAAACACAGCAGAAGGAACCTTGTCAGGAGAGCCAGACTGTGTTCCTGAACCAAAAGCTAGAGGACTCAGACCTGGTCACCATGCAAGAACAGGATTCCACCTTGAAAGTCATCAGAAAACTTGTGGCCAGCCCTCCTCCAGATGGGGTGCCGAAAGCACCAAAGGGGGAGTCAAAGGAACTACAAGGTTTTTACCGAGAACTGCCAAACTTGAGGCTTGAAAAGGGTTTGTTGGTCTACACCAGTAAAGGTCAGGGACCTGTCCGTTGGGTAGTCCCGACGGACCACCGGGGAGTCATGCTGGCCCATGCCCATGACTGCCCTGTGGGCGGTCATCGTGGCTCAAAGGCCACTCTTCAAACCCTCCGAGAGGTGGTATATTGGCCTGCAATGGCCCAAGATACCACACTTTATGTCCAGAGCTGCCTGATCTGCTGTCAATTCCAACCTTCTCGGCCCATAAACCGAGCCCCCCTCCAAAAGAAAGGGGTCACTTTCCCATGGTCCCACCTTCAAGTGGATTGGATTGGGCCTGTCCCGAAATCCTCACGGGGTAATAAATACCTTCTCACCGTTACTTGTTCGTTCACCAAATGGGTTGAGTGCCTTCCCGCTCCCAACGACACCGCCGTCACGACCGCAGTTCTTCTGCTGAACCATGTGTTCAGCCGCTGGGGTCTCCCTCTTTCAGTCGATTCAGACAGAGGTACCCATTTCACGTCCAGTGTCATGACTGCCCTGTACGATATGCTGGGAGTTGAGGTAAAATTCCATGTGGCCTACCACCCCCAATCATCCGGACAGGTGGAAAGGGCCAACCGCACCATCACTCACATGCTCAGGAAGTATGTTGGTAGTGGTGGCAAGGACTGGGACATAAAACTCCCTCTAGTGCTCATGGCCATTAGGTCCACCCCTCATCGTTCCACAGGGGTCACCCCCTTTGAGATGATGACTGGGCGAGAGATGACCTTGCCACTTCACCTCCTATACCATCCTGAGGATGTCAGTGTCGCTACCGCCTACACAGCTCACCAGTATGTGACTGACTTGAAGGAACACCTTCAAACTACTTTCTCCTGGGCCCAAAAGAATTTGGAATCCAGTGCAAAGGGGGCCAAAGCCTATTACGACCGAACCGCGTCCCACCGAGAGTACGAGGTCGGTAATAAGGTATTCTACTTCAAGTTTGCACAGCCGACCGGCGTCTCCAAAAAGTTTCTTCCACACTGGTCGGGCCCGTACGAGATTGTGCACAAGCTATCCCCGGTGGCCTATCAGATCAAGGTCCCGAAGCCTAGGCAGCCCCCCACTTACAAGTGGGTCCACGCGAATCAACCAACCGGCATCGTACTGCAGGGGTCACCAGGACTCCTTCTCACCCACTGTAGTCTCATCACCCATCGTATCTATGTGCGCTTAGATCCTTGGGACGCGTACCGTAACCACATACGCCTCCCCCTGAAGATAACAGAGGGTAGACTCAGCAGGACTCAGATCCACAACACCATAGAACATGCAGAACAAGCAACGGCCCATATTCTGGAACAGTTGGACAAATTCTTGGTAACGGAAAAAGATCTGAGTGAAAAGAAGCGACCAAAACGATTTCTTGGGGCTCTGCTCTCTGCAGCGGCAGGAATCGGCTCTCTGTTTTCCATTGGTCTCTCGGCTGCCAACTCAGTCAGTCTGGGAACACTCCGAAGACATGTGAGTGAACTCGAGGAAGAAATGCCTGAGATTCAAGAGAAGCTCGGCCGCCAACAGGGACAACTGCAAGGTATGGGGAAAACCCTTCAGGGGACTATAGTGAAAGTCAACCTGCACTCAGCTCTACTTAACAACACTTGGCATGCGTTAGATGCGCTAACAACCATCGTCCAGGATGATATAACCCATGTACGCATAGTCAGAGATTTTATGCAAGACCTCCTCAGAGAGATTAGCTCCTCCATAAATAGCCTTAGTGCAGGCAGAATCCCGCCCTACTTGGTCCCGCTGACCACGGTAGAGCAGATTCTTAGGGCTGCCAGTACCACAACCGTGCAGCCCTCCCAAGTACACCTGGCGTATAACCTTGGCAGTGCTATCCCAATCTCAGTCAACCCACAGAGCTTAGAGTTGGGGTTCATTTTAAACTTACCAGTCATTGAGCAGCAGAACATCTACAGATTGAAATCAGTTTTGAATGTTGGGTTCTGGGAAAGAGATACACATGTACACCTTAACACACCACCAATTATTGCCTACCACGATGACAATCCATCACTGTACCTTGTCCCCAATCTAAACATGTGCACAAAAATGAAGGACATCCACTGGGTTTGCCCTAGCAACCCTTTTATCAGAGATGTCACCAACTACCTGTGTGGGCTCAGACCCGACGCCCCGGAGCAAAAGTGTCAAGGCAGCATGTCTACCAGAGACAATGGTGCCGAAACTAGAGTAGAGAGAGCCGGTAATAAATGGCTCATCAGTACACCCGCCTCCCAGGTGGTGGTCTCTTATGACCGTCACAATACGGCCACTAAGTTAACTCTGCCAAACCAAACAGTATTCCTAACTGTCCCAGAGGGAGCCACAGTACACATTGACGATATAATTCTCCATCATCTCAGTCCAGACAGATACGACACTGAAATTGAAATCATGGATGCATTTGTCGGACACAATTTGACCATCGGTGACATCCTCCAACATGAGCTACTGACCGAAGGCACCAAACTGATAAAATTCAACTTAAAACCTGAAGGGCTCACGGCCATGTTGCCTAAGCATTTGCCTGGGCGATCTTACCAAGATCACCCAATCAGTATGGTGGCTTTGGTGCTTCTGCTTAGTGGGTGGATTATCACCGCGGTGATCGCACACATCATGTACAAATACATCCAGAAGCTACAGGCCAGATTAGATTCTATTCTAGTGGTGTCACCTCGCTTTACCAACCACACCCTAAATACACCACTGGCCAACCCAACCCCAAGGGGTGAAGGAGAAGCCTACTAACCCTTTCATTAACAAACATTCTCTATTCTCCTCTTTTCAATTCTTAGATGTGTTTTGTTTTGTGTTCTTTCATTTTCATTTTTTTTTTTTTTTCTTACTGTTATTACATGATAGAAGTGATGATGTGTTGTAGCATGTGATAGCATAGTGTTATTAGTTAAGACGTCCTGCCCAGACGAGCCTCTGCATAAATGCCCAGACACTAGCCTCTTGACCGGTGCTATATGAACTGTTTGAACTGTTGGACTGTTGAGGACTTTCTCCACGCAGGAAACATGCGGATTATTCAGCCCTTCTGTTGCTCCAAAGACTGGACTCTAACCCACTCTTCGGACCAAAGGGGGGATGTTGGGACCTCACCCACATGTTCTCAAACAAAGGACCATAAAACCAGCAGGGGACAAGGAATGCGCGACAGCAGACAACGGCCGTTAAATCACATCTAGGTGTGATTCCAGCCAGACGTTCAAACTCTGGCCTCCCATTGGTCAGTACCTGGCGGAAGCCCCGGAAACCCCTGTGACGTCACCGAAGGCTTAAGTGCTGCGGCGACGCGCCGCTCCAGGCTTTTTCCCGTGTAACGAAGTACCGCAAGGAGCTCCAGCTTCGCGCAACTAGTTACTCTAAAGGGAGCACATCAAACGTTTGAACTCAAGACCTGGGCCGCCGTTAGCTTGCTGGACGAGCATACTGCCCCAAGTTTCTTCTGAACCACCTGGATCCTGGGGAAGACCTCCGAGCAATCGCCGCTCCCTCTTCCCCACCTCTGCCGCAGTCGTGAGAGCCGCCTTTCTTCACGAGACGACGTCGGACTCCGCCGTCCAGAGTTAACTCCACCGGTCCTCCTCTCTGCCACCCTTCCAGAGGACGACTCGTTTGTTCCGCTGTAGGACGCTACAGCCGCGCCGCACGCCATCAGATCGACGGATCTATCGCGTCGGCAAGCACGCTTCTATCCAAAGTAAGAGAGCTTTTGTCTGGGCAGAGACTAGAACTAGCGTGAATTTGTGTTGCATATCTTTGAGGACCGCCGCGTCCGGTTATGTTGATTATGTTGATTTTGCTGTATGCTTATTTGTTATTGTAACTAGACAGTTAGTCACGTATGAACACAACTCTCCATATCAGCGCCAGAGAATCAGTGAGGACACCTGGGCGTTAGTTCTGTTGCCTTCACTGTAGTGCTGCATGTGGGATTGAGTTCATCTTAGACTAACGTGACCAATCGGTCCACTTTTGCCGTCGTTATCCCCTCTCTCTCTCTCTCCTTTTTCTCTCCCTACTAACTTACACACACGCGCACGTACGCAGATACACCACACACATACGCACACACACACACCCACACACAGATACCCACCTACCTAACACAGCGGGCCTCCTTTAGGGACCCCGCCATAAACACGAGCGTTTCGACACAAGGGTTCGTATTAGAGTGATTTGTGTGGGCGGCGTGGCTGTAGCCATTGTGTATATACCTGAGAAACACGTGGGGACAGCCACACCGTGTCCATTGTCTCACTCAAACGAGCGCGCCACTCGCGACGCCATCCGACGTCACTCGACGCCTCCCCCTCTCCCTCTTAGGCCACACACACACACACACACACACACACACACACACACGCCCACATACATATACACACACACATACACACACACACACCTAGACCACACTCACACACACACACACACACACACACCTAGCCTACACACACACATAGCCTACACACACACATCCATACACCTACCATATGCACCTCCTAAGCCATTGAAAGTGTATATCTGCTGGATTGTGTATTCCTCTGAATTCCTATAACTTGAGTGTGTCCCTCTTAGGCTATACCACACATACATACACACACACACACACACACACACACACACACACGCCCATAGCCTACACATACGCATAAGCCTATACATACGCATAGCCTACACACACACACACACACACACACACACACACATACACATACACACACATACACCCACCATATGCTCATTCTAAGTTATTTAGAGTGTATGTCTGGACTGTTTATTGATCTGAATTCCTGTGACTTTGGTGTGTACTATCTATGATTTTCTTTAATAAATACCCTTGAACTAAAGTAGTTGTTCTGTGGTTGTTTGTGTGCATTCTATTGTGACGCTAAAGCTGGTTATCAGGGTTTGTGCTCGACTTCACGCCTTCATATTTAATTGATTTTTCTACTCCATAAGAGAATTCTATAATCGAGACTAATTGTTTGGTCATTGATCCCTGATTTCAGGGTGGTGCCCCGCAGTTATATTATTAATTAATTCACTTTAATTAATAACATAACTATTCTTCCTTCTAGTAATTATTAGCTAATACCGTTAATCCTAATGTTATTAGTTTCTCTATTGAATTTGATAATTAAGACTTAGTTAACCTGCTTATTAATTATTAATGTTTAATAATTATTGTCAATTACCAAACCCTTATGTAAATCCCCTACAGTATGCAGCGAGGTTCACCTGCATCTCATTGTGCAACTTGTGTGGCATATGTCAATGTGCTTTGTATGTTCTTATTGAAAGTTAATAAAAACATTGTTAGAAAAAAAAAAAAAAGAATCGTAATTATCTGATGGGTGGTTGAGGATTATAATCTACAGTTACCAGGAAAGTACATGGTAATATCATTGAAACAAACCACGCTTCCTTTTACAGTACAATTCCACCTTTCTTACAGGGTAATTCACAAGGTTTTACCTGGTAACTACCTGTAATTAGAAAGTAATTACTTGGTAAATAGTTGCAAATTATACCCTCACTGGCACCACACAGGTTGACTGGTAATAAATAATCTATAATTCCTGGAGAAGTACCTGGTAGTTTTCAGTATATTTCTAGTAAATACTAGGTAACTAGTTGGTATTTACATATACATACTAGTTAACTACCACGTAAATAAGTGGTAGTTACAGGTAAATATGGGAAAAAAAAAAAATCCATTCAAATCAAGTGTGTTACTAATCAGCGCCCTCGTGTGGAAGGACAGGGTCTCTATGTAAACAAGGATTTTTAAACTATTACTTTGGTCCTTACTTCAAACAGACACCTGGATCAGAGTGAATTAGAAGTAAAGTCGCTCACGGGAGCAGTCTTGTTGAGGGGTGTGTGTGTGTGTGTGTGTGTGTGTGTGTGTGCGCGCGTGTGCGTGCGTGCCTGTGTGTCTGAGGCCACCTTATCTATATATATATATATACATATATGAGATTTAGAGTATTTTTATGTCACTATTTCCTCATTAACAGTCAATGGGGAAATAGTCGTCAATTCGCTTTTCTTTTAATCTGACATTACCAAGAAACTAAAAATTCCCCCAAATCAGTATTATTGCTAATCAATGACATGTCCAAGCCTGGTAAAATCCCCGCCCAACAAGTCCAGCTTGCATTCAGTATTTTGAAAATACCCCCCTTCCTGGAGAAGTACCTGGTAGTTTTCAGTATATTTCTAGTAAATACTAGGTAACTAGTTGGTATTTACATATACATACTAGTTAACTACCACGTAAATAAGTGGTAGTTACAGGTAAATATGTGATAATTTTTGAGTAAATACCTGGTAATTAGCAGGTAAATATCTAAGTTATTATCGCCCATTCAGTGGGTTTACAGTCTACAATTTGCAATTGCAGGATATCTACCTGGTAATTATTGGGTAAATACCAGGTAACTTGTTGGTATTTACCAGATAAATATCAGGTAAATATTTTTAACTACCGGGTTTAAAATCTACAATATACAATTACTATGTATCTACCAGGAAATTATTGGGTAAATATCTGGTAGTAGTCAGGAAAAATACCTTGTAAATACTGGGTAATTACCTTGTAATTACCTGGTAAGTACTTAGTAACTACACGGTAATTCAATTTAATTACCTGGTTATTACCTAGAAAATACATCTTATTACCAGGTATTTACCCAATAATTACCGTACTGTAAAAGGAAGGGTTACCAAATGGGTAATGGGATTTAATTTTATTAAATCCACCTCGGGGCACCAGACAGCCAATGTACCAAAATCAGTCTCATAAGGGTGTGCTAACTATTACTATAGAACCTTGTTTAATGATTAAATTAATAATTATAAACAAATTAACATTATCAATAGCTGCAAAGTTGAAGGATTTAGAAGTTCTACTGCGTAGAGGTTGGCATACTCACTATTGTACAACATTAACAGACAAGCAAAGTTTCAAGGAAGTTTATTGGACACATCTAGAGAATGGAATAACAAAACATGAAACTAAGACAAGCTACATACACTATGTACACGTGTGTGTGTGTGTGTGTGTGTGTGTGTGTGTGTGTGTGTGTGTGTGTGTAGTGTGTGTGTGTGTGTGTGTGTGTGTGTGTGTGTTGGTGAGAGTGTGACTAAGTGTGGGTGACCATGTGTCTGTGAGGTGTGAAGTGTGACCTCAGACAATGGAAAAGATGGAGGATGGTTGCCTTGTCCTGAGACAAAGGGGGTTACAACCAAATGGCCTCCAAGATCAACTACATGAGATGTGGGGGAGGTGAACAAAGGTGTGTCCTTTGTTCAACATTCAAGTTGCATGTTAAACATAGGTTAACTAAATATGAGACTATAGCTGACAACAACAAAGCAACAACAACAAAGCATGGTTGAAGTACTCTATGCTTAGTCAAGGTGCAAGGTAATCCTAACTAGGCCCAGTTACGTTACCAAGTCACATGAAGGCGAGAAGATCCCGGTGCTGGTGGGGATTCCTGCGGTTGCAGGGTTGCCGGTCCTGTTGCGGTTTGTCAAGTCCAGTGATTGTGTCTTTGTCCAGTGAACTACAGCCGTCCTGGCTGTGTAGTTTGAGTTCTGTTGAGGAGAGTCCTTCTCCTTGCAGAGTTGGTTGGTTGTTCTGCTTGGCGTTGTGGCTCCGTTCCTTGTTGACTCAACTAGCAGACCTTGTGTCGTGCTAGTTGGTTCTGTTCTTTAATCCGTTGGTAGGCGCTCGCGGCGCTACCAGTAGAGGCGTCTGCCTTGTGCAGGCCTCATGGAGGATGGAGAGCTGTAGCAGTAGCTCCAGGTGAGGAGCTGAGAGGAGCGGCAGCTCCTTCTGAAGAGCGGGCAAGAGAAGAGGGCGAAGAGAGGGGCACCTTCTCCTTTTATATGGCCTGTGACCTCACAGGTCCTGGGGCCATACCTGACCAATAGGGGGTCAGTAATGGAGGTTTCACACCTAGGTGCGAAGAAGTGAAGGATTGAGTTCAATGGTTTCCCTTTGTCTGAGAGACAAAGAAGCCATGCGGCCTTGTCCTCCATTTTGACTGGGCTGAGTCCCAACACTAGTTTCGTGGCACGGCGCAGGGTGGCAAGTGCAAGTTTTTGATCAGCGCAGCCCGGTGCACGGTCAATTTGCCAGTTTGGTAGACAGCACTGGCCCGAGATGGGTGTGGCAGCGCAGCAGGGGGAAGTGTCACACATTCAGCCGCAGTGGAAGTTTCGTGCCAAAAAGCCACGCCGAGGGTGCACTGAAAGCCCGCCAGCTCCAACCTGGTCTACTCTCAGCGCAAGGCGAAGTGCAGCCGGTGCAGTGGTAGATTGGTTCACCGGCGCAGTGCACACACGTCACCAAGACCTCACAGGCAGGTTTCCACAGTTCCAGGCACATTTAGATGCAATAAATAATTACAACCAGTGGCGACTGGTCATTAGGTGCAGGTGGGGCAGTCCCCCACCAGTCGTCACGAGTGGAAAAATGTGCCGGTAACACTTTATTTTAAGGGGTCCCTGTTCCTGTGTATCTACCTAATTAATTACAGTGTAATTACCTATGTAACCGTATGTAATAACATGTACTTACATTGTAAATACACAGTGTATTTTGGTGTACTTACAGGTCCTTGTTACACTTGTAATAAGAAATGCTTGTTACAATACCTGGTCAAAGTGGCCTCTCACTTTGGGGAAGGGGTACACCTGCAAGAAAAATGGGTGAAACCACAACCCATGTTGCCTGGGCAACCTTTTCCATCAATCTTCCTCCTGCCTCTTGAGTCTTGGAACATGTGTGCTGTTTCACAACTTAGTATATGTAACAGTTGTGTTAATACACCGTTGTTACACTTTGATACAGTGGAATGAGCACATTAAAATAAAGTGTACCTGCTGGGATATCACAGTTCTTACACATTAACTGCAATAATCAGTGTCTTCGATAGTGTACCACGTGTGCTGTTACACAACTTAGTATATGTAACAGTTGTGTTAGTACACACTAGTTACTCTTTGATACAGTGTAATAAGCACATTAAAATAAAGTGTACCTGGGTCGGGATACCTCAACTCTTATAAATTAACTGCGATAACCAGTGTCTTTGTACTACTGTCTTTGAGGGTTAAAAAAGTTAAAATGTTAAATTAAAGTTCATAAGTTGATAATTAAGCAGGTTTAAAAAGTATATGTGCTTTTGTTCAAAGAAACCACGTCCGAGTGAGTGGTCTTCTCTTTGGTTCAGAGAAACCGCGTCGAAGTGAGCGCTCGGCTCGTCAAGTCCAGCTATGTTGTGTTTTTTCTGTTGCATGCTCACTTCTCATGCTCGGGTGTAAAAGTGAGCACAGACGGCTAAACAGACTGCTAAATAATATTGTTGGACGCTTTTGCCTTGGGGAATGTCTATCTGTGAGTATAATATGTGAATAGTGTTACATGATTGTATATTTTTGTAATTAACACATGATTAGTTATGTTTTCGGTAAATATACCTTGCTAGTTTTCAGTCTATGCTAACTCTTGGATGCTAATTGAAGTGTAGGCCTATTCATGCAATGCTACTGTAAGTAGGCTACTGTAAGTAAATTGTGTTTCTGTGATAATTTCAGTTTTACGGAGGAGAAATAGAGGACTCCACTAAAGGACAGGAAAAGATCAAGCCTTGTGGTTTTTTGGGGAGTTTCTATACATTTTGTTGACTGACTGTGTAGCTTTGCAGGGCAGTACAGTCTTCTTTTTCCTATGGGCTACATGTGGTGAGCTTGAACAACAGGGCTACGTGTCAATTTACAGTGAAATTACTCTTTAAGTTACTTGCCTATTTTTCAATTTATGTTTGATGCAGTTCCATGCAGGCAAATTGCTGCACAGCATAACACAAGTTGGGCAGATGTGGTACTGATAATAACAATATTGTTCAAAATGCACAATAAAGGAACACTGGAATGCATTTTTTTGAGTGTGTGGTTCATGCATACAGATTGCTGATGATGTTTTCAGTTCCATATGAACTGAGTTATCCAGCATTGTCTCATTTTCTGAAAAAATGCATTCAACATGTTTATTCATTTTATTCAAACGGAACAATATTGTTATAGATTTAAAGCAGCGGGATAATTCACGTTTGTAATTAATTGAAATAGAAATCTATTGTTATTGTTGTGTTGGATCTCTATAGATGGTGAAGATTGTCATAAGGTTGTTGTTGTTTTTGTTGTCGTCATAAGGTTGTTGTCATAGAATGGATCTGTTCCCTAATAGTCGTGTGTGTCTCCCTTGTGGCCTTCAGTATGGAGCTCATTGCTGCTCCCTCCTTGTTCTCTCATTTGCTCTGAGTTTGGTTTTGTCACCTTATGATGTGGAATCTTAGCTTGTATTCTTCATTTTGACTTGTGTGATTGCTACAATGCACAGATCCCTGATAAACACATCACTAACAATAGAAAACAAATGTTTTTTCTGGTGTGCAGCCTTTCTATGAAATGGTGGTGCCCCACCACTTTTTTACATATAAAAACGCCACTGATTACAACAAACACTATTTAATGCAACTAACGGAATCAACAGGTGAATTCATATCTACGTATATAGATTGTCCCGTCACATCTTACGTCAGATCAAAGGCTGTTTGGTTGGGCTTAGGCAATGAAGAAAGGAGTTGGTTAAGATTAATAATAATAATAATAATAATAATAATAATAATAATAATTCATTAGACTTGTATAGCGCTTTTCAGGAACTCAAAGATGCTTACAGAGAAACAAGAAGGGGGGGGGGGGGACAAGCAAAAAGACAACACAACACTAACAGGTACAACAATGGTCACAGGTGATGCGGAGGGTTGGGAGGAGAGTATGGGGGGTGGGGTGATTAGGGATAGGAGAGGTTGTAGGCTTGTGAGAAGAGGTAGGTTTTCAGATGGGATTTGAATATGAGGAGCGTGGGAGAGTCGAGGAGGATCGGACTGCTCGGGAGGGGCGGTGGGGGATGAGGAGGTCAGACAGGTGGGGGGGGGGGGGGCAGGTGGTGGAGGGCTTTGAAGGTGAGGAGGATTTGATGGGGAGCCAGTGGAGGGAGTGGAGGACGGGAGTGATGTGTTCACGGGACCGGGTGTGGGTGAGGAGGCGGGCAGCAGAGTTCTGGACCATTTGAAGTCTATGGAGGGAATGGGAAGTGATGCCGGTGAGGAGGGAGTTAAGTGCCGAGTTGCATTGCACAATGTCATAAATGAACATTTATCTAAAGTGCCAGATAGTATTGCACCAGGCCTTTAAGTGCACATTAGTTTAAAGTGCCAGATTGTATTTCACGATGGCCAGCACACCCAGTTGCACATGCAGGAGTATGTAGATATCAGGGGCAGAGCAGGGCACCAAGATCAACCGGGAAAATTCTGACCGCACCGGCCCACCATCGGCCCAACCCGACCCCGACAGCCCCCCCTCCCAACACACACACACACACACACACACACACACACACACACACACACACACACGTCACTGTGCTAGTACTTACTTATGGAATAGAAGCTGACCACATCACAGTTCTTCCTCAGAACCATGTCTTGTCTGATCACTCCTTAAAGCAGAACTATGCAAGTCGGCCGGAAATAGCTCGCTCCTTCGTTGGTTTCTCTTTTTTTCCCTCTCCGGAGCTCCCCCACAATTCTGGGAGGCACATGTCACTGTCGTAAAAAAAAAAAAAAACTCGCCACTGCCACCTCCTCCACCCCCCCTACACGTGCTTGTGTTTACTGCTGTTTGCTAAGCCCTGCTAACACCGAGCTAACGCTAACACGGAGCTAATGCTAACACGGAGCTAACGCTAACACCGAGCTAACGCTAACACCGAGCTAACGCTATGCTAACACGGAGCTAACGCTAACACGGAGCTAACGCTAATACAGCCACACACAGGCACAAAGACACAGACATACACACACAGGAATAAAGGTTCCAAAACACGAAGGTGTGTGTGTGTGTGTGTCATGATGTATTACATTATCTTATAAAAGACCCATGGTGTGTGTATCTGTGTTAGCATTAGCTCCCCGTTAGCCACAAGCTGAACTTCATCAGTAAACATTTCATGTTTCCATGGTTTCCTCCGACTTTCCGAACTCAAACCAATCACGATTCGTGACATCATGACGTCATCTGCGTTCTTATCTCGTACTGCCGTAAGGCAGTTTCTCGCGATACTTCTATCCATTGACGAGATTTGTAACACCGAGACGGACGACTGATCTTGCAAGTGCGGTTTTCAGCCAGTGGGGGGGGGGTGAGCGCATTGGCCTAGACCCCATTCACTTCATAACAGGTCACTCAACCATCACAGTGACTCTGAGCCACAATAATTACAGCCCAAATCCTGCATAGTTCTGCTTTAAAGCAGAAGTAAGCGATCCGGTCGTTTTGGCTAATGCTGCATTCCAGGCAGGCTTTTGAAACCGCTTCAAGTCACGACTTACAACTTCGTAGTGTTCCAGGCAACCCGTAACTAGTGTTTTTCCGACCTGTTGCCTGTGAAAGTCACTATAACGGCCACTCGTAACTTCCGACCCGTGAACTCGTACCAGATCGAACTGGTACGACTTCACAGGTCGGAAAAACAGAATTCAAAATGTTCTAGAAAATTCTGTTTTTGAGATAAAATTCTGATATTTACCAAACTTCATCAACCATGACTCCAGAATATTCTCATTTTTTTCAGGAAGATTGAAAATGTATTTATCAAGAATTTGATGGTATATGTTTACAGTACTGTTTACAGCCAAACGTTTTCATGCACTGTACGGACGGGACTCCTCGAGACTTACGGTGAGCGTGTTACGTCATTTCCTGCCTGTACCTGCTGCACTGTTGCTGTGTTGTGTTAGACTTTCTCAATCCTCCGTCTAGTGTTCTGCTAATTTAATCACTTTAAGCACCAGTGTGCACCACGTTTTGCTACATTACACAACTTTCTGTCACTTGAGTCTTTAACAGGACTTTCTTTGTATTTCCCCATTCAACTTGTATTTGCCACAGGTCCGCTAGTTTAGCTTAGCAAACTAGCTTAGCATACTAGCTATGGCTTCCCCTCCCTCCTCTGTGTCCTTCTCCTGCTCTGAGTGTCAGATGTTTAGCTACTCCTCTGCCTCCTTTAGTGGTAATGGTATGTGTAATAAGTGTAGCTTGTTTGTAGCCCTGGAGGCGAGGCTCAGCGAGTTAGAGTCCCGGCTCCGCACCATGGAGGCTAGTCCAGCTATAGTAGCTTCACAGTCCAGCTTAGCCGGTGCGGAGCCACCTAGCCTAGCCGCCGCTAGCAGTTCCCTCCCAGCCCCCGTGCAGCCGGGAACTAGTCAGTCCGGCTGGGTGACAACAAACCGAGGGAAACATAGACGCAATAAGCCCGTGTTGGCCCACCAACCCCTTCACGTCTCCAACAGCTTTTCCCCACTCAGCGACACACCCGCTGAGAACGTAACTCAACATGTCGACTCTGTTGCTCACAGCCCCGCTGTGAAGTCGGCATTAGTCATTGGCAGCTCCATTTTACGGTACGTGAAGGTAGAGAAACCAGCGAGCATAAAGTGCATCCCAGGGGCCAGAGCGGGCGACGTTGAGGCTAATCTGAAGCTGCTGGCATGTAAACGTAAGGTTAAATACAGTAAGATTGTAATCCATGTCGGCGGTAATGACACCCGGCTTCGCCAGTCGGAGTTAACTAAGGTTAATATGGCTTCGGTGTGCAACTTTGCAAAGACAATGTCGGACTCCGTAATTTTCTCTGGCCCGCTGCCCAACCTAGTGAGTGACGATATGTTTAGTCGCATGCGTTCATTCCATCGCTGGATGTCTAGGTGGTGCTTAGATAACGACGTGGCTTACATAGATAACTGGACCTCCTTCTGGGGAAAGACTGGTCTGATTGGGAGAGATGGCGTCCATCCTACTCTGGATGGCGCATCCCTCCTATCTAGGAATATAGGGAACTTTATTAGCCGTGCTAATCCCTGACAAGCACCCAGAGTTCAGACCAGCAGGCAGAGCCGCAGTTTAACACGCCCCTCTGCTGGGTCCTTCGTGTTGTCACCCACCCAGCCTATAGAAACTGTGTCTGCCTCGAGGCTGTCTAAGCCTAAACCCCAATCTAGAGGAGTTGTTTACAGCAACTTAGTTAAAATCAAAACCACTGCTCCAGCAAGCCAAACTAATAGAACTATTAAATGTGGTTTGCTCAACATTCGTTCTCTCCCATCCAAGTCTCTCCTAGTGAATGACTTAATTACAAGTCACCATGTTGACATATTAACACTCACTGAGACCTGGTTGCAGCAAGATGAATATGTTAGTTTGAATGAATCTACCCCTCCTAGTTACATTAACTGTCATGTGCCTCGTAACACAGGCCGAGGAGGAGGAGTGGCTGCTATTTATCAGTCAAATCTGATTATCAACCCTAGACATAATAGTTCATATAATACATTTGAAAGCCTTACTGTCAGCCTCTCTCACCCAGACTGGAAAGCAGAAAAACCACTCTTACTTGCTGTAGTGTATCGTCCTCCTGCACCTTATTCTGAGTTTCTAGAAGAATTCCCTGACTTTCTGTCAAATTTAGCAATGAGCTCAGACAAAGTCATTATAGTAGGTGACTTTAACATTCATGTGGACGTCGATGATGATTGTCTGGCTACTGCATTCAAGTCACTTTTGGATTCAGTCGGCTTCTCTCAGAGGGTAAACAAACCCACTCACACTTTTAATCATATCCTTGACTTAGTACTTACTTATGGAATAGAAGCTGACCATGTCACAGTTCTTCCTCAGAACCCCGTCTTGTCTGACCATTCTTTAATAACATTTGAATTTACTTTAACAAATTATATCCTACCTGGGAAAAAATCCCGCTACAGTAGATGTCTATCTGACACTGCTGTTTCTAGATTTAAAGAGCTTATTCCAGCAGAGCTTGCTGCCACATCCTGTAACCATATTATGGGCAGTGATGCTGACTTCACCACATTCTGTAACCATACTATGGGCAGTGATGCTGGTTTCACCCCCACACAGGTGGACTATCTTGTGGATAGCACTGCAGCAGCACTCCTTGGAACACTTGATGCTGTAGCTCCCCTCAAAAAGAAAGTTATCAATCAGAAAAGAATAGCTCCCTGGTACAGCCCAAACCTGCGCGCTTTGAAACAGAAGACCAGACAGCTGGAAAGGAAAACACATTCCAGCCAACATGAGGAAGACCGTCAAACCTGGAAGGATAGTTTATTAAAGGAGACATATTATGCTGTTCCCTATTTCAGATCATGTGTACAATGTTATAATGCCGTATGTCTATGCTGAACCTCTGTGAAGTTGCACAACATGAGCTGTAGGGGTCCTGCTGTAATCCCCCAACGAGATTTCACCTGCTCTTCAGTCTCCCTGTATCCTTGGTAACGATATCTCCGCGAGATTTGTGCAAAACCTGACGTAAGGTTTTACCGTCCAATCAGGACTAATGTCCGAACTGCCAGGGTTCTGACCAGGTTCTGACCAAAACAAACCCACGACGCCCGCCCCCAGCCGGCATCTCTCCCTGCTTCTTCAAAGAAATTTTGAAAAAAGAAAAAGGATGTCTCGCCGAACAGTCCGTTATTGTTTTTTGGGTTGTGAAGGACATTCACAGCTGTTTTCCTTGCCCAAAGACAACAAAAGTAGAAAGCTCTGGGAAGGATTTGTTTTTGTTGACCAACGGCCTCAGCCAAATGTCGTGGTTTGTGATCGTCACTTCAGCGCTGACAGCTTTCTCAACAAGGGTCAGTATGACACCGGGTTTGTGAAACAGCTGATTCTGAAACATGGATCTGTCCCGTCAATTAAAGGCGTCAACGGAGGCTCGGAGCCACAAGCAGTAAGTGATAATAAACAGATACAAATCTGTTAATATACGTTACCCTGATATTAACATTATGGAATGTAATTATGTCTATGTCTAACTGACGGACGTTAAGATACCAAGTTAGCGACCCATCATTAGCACTAACAAGTGGCCATAAAACGTTTTCTGATAAACATAAATTGCTGTTGTTTCACGTGTGATGGGGTTTATTTATTTTGATGCAACCTGTTAATACAACACAGGCAGATAAGCACACTGGTGAAGTTGTAACGAGTAGCCTGTTAAACTGTAGCGACTTTGACCGGACTTCCTCTGGACAACAGTGGTCGCCATGACAACGGGACAAGCCGGTTACCGGGTGTGCTCAGGCTGCGAGATCGGCTCGGGAACCTGCACAAACACACACAGACAAACTCCCCCTGGTACAGACACTTCCGTGTCTTCTCAAAGTACTTTCCAAGCTACAACTATGTATTATATCAATATCTTCATCCATGGCTACAGCCTGCGGCCTCGTGCCTACGACCGAATCACACCCGTGCTGATATACAGTACAACAGCACTCCCTCCCGAGCCGATCTGGCGTGAATCCGAGCACATCTGTTACCTACAACCGTCACTCTACCGGGTTGCTACTGCCATCTATTGTTGTAAATAAGCAACTACTCTAGTTCAGTCTGAAATCAGGTGTGTCTACACAAGCAATAAGAGTAATCAGAAAAATTAAGGGGGGTGGCCCAGTTAATAACATAAATAATACCACTAAAACATCCAGGGTGCCACATTAACAGTACAATATCACTTTACCGTTAAATGTTTTATTTTGTATAGGAACACATGTTTGTAGTGTTACATGAGTATGAATTGTCTCTATTAGGCTACTTAAGACTAATGTTACTTTTCACCATAACAGGCTACCTCTGCCAGTGTTTGCACACATGTGCCTGTAGGGAAAGTCAGCGTCTCTACCCAGACACTCACCAGCATGGCATCCATAGGCACCCAGTGTAATCTGTCAGGTCTCACAGGACACAGATCCGTAGCCACTCAGTTGGCTTATGGAACATTAAAACATCACGTGAGAAGTAAAGCTATGTTTGGTGGGAACTAAAGAAAAATGTTTTTTGTTGTTAAATGTATGAGCAATGTTAGTAACGTACAAAAACATAATAACATCATAATATTGGCAGATTGCTACTGTTGAATTAACTTGTATACAACTACTAACTGTTGTTGGGTCTGTGTTCTATCAGGTACCCAGGCCACTGTGTCCTCTTTTAGTAGGGCCACAGAAACAGACTCCCACCCCCCATGGATGCAGCTAACATCTACCCCTGTAAAAAAGTCTGATGATTTATCTTGGAGCAGACCTGCAAAGAGGCCTCGCTTGGAGTTTCTGGAGGAGGAGGACAATGAAGAAGAAGAGACAGCAGAGGACAGTCTATCAGAAATTCAACAGACACTCGACTCCACATACCAGCCTGGGGAGTCTTTGTCAGGCACATCTAAAATGAGGTAAAATCACAGTTTGAGTCTGTGAAGCACATCATGTCTGAAAGAGGCTTTACTGAAATTTCCTACAATGTATAGTGTTTTGTGTTGCGTGTGTTGCGTTGAATGAGAACTGATTTTTTTTCTTTACATACAGTGAGACAGAATCTGCTGTACATCACCAGCCTAAATTCATTGTCTTCGAGAGCTGTCTCAGAGAGCTTTTTGAAACCTGCCCATTGTGTAAATGGAAGTGTGATCTGCAGCAACGTAAAATAGGCACCTATGTTGCCTTCCATCAACACTGCCCCAACTGCCAGTAC
The DNA here is from genome assembly GCF_045865225.1 of Trachurus japonicus. NCBI lineage: Eukaryota > Metazoa > Chordata > Actinopteri > Carangiformes > Carangidae > Trachurus > Trachurus japonicus. The sequence continues at coordinate 271,247 of NC_140917.1, forward strand.
ACACGAAAATGGCAGAGTCAGCCAGTGAAGGGGAGCACACCAGTTGGTAACTTGGAGGTGTCTGCAGGTGTCTACTTCACTGGGGCATCCTTCTTTCAATTTGAAAATGTAGTATGAACATTTAGAATTTTGTATGAGACGACTTCCTCTCTCTGGTCCATAAATCCCCAAAACAAGAATGTCAATATCAACTCTGTTTTATTTTCAGATCTGCAAGGCCATCAATATGCAGCTTTTCAAATATGACACCTTCAGAAGACATGCAAGGACATATCTGGAACCTGCTATAAACCACAAGTGGAAGCAAGATCAAGACATCATACTCCAAAACTTAAAACTACAAGGCAAGCTGGCACTGGGTGGAGACATGAGGGCAGACTCACCAGGTAGGAAATGAAACCTGACAGAATCACATAACTACTTTTATCATGTCAAAACATTGTAATTTACAACAAACATTAAGCCTATAGATATTTATTTTTATGTAAAATATAATATGGCCATTAACATGTATTCTTTTTTTATTTTTTTATATAACACTTGTTAAAAATGTTTTTTGTGTTCATCTTTTTTGTGTCATTGTTGTGTGAGCTACTGGACTAACTTGAATTTCCCTGCTAGGGATGAATAAAGTATTCTCTTTCTATCTATCTTATTCTGTATTAGGTCACTCAGCCAAATTTGGAAGTTACACCCTTGTGAGTCTGGAACGCAACCAAATAATAGATATTCAGCTGGTGCAGGTACAGTAAATCTCTTCTTTGAACATAATGTTAATAGGATGCATTCTTATACATGTATCCCTTCTTTGCTACAGAGTAATGAAGTTGGTGGCAGTGTCCATATGTGTGGCGGCCTGGGAAAACCCGTCGGATGTCGCGGACGTTCGATTGTGGCAAATAGCCAAAATAGGTGGAAAAGTACTATTTCCACGCTTTTGATATTTTGTGTGATTCTGGTACTTTGAACTCCCTACTACATCGTGGTGAATAAATATTTTAAGAAAACAAAACGTTAAGTACTTATTTTTATGTTTTTGTGGCGAGTAAAGCGTTTCATTTTCACCTGAGACACAGAACAGCTGATCTGCAGCAGCAGCGCTAGAGGAGACAGGCAAGGCAAGGCAAGGCAATTTTATTTGTATAGCCCGTTTTTACAAACAGTTTGTCTCAAAGGGCTTTACATCCCATCATAACAACATCCTCTGTCCTTAGACCCTCACATCCACTGAGGAAAAACTCCATGGAAAACCCTTTTAACAGGGAAAAATCGGAGAAACCTCAGGGTGAGCAACAGAGGAGGGATCATCACCCAGGACGGACAGACGTGCAATAGATGTTGTTACAGACAAGAAAACAGTTTACAGTTTGTCACAGAATGTGCGAAATATGGAAATGTTAGCAGGAGTTGATGAAGGCAGTCTCTGGTGAGGGGGGGGGGGGGGGGGGGTGGGGCAGGGAGAGCTGGCCAGCTCGATGGGAGGACTGGGTGGCAGACTGGTCCATGGGAAGGAAGGGGAGGCCGGTCTAACAGCAGGGGAAGAGGTGGGAGGGGGGCGATGCAGGCGGCGGCTGGTGCAGAGAGATGGAGCTCCGGTGGATCTGAGGAAACACAGAGAGAGTGCGAGACACCAAGGCCAAACTACAAAGTACAACAGAAAATGACAGTTCAAAAATATACTGAGGAGAGGAGAGGGGAGGAGAGGGGAGGGGAGGGGAGGGGAGGGGAGGAGAGGAGAGGAGAGGAGAGGGGAAAGGAGAGGAGAGGAGAGGGGAGGGGAGGGGAGGGGAGAGGAGAGGAGAGGAGAGGAGAGGAGAGGAGAGGAGAGGAGAGGAGAGGGGAAAGGAGAGGAGAGGAGAGGAGAGGAGAGGAGAGGAGAGGAGAGGAGAGGGGAAAGGAGAGGAGAGGAGAGGGGAGGGGAGGGGAGGGGAGGGGAGGGGAGAGGAGAGGAGAGGAGGAGGAGAAAGGAGAGGAGAGGAGAGGAGAGGAGAGGAGAGGAGAGGAGAGGAGAGGAGGAGAAAGGAGAGGGCTCTGTGTAACCAGATGTGTCCCCAGCAGTCTAAGCCTATAGCAGCGTAGCTATAAAATGGTTCAGAGCTACCTGAACCAGCCCTAACTAAAAGCCCTGTCATAAAGGAAGGTCTTAAGTCTAGACTTAAATGTAGTTAGAGTGTCTGCCTCTTTGACCCATGGAGAGAGCTGGTTCCACAGTAAAGGAGCCCGGTAACTGAAGGCTCTACCTCCCAGTCTGTTTTTAGAGATACTGGGAGTCACTAACAGACCTGCGTTCTGGGAGCGGAGTGCTCTGGTAGGACAGTAAGGAATGATTAGTTCTTTCAGATAGGTTGGAGCTTTATCATTAAGAGCCTTATAAGTCAGCAGAAGGATTTTGAAGTCTATTCTAAATCCTACAGGAAGCCAGTGGAGAGAAGCTAAGGTGGGAGAGATGTGCTCTCTCTTCCTAACTCCTGATGATCCCTCCTCTGTTGCTCACCCTGAGGTTTCTCCTGGTTTTCCCTGTTAAAAGGGTTTTCCATGGAGTTTTTCCTCAGTGGATGTGAGGGTCTAAGGACAGAGGATGTTGTTATGATGCCATGTAAAGCCCTTTGAGACAAACTGTTTGTAAAAACGGACTATACAAATAAAATTGCCTTGCCTTGCCTTTATCTCCTATAATATTAACCAGTCCACCTGGACTTATTTTGTTTCTTTAGCTGTAAAAGTGTCATACAGTCTGCTATGAGTCTGTGCTTTTGTCCCTTTTTTCAGGACAACTTCTTCTTTCAACATCTGGCAGTTGTTTTTCTCTACTGTGTGATGTTTGCTTTTTCCACCAGCCTAGAGTGACAGGCAGAGGAGGGGGGCTCGCTGTTATCCATAGAAGTGCATTCAACTGCTCCCCCATCTCGCTGGGCTCCTTCTCCAGCTTTGAGTGTCTCAGCTTCTTTTTAAAAAATGAACTCCCAATGTTATGTGTCTTAATCTACAGCCCCCCCCCCCCCCCCAAATCCACTGCTGGTTTTTTACAGGAATTTTCGGATCTGTTATTTCTCATTATGTCACAACACGACAGAGTTCTGATTTTAGGGGATTTTAATATTCACGTCTGCTGTCCATCTGCCTCCTCGTTCACCTCTGATTTTATTACTCTTATAAACTCTTTTAATTTGACTCAATCGGTAAAGCAACCAAGCCATGTTAAAGGTCACACCCTGGATCTTGTCCTCTCCCACGGGTTCTGTCTGGATGGTGTTTCTCTGACTGACTTTGTGGCCTCTGATCACAAAGCAGTTCTTTTCCAGGTCCCCCACCTCTCTCCAGTCCCTAAACCCACCTCATATATCCGCTCTCGTCCTCTTAGCTCACTCTCTGCTCCAACCTTCTGCCATGCCTTTACTTCAATGCGTGGCAACCATCTACAACCCCCTCTCTCTGTAGATAAACTGGTCAGTGATTTCAACAACTCCTGCACTACTATTCTAGATTCCTTTGCACCCGTAAGAAATAAAAAGAGGACTACCTCTTCATGCCCATGGTTGAGTGAAGATCTCAAGCCTTTAAAGAGACAGTGCAGGAAGGCAGAGCGGCACAGTGGCTCCCTCATCTCCCTTAAAGGTCTCATGTCCTCATATCAGTGTGCTGTCAAAGTGGCTAGGAACTCGTATTTTGCTAATTTGATTGCCAGTCAGGGCCATAATCCCAGGGTACTTTTTAAAACCATTCACTCTGTGACCCAACCTGCACCCAGCCAGTTTCCTGATCCCTCCCCAGAGAAGTGTGAGGAATTTCTTCATCATTTTGTAAATAAGGTCGTACAGACCCGAGAGCAGTTTGACACCACTCTTTTACCATACGAGCCTGACCGCTGCCTGAGATCCGCCGGTGCTGCCCTGCTTACGGTTCCAAGGTCCCGTCTTGTCACCAAAGGTGACCGGGCCTTTGCTGTCCGTGCTCCACAGCTGTGGAACACCCTGCCCGGCCATCTCAGTGGCTTCTTTTAAATCTCTTCTTAAAACTCACTTCTGCCTTCTCTTAATTTTGTTTTCATTTTGTTTTATCATTATTGTATGATTACTTTGTTGTGGGTGGGTGGGTGATTTTATAATTTTAAGTCCAATTTTATTTCTCAGGTGGTTTTATTATGTTGTTGCCAGGAAATTGTATTTGACCTGTTTTATTTCTGTTGTTATTGTACAGCACCTTGTAACTTGTTTTTGAAAGGTGCTATATAATGCTATATAAATAAAGTTGTTATTATTATTATTATTATTATAAGTGTTATAACAGGTTGTAATAACAAACAAACAAATTGAATTTTTAGTGGTTTTTACTCAATAAGGCACTGAGAATATACATGGATAAAATAATTTGAATGTGCGAAATGAACTTTGAACTATAATACACTAGAAACAACAATTATGTCAATTTTGAACCAGTAGTTGTTTGTTTTAGGTCTCATTTTTGTGAGGTCCAGGCGTTTTTGGCCCTGCTGGTAACTTACTGCAAACAGCAATGCCTGTCCAGCTGTAAGCAGAGACCTACACTGCACTGCTGACATTTCCATTGAGTGTTTCTTTTGTAGACAGTGTACTGCCTTCTCCATCTCTCCAGTACAAGTAGGGACAGGGAAACAGCTGGCAAAGACTTGTAGTGTTGTTGATGGCTGTTCTTCAGAAGACATCCTAAAAGTAAAAGAAAATCAGATCAGAATCATCTCAAAGAACATTTTTGATATCAGCAATAGAATACAAAAAAGTAATACACATGGCAGCAGTGTCTAGAATCACAATAAGTAAGACACCTTCAGTAAAATAAATAAAACAATAAGATGCTATTCCACATTACATTGTTTGAAACTAGCAGGATAATATTGAAACAGCCACTAAGAAGAATATTGAAATTAAGTGTTTAGTGAAGCAGCAGAGATATAGCCTATATATATATATATATATATATATATATATATATATATATATATATATATATATATATATATATAAAAACAAAGAAAGAAACAGAAATTGAAACAGCAAAACATGATCAATCTTTACTACTCACCCAAATTCAGATGAATTTCCTCCATCTCTGAACGTGCTGGATATTATTATCTTCCCGGACGACCTCCGGAGTGACAGAAAAAATATATAGAAAAACACGGCGAAAAAAAACGAGCAAACACGGTAAAAACACGGTTCAAAAAGGCAAACCCATGGAAAATAACACAGCAAGAACACACGGATACAACACACGGTGAAAAACACACTAAAATACACGTAAAGTGCACTGAAGTCAAGCCAGCCCACACTTTGAAATCCTTGGTCACGCGTGCGATAAATAATAAAGTGCGATAAAATCTCACTTGTCAACACAGCTCCGTCACATTCAGTCACTCTCTCCTTCCTCATTCAAACCTCGGCTTTCCCGGGGCTGCTGTGGCGCTGTGCCTGGGATTACCGTAATGACCAGTATATCAGATGTCTGCTTTCAGAAACTGGTTTCCTTTCTTTTTGATTGCGCGAACCATCTAAGATTTACGGTAATTTAAAAAAACGTTGTAGAAACCTGTCACCGGCGGCAGTGATTGACATTACAGGACAGGACAGGACAATGACCACTGGGGGGGGGCACACGGGGTGGCCAATCAGATTGCAGGGGTGGCATGTGCTCCCCCCGCCTCTGCCGATGAGAGGAGGTGTGGCTGCTTTCCTCCAATCAACAGGTGACGTCAGGTGACTCACCTCTTTAAAAAAAAACACCGGTGCTGTGGTAAAGCTCAGAGAGAGCAGACAGACAACTACAGACTGATTTAATAATCCAAAACTATCATCACAGCTCAAGTTCCTTTCACAAATGAACAGTTGTGCACTTTGCCTTAATGATGAGCAGTGGAAGTTGATTCATTGTACAAATTCCTTATAATCTGAAGTACATAACGAGTAATACAAGTTCATACAACAAAAGTGTCCAAAAGTGCAACAGGTGAAAATGAATGAAACATAAGAACATTATGCAGTCTGCTGCTTCAATAAACTGCTGATAACAATGTTCAGATTATTTGGAAGGTGTCTTCTCACACTCACTCAATTTCATTCTTGTTTTCTTACCTTAACCAATGTTAAAGCCAATATATTTTGTAACATATTTTATCAAAATAAAAATAAATCTATTGCCATTTTTTCTCCATTGCTTTTTTATGAGGCAGCGCTGGCTGATGCAAAGATTCAGTGTGAAAAGAACATGAATAGGCCTAATTGTGAAGAAAAAAAACCTGATAAATATTGTAAATGTTTCATGTTGTTTGATTATTGTGAATGTATTTAGTTTGTTTATAAATCAGGCCAATATGTACATAAGAACATGGAATAAATGTATGAAACACGTTGATTTCTGATCAGAGTGACTGACTTCAGAATCAACTGACTGGTGCATTCATCACTTCTAGGCTACTGCAACTCTCTCCTGTCAGGATGTCTGAAAAACTCTCTAAAGAGTCTCCAGCTGGTCCAGAATGCTGCAGCGAGGGTTTTGACAGGAGTTAGTGTGGTATATTGATGTGTTGATGAAAAGAAGGGATCACCGCCGACACGTCTTACCTTGTATTTAAAAAGAAGTTTATTAACAACAAGAAGAACAGTGGACAAAAAATGCCGAATCCTGAAGCATCTCTGGTGCCAAAGTGAGATCTTCCTCCTATGGCTCAACACCATGATCATATACTTTCTAACTCCAAAACTCCACCTTCTCCCAACATAAGGATATATCTTACCATAATAGGCATTAAGTGTTCAACATTAACATGAACAATCCATGTATCTGTTAATCTAAACAATTGTGTTTAACAAACACAGTTCATGTTTTGCGTCTATGAACATGAGAGGATCTATAGAGTTTTACGACCTTGCATTCATACTCCGGACGAGGCTAAGACATAAACTTAAGCAAGGCTCTCACAGGAAACATGTGAACAACAGGAAAGACATTCTCCTAGGGTGCATTTCACATTTCACTACTCATTATCTAATCTATTACTGTTACTAAAAAACTAATGCAACATCTTTATAAATGTATGTGCGTCTTTCTCTCTTATAACATCTGCCTTCGATTTGTTTACTTCTAAGCAAAACATGTCCATGAAGTAAAGCACCAATTCACACTTTCCTTCAATTCCCAAAAAAGGGCACACATACAAAGAATAAACATAATACATGATGTGTAGCATACCCTCCGACAGATTGTGGACCCGACTGATGATTTTCTCAAACTGTCTTTATTTTCACAAACAGCTCCATAAACCACTTTGTAGAAAACCAACGTGAGAACTGAAGAAAACACAAAAAGCACAATTACATTTATGTTTCTACTCTGCGCTGTACAATACACCGTAGCTTCACCGCAGGGGAGCGAGAATTAGCTTAGCTTTAGCATAGTAACATAACGTAAATATGACTGTAACACACACACTAACCTTATACCTCCTGGGGGGTAGCTAATACCGTCTTTGGTGTTTTATTCTTGAGTTACCGTTGCTTTATCTCCTTATTTTCCTTAGTTCACCTTAAAACCTTTTACTTTTACCGTCAGCTCATTCATACTGTTCCTTGTTTATACCGGAAGACACAATACAGCCAGGAAGTGACAAGGTATGTTAGCGGTCTCTTCAAAATAAAAGCTCATTACAAATATAACCTTCAAAACGGACAATATGCACATAAAAACCAGATGAATGACATTTTACTATAATGCACTCAAATCATGAAATATATTTATGTAACGAAATCATGTCACAATGCATTTAAAGTAACTTAACCTTTAGTTTTTAAAGATTTTAACTTATTTAACCATTTGAGCAATACAAGGCTGCCCTCTTGTGGACAAAATGAGTAACAGCAATACATAAAACCAAAAAGTGGTCTGCTACATGATGTTAAAGCTAAAAGTTCAGGTGGATAATACACTACATTAGGAAGAGAGAACTGACGTATAAGGCTCTTAATGATAAAGCTCCATCCTATCTGAAAGAACTCATTAGGGCCACGGGCACTGGCCCCTACAGCTATGAAACAGCACATTAGAGGATGTTGTTATGATGGGATGTGAAGCCCTTTGAGACAAACTGTTGGTAAAAACGGGCTATACAAATAAAACTGCCTTGCCTTCCCATCAAACCACGATCAAGACAAAATAAAGTAAAATAAAAACCTTAATGTGGATTTTACACCATTCCTTTCCACTATTTTGAAAGAAGACATGTTTAGGAAGCAAAATGAAAAAACAATGTTTTTGCCTGTTGGTGTCAGATGAAGACAGACAACCCCTAGTTGATGTTTCCCTTAGAGCTCTAACTCCATCATTTCTCTACTTCCTGTCAGTTTTTTAGTATTTGTCCAGATTTCTTTAGCGTTTCCTCTTGCGGTTTTTTTGTTTTCTAAGTATTTTTTGGGGCATTGGCCTTTAATTGAAAGCACAGTTGAGAGAGAGACAGGAAATGGGGAAGCGGGGGGGGGGGGGGGGGGGGGGGGGGGGCTTGTTTGTCAGTAGATTTCTCCTAATAAACTCACCAGGAGTTAGTCTAAGCCATGTCATGTCAGGTGTCATTGTGAAGCTCTCTCTCTCCTGAACAATGATGTCATTTCCTTTGTATCATAGCAACAAATCCTAACAGTAGGATTGACAATAACAATCTCTGTAGTTTCACAGTCCAAGTCTTTAAAGAGTTTGTTCAGACTCAGACTCTGAGCTAGAAATCTCCACTTCAGCAGCTTCCAGACACCAAACCTTCCACTTTGATCCCTTTCTATATTCTGAAGGTTTTTACAGAGGGGATTGTTGATATATCATTCACAGCCTCATTTAGACAACATTTTATTACTACAAACATGGAGACATTAGATGTTTTAAAGGGCTGGTGACAGTATTTTCTCATTTACAGAGTGATAGAAAGAGATATCCACAATCCTCCTCTGGAAAAACTAAAGACTCTAATATGTCAACGAGATAAAACAAGGAAGCTTTATCCATTGTTCAGGTTTCTGTTCTGGAAATGTATGCAAATTAGTGCATATTTCATTAGATATTGACTCATTTACATATTCAAACATAAAACTTGACAACACTTTGTCTTAATGTGAGTGATAAACTTGTGATCTGTTAAACTTTTCCCCTATTGACCTGCAGTGTCTCACCATAAATGTTTAATATCATCAAACTAATTTTAATATTAGACAAAGATAAGCCAAGTAAATATAAAATCTAGTTTTTAAATGATGATTTAATTTATTAAGGGGAGAAATCTCTCCAAACATCTGGCCCTGTGGAAAAGCAAAACATTTCTGTCTGTGCGACGTTGTGCGATCACGGAATAATTTATCATCTTTGACCCAAAACAGGTTTAGTTTCCTCAGATGAGGATTTTAAAGAATGTGAGAGGAATGTTTGAGCTCAGTGTGACGGTCGTCGCTCTCCCTACACCTGCATGAGATCCTTGCTCCGCCTCCCACCCAGTCTCACCACAGTAATGTAAGGCATTACTATTTTTGACAGTGTAATATATTACTTTTTTGAGTAACAAGCCCCAACACTGGTTGTTATGACGCCATGTGAAGCCCTTTGAGACAAACTGCTTGTAAAAACGGGCTCAAAGACATCCTGAGTCGGGGGCCGACCCCTGCAGCAGACAAAGGGATGTGGAATATACCTGGGGGGGCGTTCCTCAGGTATAATAATAATAATAATAATTCATTTAATTTATATAGCGCTTTTCAATAACCCAAAGACGCTTACAAGGACACAAAAGAAACAGGGTAGAGACATACAGGGGGTATAAATGTATAAATGTATATATACATGTTTATGTCATCCCATTGTCTTTGTCTTTTCTTTACCATCACCCACTTTCATTCATTCATTTCATTCTTCACCAGCTACAGAGAATTTCCACAACAAGGTCTCTGGCTCCACCTAGTGGAAAGACAAAGACACTGCATGGTGGATTTACAGAGGAACAGAAGTTACTTCTGCAGGAACTGACTTCTGCTTCCACCGCACAAAATGTGACAATTGACTCAAAACAAAGTGATGTTGAGGCTCCTGAGGTTGAATCCATGTGGTTTACCAGCTGTTCCCTCAGCCTGGTGAGCAGTGGCTCATTAGCATTTAAAGGGACAGTGACACTCAGTACGTTTACATGCAGAGCTTCATCCAGCTCGGCTCAAAATTCGATTTTGGCGTCAAGTCGGACTTCTGTCCTTGTCTCAGTTTACATGCAACTGAGAAAATGTAATAACTGACGGGTCCATCGCCCCCTCATGGTGTCACCTGTTGTTTCAGCGGGTTAATACGCCCCCCTGTCCTGTTGACTTCTCTGTCACAGAGTAAAAAACTGAACATAAACAACTTATAAGCTTAATAATAATAAATTCTCAACTGCAGTTCCTGACCAGACGCGTCAGTCTGGGCCGGATTCACGCTGAGAATAGGATACGGGCTTCCTTTCTCTCTCTCTCTATCTTTTTTTAATAAAACCCTCTTGCTGGTGGCGCTGTGTGAAATGCATTGACTCGGTGCTGACGTTGGGTTTTTTTCTTTACTTTGCCGGGTTCAGGCGGCTTCTCTGCTCCACTTGGTGCCGTCTCTACGGTTGTGGAGCAGCGCTCATGAATTGTCCAGCTTCAGTCCGACTAAGGTGTTCTTACTGATGTGTTTATTGTTGTTTATTTTGTGCTTTTTAATGTTGTTTATTCCGTGCTGTGTGTTTTGTTTTGGTATTATTTATTGATGATTTATTCTGTGTTTTTTGATGATTTTAACTGCTGTAAAGTGTCCTTGAGTGGCGTGAAAGGCGCTTTCTAAATAAAATTTATTATTATTATTATTATTTACATGACGGAGAAAATCTAATTCCAATCACATTATCTGGGTTTCAGTCAGTCAGATTTCAGTCGGACTAAGGTGTTTACCTGCACTTCAGTCGTCCAGTTCTAGTCGGATTAAGGCAATAATTTGGTTTTTTCAAGTGTCATGTAAACGTACTGACTGAAACCAGCCGTTCTGAACAGAGAGCTGGGATGTTTGACCGCTCCACCGCTCCATGGGTTGACTTCTCACCGTCGTTGAGGAGGGTTAGAGACACCACACCTGGAGAGGACAGGGTTAAATCTACTTCTTAAAATAATCTATATATAATATTTCAATGTGTGACTCAGAGGAACAGACACAAACATGTTGTTCAAGTTACTGGTATTTTATTTTTTTTTGCAAAACAAAAGATGTAATAAAAGACTTTGGGGTCGTCATGACTTACACAAGTATGTGATGCTCGACAAAATCCAAAACGTTCTGACAATGAAAACAACAAAACGAGCTACATAATAAATACAGTCTTTTTAAACACTATACAAGGTCGTGTGACTGGAGGTGGGGAGGTGGCCCCTTCCAGAGCAGCTCGGGTCTAAACCCCTTCCAGATCAGCTCGAGTCTAAACGGCAGGTGGCCCCTTCCAGAGCAGCTCGAGTCTAAACCCCTTCCAGAGCAGCTCGAGTCTAAACGGCAGGTGGCCCCTTCCAGAGCAGCTCGAGTCTAAACCCCTTCCAGAGCAGCTCGAGTCTAAACCCCTTCCAGATCAGCTCGGGTCTAAACGGCAGGTGGCCCCTTCCAGAGCAGCTCGAGTCTAAACCCCTTCCAGAGCAGCTCGGGTCTAAACCCCTTCCAGAGCAGCTCGAGTCTAAACGGCAGGTCAAAAAGGTCGGAGGGGAATGTTTCAACGCACACAGTACAGGCTGAAATATGACAAAAATTTAAAAATAAAAAATAAGAAAAGGCCTATAAATCCAAAGTCCAGAAAATTGTGTTTCTCTAACGTATCCGTGTGTCCAGGTTTTCCAGTCCAGTCCTTTAAGTCGAATAATCCTGCAGAAGACCAGGACACAGAGAGGCACCGATGAGATCACGGTTACTATGGCAACATTTGCTTTAGAGATTAAGATGTCTGCAATATTAAAGCTGCTATAATTATCCATCAGATCACATCGAGCTCTGTGTCGATGAGTGAGGTTACAACTGAACATGTTAATGATCTTCTGTCGATGGAGAAACTTACAGCTCGTGGTTTCTTGTTCACCTTCATGTCAAACCTGCAGCAGAGAGAAGAAGCTGGTGAGAAGAGATCGAGTTAGGGGGTAGGGGGTAGGGAAGAGGGGTTTAGGGGTTAGGGGGGTAGGGAAGAGGGGGTAGGGGGTTAGGGGGTAGGGGGTTAGGGGTTAGGGGGTTAGGGTTTAGGGGGTTAGGGAAGAGGGGTTAAGGGGTAGGGGGTAGGGAAGAGGGGGTAGGGGGGTTGGGGGGGTTTAGGGGGTTAGGGGTTAGGGGTTAGGGGGTAGGGGTTAGGGAGTTAGTGGTTAGGGAAGAGGGGGTAGGGGGGTTGGGGGGGGTTAGGGGGTAGGGAAGAGGGGGTCGGGGGGTTGGGGGGGGTTAGGGGGTAGGGAAGAGGGGGTAGGGGGGTTGGGGGGGTTAGGGGGTAGGGGGTTAGGGGGTTAGAGGGTTAGGGGGTTAGGGTTTGGGGGTAGGGTTAGGGGGTTAGAGGGTTAGGGGGTTAGGGAAGAGGGGTTAGGGGTTAGGGAAGAGGGAAGAGGGAGGAGGGGGTAGAGGTTAGGGGTTACTCTGACGGGTGTTCAGGTGAAAAGCAGTGAAACTACTGAATGAAGACGTCTAAAGAAAAGCTTCAAAACAAGAACGGGTTCAATGACCACGTGTCTGTTCTTGTTTCTGCACAAATATAAAGCCAACGCAACTTCTGACAGAACCAGCAGCTCTACTGGACCAGCAGCTCTACCGGACCAGCAGCTCTACCAGCAGCTCTACCGGACCAGCAGCTCTACTGGACCAGCAGCTCTACTGGACCAGCAGCTCTACTGGACCAGCAGCTCTACTGAACCAGCAGCTCTACCGAACCAGCAGCTCTACTGGACCAGCAGCTCTACTGAACCAGCAGCTCTACTGAACCAGCAGCTCTACTGAACCAGCAGCTCTACCAGCAGCTCTACCAGCAGCTCTACTGAACCAGCAGCTCTACTGAACCAGCAGCTCTACTGAACCAGCAGCTCTACTGGACCAGCAGCTCTACCAGCAGCTCTACTGAACCAGCAGCTCTACTGAACCAGCAGCTCTACCAGCAGCTCTACTGGACCAGCAGCTCTACTGGACCAGCAGCTCTACTGAACCAGCAGCTCTACCGAACCAGCAGCTCTACTGAACCAGCAGCTCTACTGAACCAGCAGCTCTACCAGCAGCTCTACCAGCAGCTCTACTGAACCAGCAGCTCTACTGAACCAGCAGCTCTACCAGCAGCTCTACTGGACCAGCAGCTCTACTGGACCAGCAGCTCTACTGAACCAGCAGCTCTACCGAACCAGCAGCTCTACTGGACCAGCAGCTCTACTGAACCAGCAGCTCTACTGAACCAGCAGCTCTACCAGCAGCTCTACTGGACCAGCAGCTCTACTGGACCAGCAGCTCTACTGGACCAGCAGCTCTACCAGCAGCTCTACTGGACCAGCAGCTCTACCGGACCAGCAGCTCTACTGGACCAGCAGCTCTACCGGACCAGCAGCTCTACTGGACCAGCAGCTCTACCGGACCAGCAGCTCTACTGGACCAGCAGCTCTACCGGACCAGCAGCTCTACTGGACCAGCAGCTCTACTGGACCAGCAGCTCTACCAGCAGCTCTACTGGACCAGCAGCTCTACTGGACCAGCAGCTCTACTGAACCAGCAGCTCTACCGGACCAGCAGCTCTACCAGCAGCTCTACCGGACCAGCAGCTCTACCAGCAGCTCTACCGGACCAGCAGCTCTACTGGACCAGCAGCTCTACCGGACCAGCAGCTCTACTGAACCAGCAGCTCTACCAGCAGCTCTACCGGACCAGCAGCTCTACCAGCAGCTCTACCGGACCAGCAGCTCTACCAGCAGCTCTACCGGACCAGCAGCTCTACTGGACCAGCAGCTCTACTGAACCAGCAGCTCTACTGAACCAGCAGCTCTACTGGACCAGCAGCTCTACTGAACCAGCAGCTCTACCAGCAGCTCTACTGGACCAGCAGCTCTACTGGACCAGCAGCTCTACTGGACCAGCAGCTCTACTGGACCAGCAGCTCTACTGGACCAGCAGCTCTACTGGACCAGCAGCTCTACTGAACCAGCAGCTCTACCAGCAGCTCTACTGGACCAGCAGCTCTACTGGACCAGCAGCTCTACCGGACCAGCAGCTCTACTGGACCAGCAGCTCTACTGGACCAGCAGCTCTACCAGCAGCTCTACTGGACCAGCAGCTCTACTGGACCAGCAGCTCTACTGGACCAGCAGCTCTACTGGACCAGCAGCTCTACTGAACCAGCAGCTCTACTGGACCAGCAGCTCTACTGGACCAGCAGCTCTACTGGACCAGCAGCTCTACTGGACCAGCAGCTCTACCGGACCAGCAGCTCTACCGGACCAGCAGCTCTACTGGACCAGCAGCTCTACTGGACCAGCAGCTCTACCGGACCAGCAGCTCTACTGGACCAGCAGCTCTACCAGCAGCTCTACTGGACCAGCAGCTCTACTGAACCAGCAGCTCCAGCAGCTCTACTGAACCAGCAGCTCTACCAGCAGCTCTACCGGACCAGCAGCTCTACTGAACCAGCAGCTCTACCAGCAGCTCTACTGGACCAGCAGCTCTACTGGACCAGCAGCTCTACCAGCAGCTCTACTGGACCAGCAGCTCTACTGGACCAGCAGCTCTACCAGCAGCTCTACCAGCAGCTCTACCAGCAGCTCTACCAGCAGCTCTACCGGACCAGCAGCTCTACCAGCAGCTCTACTGGACCAGCAGCTCTACTGGACCAGCAGCTCTACCAGCAGCTCTACTGAACCAGCAGCTCTACTGAACCAGCAGCTCTACTGAACCAGCAGCTCTACTGAACCAGCAGCTCTACTGGACCAGCAGCTCTACTGGACCAGCAGCTCTACTGAACCAGCAGCTCTACTGGACCAGCAGCTCTACCAGACCAGCGGTGTTGGTACCAGATCGGTTCGGGGTAGCTAGCTCGGGGTAGCTAGTTTGGGGTAGCTAGCTCGGGGTAGCTAGCTCGGGGTAGCTAGTTCGGGGTAGCTAGCCTACTGCACTGGCCGATGACATCACACATCGTGTCACAAATCGTGATTGGTTGAAGCTCGGAGAGTTGGAGGAAACCATGGAAACACAAAATGTTCGGCAAAATCGGCTCGTGGTCGGAGAGCGGTGGTTGCTAAGCGCTGCTAACGTTGGGCTAGTGCTAACACGGAGCTAACGCTAACACACACACACACACATAAATGATTAACCACGAAGAACAAGGGTAGGACGGTGTGTGTGTGTGTGTGTGTGTGTGTGTCTGTGCGTGTGTGTGTGTGTGTAGCGTTAGCTTCGTGCTAGCCACGAGCATACATAGATATATATATACAACGAGCATAGACACGAGCCGAACTTTTCTAACTTTATTAAACACTGTTCAGCAGTACTACAAACATTTTGTGTTTCCATGGTTTCCTCCAACTTTCCGAGCTTCAACCAATCACGATTTGTGACGTGTGTGATGTCATCTGCCAGTGCAGTAGGCTAGCTACCCCGAGCTAGCTACCCCGAGCTAGCTACCCCGAGCTAGCTACCCCGAGCCGATCTGGTGCTACACCGGGACCAGCAGCTCTACAGAACCACTGGAACAGAAAGACATGAATGAAAACAGCCCATAATAAACAAGCAACAAAGGCAACGGAGTTCAGAGTACAGGTACAGGTACAGGTACAGGTACAGGTACAGGTACATGTACAGGTATATGTACAGGTGTAAAGGTACAAGTACAGGTGTACATTGGTAGTAGTTGGACATGCAGCACGATGAAGAACTACGGCTTCAACACAAACTACATGAACATGAGCAGGATGAGTGGACAGCAGGCAGGAAGTGACATCACAGAGCAGGAAGTGACATCACAGAGCAGGAAGTGACATCACAGAGCAGGAAGTGACATCACAGAGCAGGAAGTGACATCACAGGAGCAGGAAGTGACATCACAGAGCAGGAAGTAAAAGTCAGACTTACTCAAAGTCATAATCAAACATGGCAGAAGGGCTGGGGGGGGGGGGCAGCATTAGGGGGGAGAGAGCAGCAGCTGTTAGTTCACCAACCTAACACCTACAACTACAACTAACTAACTATAACTATAACTAATTAACTCATTAACTAATTAACTATAACTAACTAGTTAAAGCAGAAGTCAGGTGAATGTTTGTGTTAATCTAAGTCTTAAATAGTTGTATCTTCCCACAGCAATCACTTCTATAGAGTGTTTGGTCTGAAACACGGGTCTGTCAGTCACTCTGCTCTGCTCTGAGCCCAGGAGAAAACTTTCCTTGTATCCTACAACCTTTATCCAATGAGGAGAGAGAACGGCATAAAGGGGCAGTCCTCTCTGTGTGTGCAGCCAAGGGATGCGCCTGAATGTGGTGACGTAGGGACGAGGACCAATAGATCCATGACGAGGGCGGGGGCTGCTAACTCCGTCGGCTGACAAGACGTTATGGTGCGTTCAAGGCAACTCGTAACTGGTGTTTTTCCGACCTGTGAAGTGGTACCAGTTCGATCTGGTACGAGTTCACGGGTCAGAAGTTACGAGTGGCCGTTATAGTGACTTTCACCGGTAAAACAGGTCGGAGAAACACGAGTGGGTTGCCTGGAACGCTACAAAGTCCTAAGTTGTGACTTGAAGCTGTAATTTACGGTTTCAAAAGCCTGCCTGGAACGCAGCATTAGCCAAAACCACCGGATCGCTTACTTCTGCTTTAACTATAACTATAACTATAACTATAACTATAACTATAACTATTACTAACTAATTAACTATAACTATAACTAACTAACTAACTAACTATAACTAACTAACTAACTAACTAACTATATCTATAACTAACTAACTAACTATAACTATAACTAACTAACTATAACTAACTAACTATAACTATAACTATAACTAACTAACTATAACTAACTAACTATAACTATAACTATAACTATAACTATAACTAACTAATTAACTATAACTAACTAATTAACTATATCTATAACACCTGTAAACACTGACTGGCCCTGACAGGTACAGGTGTGTTACCAGTATCTGAGCATTCACCTTTATTTTGGTGCACATCTGCCAATAAGGTTCCAATATCAAAGTTATGTGAAAGTAACGGTAACGGCGTTGCCACGGCGGCGTTGCCACGGCGGCGTTGCCACGGCTACGGTACCTGTGTCTGTTCTTGTTCTTCCTCTTCTTGTGGCCGGCGTGGTGGCTGCTGGACGAGGACGAGGACGCGGCCTTCTGCGGCTTCAGGTCCTGCAGCGCCGCGTCGCCGTCCTCGCCGTCCTCCTGACTCGGCTCGTTCTCCTGGTTCTGCAGGTCGGGGGAGGCGTCGCTCTCCGTGCCGCTGCCCGCCTCGCCTGGCCAATCAGCACACAGCGTCAGAAACACAGCGTCAAACACACACACACCGACCGACCGCAGCAGCAGAAACTTCTCTAACGCTGAGAACAATACTCACGTTTCTCATTCATGTGGTCGGGGATTCCTCCGAGAGCGCACACCGCCTGTCAACACAACAACACAACAACACAACACAGAGTCAGAGTTAGTTTCAACACACACACAAGGAGGCGGGAAGGAAGCGCGTCACTGCCCGTACTTCGCTGTGATTGGTCGTTCAGGTTGATGATGTAACACGTCTGGTGTGTCGGTGCATCAACGTAGAACTGCAACTTCTAGAAGGAGCTCAGACGATGCTACGATCTGTCGACACCATCGACACCATCTACACCATCTACACCATCGACACCATCGACACCAGGGGTTCAAAGTGTGAGAGAGTGACCCCCCCCTGAATGAAAAACCTTTAGGAGCGGTATGCGGGAGGACACGCGGTGCTACAGCTGATCCAATGTATTTACTGAGCTTGGTCAGTGTGAGGCACCGGGCCGCTCTGAGCTGCTTCATATGAAGTTAGACCTGACGCTCTTCTCCACAGCCGACGCAGCTACTGTAGCGCTACTTTCAGCCGAGGCAGCTGAGCTCTGCTCTCCCTGATCAACACAGACCACTTTGCTCTGAGCGTCACATGTCGCCGCCGAGGGGATTGCATGGGGGGGGGCACCTTGGGCGTCAGTGCACAAGGCCAAAGGGCCCTGACCATTGAGACCAAGCGTCAGTTTATGACGCGTCGGGGGTGGGACTGTGTGTTGCTCCCTGACACATCAGTCGAGCATCATCGCAGCCTGTGTAGATCGTGTTTTATCATATCGCAGTATAATAATAATATATATAATTGCAAACTATAGGCTACTGCAAAAACATGAATCATTTAGCCCTCTGTGCAAGTGACATGTAACTCGTCTTTTGTTTGAATGTTTTCAGTTGTTCTTTTTCTCATGTCGCGCCCCCCCTCAAGCTCTCTGGCGCCCCCCAGGGGAGGCGCGCCTCACACTTTGAAAACCCCTGTTCTACACCACACATGGGCATTTTACGGCATGCCGTCTCAATCCGGCCCGCGAGCCGAAGTGCTATTATGATCACTGTTCCCTCTCAGGTGTTTTACTGCTCCACCTCTTTGCCCAGAAGACAAAAAAGTTGCACACTCAAACATCCCCGACTAGTTTAGTGTTTATTTCTCCCTCATGTGGCTTTGAACTGTGAAATGTAGCTATGACCTTAACTATGGTCTGTAGTGCAACTATGATTGAAGTTTTTGCTTGAGAATTATTATTACTGTTCATATCAAGATGCTTCTGTGCCAAGAGTTGATGACACCAACTTTCATATTGTTCATATGGCAATAAATGCAAAATCTATTTTGCCAAAACAATATTGTATTTTGTTACTGACCTAGATATGGAGCAGCCTAGGTGATGTTGTCAAAATAATCTGTTATTAATCATTATAGTAAAAGCCAATAGTATTGATATGTGGAGTTGGACAGAGGCCAGAGCACCAGCATATGGACGTAGCTACTGTGTTCGCTTAAGCTGTCGCTCACAGTCGCTCCAGCAGCTCAGGGGAGTTGAATTTCTGCTCAGGAGTTTTGAAAATTAGAGGGAACATTGATTATGACCCGATTGCTTTTATTACGTTGATGCGCACTAATCAGCTGTTTGAAACAGTGACAGCCCTGTTAGAGCAGCAGCTGCACATCGCAGACAGAAAGCAACAACGAAACCTCCTCCAGGTAGAAGACAGACGGCTGCTCGGTCTCTTTCTCTGTCTGTCTGACCATTTCTCCACAGCAACACAGAGTTTCTGACCAAGTTGTAACACCTGGTAAAAGGTAGAACCAGTTATTAATGTAAAGTAAATAAAATGAAAACTTAGATGTGGGCCAGTACTCAGAAGATTAGATTCGCTCTGGAGAAATGGGTGTGAGTAGAAAAGAAAACAACAAGAGGTCACTGTCATATGTTTAAAAAAAGTAAATAATCAAATTTATTCCAATGTGAATCGATTCTCTTCTTCTTTTCTTTCTTTTTCTTTCTCTTCTCTTTCTTTCAGAATCACATATAACAACAACAATAACACATATGACAAAATCGAAATACACCAACTATTCCCTCTTTTCCCTTACGAATCCACCTGTCAGGTAAGTATAATTTGATGTCTAATTCTTAGTTTAGTGCTAACTTAGTTATTATTTTAATTGTCTAATTTATTTCTAATTCTGTATTTTGAATCTATTTTATTGCGGATCTTGCTGACAGGTGGTTTCCTTAACTTATCCCTCTCTCAACCGGTCGACCTGTCAGCGGCAGCCTAGACCGCGGGACCGGGCCGGTGTTTCTCAACCCTCCGTCAGCCCAATCAGAACAGCTGACGGTTACAAAGCCCCATCACGGCACATAATTATTATTTCCCAAACACTAATTATTAGCAAACTGTGATTAAAAGAGCATTTTATGAGATGGCTGGGTTTTCTGACGTGATCGACCATGTGACTGATTGTAGCCACGTGCGTCTGAAGCCTCCATCCACCAACGGCTACGCTTGTAATCAAATCAGTCTTTTCTTCATGTTGGTGCTGTTAGGCAGCAGCAAAGGAGTGTTGTGTTTCTTCATAAATAAAAGGTGGTTCTTACAAAAAATATCTTATAAAATATAAAAAGCAAAAATGTCTCTTATGCTCTGCCCCTTTAATTAGTGCATACAAAATAATTTAACTTTAGCCGACAACTTTTACAACCACATTAGTTACCAGCAACATAAAGTGAAACAGAGGCAGAGGTGTCCTGCCACAGTCTGGTTTGGGCTCGGCTCTCTATGAACAACACTAACCCGTGTTGGGGCGGGATTCGAACCGCCAACCCTCTGATCATTGGACGACCCGCTCTACCACCTGAGCCACTGCCGCCCCCCTTAACCCACTGACAACCTTTAACCTTAACGACTCTGACGACCTTTAACCCACTGATGAAACTAACTCTGTGACTCAGTGTTGATGAAACTAACCCGTGTTGGGGCTGGGCGATATGACGATATGACATCGTGGAGGATTAGAGCGTGTAGCCCAGAGGTGGGTGATTACTTTTTCCAGAGGGCCACACTGACTCCGATAAAGTGAGTAAAGGGCCACACGATTCAAAATCAAATTGAAACATCAAATATGTATTGCTGAATTATATATAATTATATATTAGCCTATATAACTACATATATTTGTGGTCAAAGGTCGTCAGAGTCGTTAAGGTTAAAGGTCATCGGGGTCAGAGAGTTAGGTTCATCAGTGGGTTAAGGTTAAAGGTCGTCAGAGTCGTTAAGGTTAAAGGTCGTCAGAGTCGTTAAGGTTAAAGGTCAAAGGTCGTCAGAGTCGTTAAGGTTAAAGGTCGTCAGTGGGTTAAGGTTAAAGGTCGTCAGAGTCGTTAAGGTTAAAGGTCGTCAGAGTCGTTAAGGTTAAAGGTCAAAGGTCGTCAGAGTCGTTAAGGTTAAAGGTCGTCAGAGTCGTTAAGGTTAAAGGTCGTCAGTGGGTTAAGGTTAAAGGTCATCAGTGGGTTAAGGTTAAAGGTCGTCAGTGGGTTAAGGTTAAAGGTCATCAGTGGGTTAAGGTTAAAGGTCGTCAGAGTCGTTAAGGTTAAAGGTCGTCAGAGTCGTTAAGGTTAAAGGTCATCAGTGGGTTAAGGTTAAAGGTTAAAGGTTAAAGGTCATCGGGGTCAGACAGTTAGGTTCATCAGTGGGTTAAAGGTCGTCAGTGGGTTAAGGTTAAAGGTTAAAGGTCATCGGGGTCAGACAGTGGACGACTTACTGCGACCGACGTGACTGAAGACTTGCTGAACAGACGCTCTGCTTCCTTGAACTTCCTGTTCCTTCTGTCCGTCTTGCTGTTGGAGTTTCTATGGAAACACAAACATCAGTGTTCATAGTTTCTAGGCTCCGCCCCCTAAAGGAAAGAAACGTCCGGTCGGTCCGACGTGAGGGAAGTCTCTTACTTCTGGTTGGTGAGGTAGCGGTCCCAGCCGCGGATGATGTTGCCGTACATCTGCGTGTCTTCTAGGTAGCTGCCTTCGAAGGCGTAGATCTGTCTCTCCAGGTTCACCAGCGTCTCCTAGGAGACAGAGTTACAGAGTTACAGATGTAACAGAGATGTAACAGTGATGTAACAGAGAGAGAGGATAGATCTGTCTCTCCAGGTTCACCAGCGTTTCCTAGGAAACAGAGATGTAACAGTGATGTAACAGTGATGTAACAGTGATGTTAGATAAATGACTTGTAACAGAGAGGATAGATCTGTCTCTCCAGGTTCACCAGCGTTTCCTAGGAAACAGAGATGTAACAGAGATGTAACAGTGATGTAACAGTGATGTAACAGAGAGAGAGGATAGATCTGTCTCTCCAGGTTCACCAGCGTCTCCTAGGAAACAGTGATGTAACAGTGATGTAACAGTGATGTAACAGTGATGTAACAGTGATGTTAGATAAATGACTTGTAACAGAGAGGATAGATCTGTCTCTCCAGGTTCACCAGCGTCTCCTAGGAGACACAGATGTAACGGTGATGTAACAGTGATGTAACAGAGAGAGAGGATAGATCTGTCTCTCCAGGTTCACCAGCGTCTCCTAGGAAACAGTGATGTAACAGTGATGTAACAGTGATGTAACAGTGATGTAACAGTGATGTTAGATAAATGACTTGTAACAGAGAGGATAGATCTGTCTCTCCAGGTTCACCAGCGTCTCCTAGGAGACAGAGTTACAGAGTTACAGATGTAACAGAGATGTAACAGAGATGTAACAGAGAGAGAGGATAGATCTGTCTCTCCAGGTTCACCAGCGTCTCCTAGGAAACAGTGATGTAACAGTGATGTAACAGTGATGTAACAGTGATGTAACAGTGATGTTAGATAAATGACTTGTAACAGAGAGGATAGATCTGTCTCTCCAGGTTCACCAGCGTCTCCTAGGAGACACAGATGTAACGGTGATGTAACAGAGATGTAACAGAGATGTAACAGAGAGAGAGGATAGATCTGTCTCTCCAGGTTCACCAGCGTTTCCTAGGAAACAGAGATGTAACAGTGATGTAACAGTGATGTAACAGAGATGTAACAGAGATGTAACAGAGATGTAACAGAGATGTAACAGAGAGAGAGGATAGATCTGTCTCTCCAGGTTCACCAGCGTCTCCTAGGAGACAGAGATGTAACAGTGATGTAACAGTGATGTAACAGTGATGTAACAGAGATGTAACAGAGATGTAACAGAGAGAGAGGATAGATCTGTCTCTCCAGGTTCACCAGCGTCTCCTAGGAGACAGAGATGTAACAGTGATGTAACAGTGATGTAACAGTGATGTAACAGAGATGTAACAGAGATGTAACAGAGATGTAACAGAGATGTAACAGAGAGAGAGGATAGATCTGTCTCTCCAGGTTCACCAGCGTCTCCTAGGAGACAGAGATGTAACAGTGATGTAACAGTGATGTAACAGTGATGTAACAGAGATGTAACAGAGATGTAACAGAGATGTAACAGAGATGTAACAGAGAGAGAGGATAGATCTGTCTCTCCAGGTTCACCAGCGTCTCCTAGGAGACAGAGATGTAACAGTGATGTAACAGTGATGTAACAGAGAGAGAGGATAGATCTGTCTCTCCAGGTTCACCAGCGTCTCCTAGGAGACAGAGATGTAACAGTGATGTAACAGAGATGTAACAGAGAGAGAGGATAGATCTGTCTCTCCAGGTTCACCAGCGTCTCCTAGGAGACAGAGGACAGAGGAGGGGTCAGCGGACTGACACACACTTCTTTGTTTTGTTTTGTTTTTCCACTAGTACTCCAGCTCTACGTCCGACACGAGGATCAAACCTGCTGGTTTTAAAAACACCCCGGCGACAGCGACCACTGATCTGTAGAGACGCCGGTCGTCATCGAGCTGCTCTGCTCGACAACGCTAGAAGAGGGGAACTCATTTTTTGTCAAAAATGAGATTTAGTCATTTTTGGGACATTAAAGGTTCTGCTACATCATGTGGATAAATATCTGGACTCAACGTGACCTTATTGGGGATGTATTGGAGGTTTTCACAGTAACTCCCCAAAACTGTGGTGAAACCAGAGAGAACACAGTAACTAGAGTAACATGAGTTACCTTCTTCTCTCTGTGTGTAGATGATCAACACTCTCTACTGTAGCCTACAACAGACTGCTGCTGTACAACAGGCTGCTACCATTATGAACCAATAGGAGTTAGTTTCCTCTTTCTTGTGTTGTATGTCCAGCTTATATTTAGCCTCAGTGCACAGACAGACAGAGGAAACTCTGAAATAAGGGTAAAATGTTAAGTTTGAGTTAAATATTTTTACACAGCTAGAATACTACTGGTTAAAACAAGGATTTGACCAATTGTCAGAATCCTAAATTCAATACAGTTGACTGGACAACAACAAGACGAGGTGCAACGAGGAGATACTGAGCTGACAGTTCTCTGTAGTTTACTGTAGTTAATCTGTAGTTTAGCGTAGTTATTCTGTAGTTTACTGTAGTTATTCTGTAGTCTAGCGTAGTTATTCTGTAGTTTGCTGTAGTTAATCTGTAGTTTACTGTAGTTATTCTGTAGTTTACTGTAGTTAATCTGTAGTTTACTGTAGTTATTCTGTAGTTTACTGTAGTTAATCTGTAGTTTAGCGTAGTTATTCTGTAGTTTACTGTAGTTAATCTGTAGTTAATCTGTAGGTAATCTGTAGTTTAGCGTAGTTCATCTGTAGTTTAGCGTAGTTAATCTGTAGTTTAGCGTAGTTAATCTGTAGTTTACTGTAGTTAATCTGTAGTTTAGCGTAGTTAATCTGTAGTTTACTGTAGTTAATCTGTAGTTCAGCGTAGTTAATCTGTAGTTTAGGGTAGTTAATCTGTAGTTCAGCGTAGTTAATCTGTAGTTTAGCGTAGTTAATCTGTAGTTTAGGGTAGTACCGAGCTGCAGACGAGGTGCAACGAGTAGATACTGAGCTGACAGTTCTCTGTAGTTTAGCGTAGTTAATCTGTAGTTTAGCGTAGTTAATCTGTAGTTTACTGTAGTTAATCTGTAGTTTAGCGTAGTTAATCTGTAGTTTACTGTAGTTAATCTGTAGTTCAGCGTAGTTAATCTGTAGTTTAGGGTAGTTAATCTGTAGTTCAGCGTAGTTAATCTGTAGTTTAGCGTAGTTAATCTGTAGTTTAGGGTAGTACCGAGCTGCAGACGAGGTGCAACGAGTAGATACTGAGCTGACAGTTCTCTGTAGTTTACTGTAGCTAATCTGTAGTTTACTGTAGTTAATCTGTAGTTTAGCGTAGTTAATCTGTAGTTTACTGTAGTTAATCTGTAGTTCAGCGTAGTTAATCTGTAGTTTAGGGTAGTTAATCTGTAGTTCAGCGTAGTTAATCTGTAGTTTAGCGTAGTTAATCTGTAGTTTAGGGTAGTACCGAGCTGCAGACGAGGTGCAACGAGTAGATACTGAGCTGACAGTTCTCTGTAGTTTAGCGTAGTTAATCTGTAGTTTACTGTAGTTAATCTGTAGTTTAGCGTAGTTAATCTGTAGTTTACTGTAGTTAATCTGTAGTTCAGCGTAGTTAATCTGTAGTTTAGGGTAGTTAATCTGTAGTTCAGCGTAGTTAATCTGTAGTTTAGCGTAGTTAATCTGTAGTTTAGGGTAGTACCGAGCTGCAGACGAGGTGCAACGAGTAGATACTGAGCTGACAGTTCTCTGTAGTTTACTGTAGTTAATCTGTAGTTTACTGTAGTTAATCTGTAGTTTAGCGTAGTTAATCTGTAGTTTAGCGTAGTTAATCTGTAGTTTACTGTAGTTAATCTGTAGTTTAGCGTAGTTAATCTGTAGTTTACTGTAGTTAATCTGTAGTTTAGCGTAGTTAATCTGTAGTTTACTGTAGTTAATCTGTAGTTTAGCGTAGGACTGGCGAGCTGCAGTGCAGGACTCTGCTGTGGCGCTGGTGGATTTACGACAATTAAAAAAAAAAAGAGAGATAAATTTGGAGGAGCGGCAGCTGGGATTATGGGATGGCCGCGGGCCGCCACTTCCTAAATGAACGTAGAGGAAACACTGTTGGTGTCGGCACGTTGCCAGGTCTGAATCCTGCTACTGAGACAGGAAGGCAGAAACTTATGTCCACAGAGGGTCAGCGGTCAGACACAGACCTGGCAACCCAGAGAGGGTCAGCGGTCAGACACAGACCTGGCAACCCAGAGAGGGTCAGCGGTCAGACACAGACCTGGCAACCCAGAGAGGGTCAGCGGTCAGACACAGACCTGGCAACCCAGAGAGGGTCAGACACAGACCTGGCAACCCAGAGAGGGTCAGAGGTCAGACACAGACCTGGCAACCCAGAGAGGGTCAGCGGTCAGACACAGACCTGGCAACCCAGAGAGGGTCAGCGGTCAGACACAGACCTGGCAACTAGGGATGTGCACGGTTACCCGGGTACTCGAGTACTCGAGTAGCAATCTGCTACTCGGGTATGAATTTATTACTCGGGTACCCGAGGATTAAAAAAAACGGCACGTCAGAGCGCAATCTAGTGTCGGATCAGACTACATTATCATGCCATGGTTCGGCTTTTTGTAGTGTTAAACAGTTTCGATCAAGCAACGTGATTTTCTGCTGTGTAAAAGCGTTTTTGGATCGAGCCTCGGACTTTCAAACCTTTTACAATAATTCTCCCTCCCTCCCTCGGCGACGTACGCTGTCGGGAGGGAGACGACAGGTCTCAAGTCTGGTAGAAAATATACTTTCACTTTACAAACACTCTGAAACCTTCCCAGTTATTTCCTGAAACGATGCGAGGCAGAGAGGACCGAAGGCACCAACATGTGTAGTGTGGACTAATAAATAAGCACCGCTAATGATTTAAAAAAGAAAAGAAAAAAAAAGTTTTCTCCTCCGTGGCAGCCGCGGCATAAATGCGCTGCACTCAGCGCTGCACTCAGCGCTCAGAGCGCATGCAGCGCATTTATTCCCCGGCATAAAGATGCACATCTGCCTCGTGTGTGCATCTTAAACTCCAGTCTCTACTCTTATTATCCACCTGACATTGTGTGTGACGACGCTGTGTGTCAGTAATGCGGACTGTCTGACGGACAGAGCGCATTTATGCACCGGCTGCGCTCTGTCCGTCAGACATGACGTCATTTTATTTTTTATTACAGTACTCGATTACCCGATTAGTACCAGCTTCGGTTACTCGATTAGTAAATTAGTCGAAATGCCCATCCCTACTGGCAACCCAGAGAGGGTCAGAGGTCAGACACATCCAGCAGCCATTAACAACTGTTAGTTTTCTAATCACATCTTTATTCATCGCTGCAGCAGCAACGTCACTAAGAACAACTGTTTGTTTGGAGCTGCTCCCCTTCTTAGAAAGCATATGATTTAAGAGGGAACTGTACCTTTAAACAAACTACCATCCATTCTACCCTGAAAAGTTTTAGCATCTATTTTTGTGGTGTAAAAATGTGGAATAGACTAGATGAGGATATAAAAATGTGCAATAACTTATAATTAACTTACTTAACAATTTAAAAGTAAGTACAAACACACACTCTTGGACAGCTATAAAGAACTGGACAGATAATTCTACTCTTTTTATTTATAATTATGGCCTTATTTCATATTAAAGCAATATGTTTTTAATCTTCTGAATGGTATGGAACTACAGATGTATGACATGAATCACAGTGTAACTTGATGAGCTTTGCTTCCTTCAGCTTCTTCTCAAACTGCACAGGATCATTATTGTTTCTATTTCTTGTTACATCGACTGTTTGTCTTCTGATCTGCTTGTTTGAGACAAATAAAAATCTAATCAAATCAAATCCTCCTCCGGTGCCGCCGAAACAACGCGAGAGCTCAGCTGAAACAACGCGAGAGCTCAGCTGAAACAACGCGAGAGCTCCTCTCCACACCGGGCGGTTGTTAGCATGTAGCATGTAGCTGCTAACAGCTGCTAACCCAACTCTCAGTGTTTCATCACGTCACCGCTTCACTGACGCAACAACACAACGACCATGACGTAATTCTGTCCCAAACTCCCGCCACTCACTCCGCCGTTAACGTTCAGAAACCAACCGACACATTTATTTCCTATTGTTAGCATCGTTAGCTTAGCACTTAGCTTAGCAGTTAGCCGCGAGGCCTCGGCTAGCGGGAAGCAGCCGCTCTGTTGTCGGTTGAACTGCGGCCGTTAACGGGGGTTAGTGACCGTTAGGACCGTGTTGAGCTAACCCCCGTTAACGGCCCGTTAGTGACCGTTAGTGACCGTTACACCGACTCACCGCGAGCTCCTGCTTCCTCTTCACCAGCTCCGCGAGCTCCCGGCGCGTGTCGGGGATCTGCGGAGGAGTCGCCTTCGCGTGCATCGCCATGGCGGCCAGAGTCAGGTTGGGTGGTTATAGAGTCTATGAGCTGTGGAGAGAAGCACCGCAGCTACAGACCAGCAGCGGAGGAAGCGGCGCAGAGTGGCCGGCAGAGGGCGCTGCTTCCCGGCACAGCGCGATCAGAGCAGCCGCCGAGGAGCCGCGGGTTGCCAGGTCTGTCGGTCTGAATCCGCGTCTTCATTGATCCTGTTGGCTCAGATCAGGAGGAATCATAGATATATCTATGAGGAGGAATAATGGCCACAACATAACACACCACATGCTACGAGAGGACCAGGGCATCCTTTGTGATCTAGAGCTCTACAACGAAGCCCTGAAGGTTGTCCAGGACTTCCTTTGGAAGTGGCTGCAAGTGGATGAGGGCTGAGTCTGATGACTGTTCACAGAAACTGTTTTTGTGTCTAAATTCTGTTTAGAGTATATAAATATATACAATATAAATATAAATGTGTTATGTAATAATCTTTGCTATAAAAATAACCCTCTTAAAGTGTATAGTGTGTCAGGTTTGGGTCAGTTAGTTAGTAACTTCCGTTTAAATGTCCGACCTGGCAACACCAGCCGCTGCATTGTTTTGAGGCAGGTCGCCATGGCAACGTCACGTGTATTAAACTTCCTTCAGACGAAGCAACGAGAGCAACATGAACCTGGGATCCAATAACAGTGAGTCTGCAGCGGCAAATATCAATAAAAATAGAAAAACTGAATCAGTTTGATCCGTTTTATAATAAATATAGAAAAATAATCAGAGATCATTTTTATCTTTCTTTCTTTATCTTTGATCAGATTTGATCCAAACTTCGTTCAAAACAACAGAAAACCACAAAGTGCTGAGAACAAACCACGAGAAAAAGGGATTTTCATCTCAAGCAAAGAGGTTTCCCTCACATGCTGCTGTGGTAGGACAAGACCACACACACACACACACACACACACACACACTCACACACACACACACACACACACACACACACACACACACACACACACACACACACACACACACACACACACACACACACACACACACAGACACACTCACACACACACACACACACACACACACACACACACACACACACACACTCACACACACACACACACACACACACACACACACACACACACACACACACACACACACACACACACACACACACACAGACACACTCACACACACACACACACACACACACACACACACACACACAGACACACTCTGACACACACACACACAGACACACACACACACACACACACACACACACACACACACACACACACACACACTCTGACACACAGACACACTCTGACACACACACACACACACACACACACACACACACACACACACACACACACACACTCTCTCTGACAGGTGTGTGTGTTTCAGGTGGGACCGGGACCAGGAAGCTACGACTCAGTTCTCTCTGAAGCTGTGAGCCCGAGTCCCTCGTTCTCCAAGAGAGGAACGTCTGGATTCATCAGCTCACAGGTCAGAATAATGATAATAATAATAATAATAATAATAATAATAATAATAATAATAATAATAATAATAATAATACCTGTTCATCAGCTCACAGGTCAGACTGTAACAGTTTATAGTTTTTAGTTTAGTTTAGTTTATTTAGATCCCATTAGCTTTAGCCACGCAGCAGCAGCAGCTTCTTCCTGGGGTCTTTTCATCAGAATAAATAACAAATACAAACCATTAACACACAACACATTAATACATAAAACAAAAATAAAATACATACAGAAAACACACACTCAAAACAAAAACAAAACATCCAAGACAAACACTTAACATACATTACCCGCTCCTACGTTGAATCACTACACAACAAGGAGACCAGGACCCAATTTACAAATATAGGCTACTAATGGTCACAATAATAATCTCTTAGTTTCATTTTAAAACGAACCATGTTTCTTTGTTGTATAACATAATTCTAAAGGGCATTCCACTCCTTCATAGCTCGATATAATACTGTACCTTGAGAGAGTGCCCTGGGTAAAATAAAATAACCTCCAGCAGCATGTCCAGTTGAGTAATTATGTAGGCTATATATATATTAGGGCTGTCACAGTTAACCGTTAATCGCGATGCGATTAATTAAAAAAATTAACGCGATTAAACTTTTTAATGGCTGTTAATCGCGGCCCATTTTGTCCTCTGTCTGCTGGACTGGAGGACTGGAGTGTGGGACCTCCAGTCCAGTAGGTGGCGGTAAGCCACCTTCAGGTTGGTTGCTACACAAATATACACAGTCTAACATATATCCACAGCTCCATCCATTGATTTTTTGACGGCTTTGTTGTCAACAAATGCACGTGGCCAGGCAGAGGCGTAGCAAAGTAAAGGGCAATTTCCACTGGATGCAATTCGTTTCAATTCTAATAATAATAATAATAATAAATTTTATTTGTAACGCACTTTATATTTACTAAAAAATCTCAAAGTGCTACAACAGCAACCAAAAAAGAAAAATAGGTTAACAAGAGTTAAAAACAGTTGTCTTGAGCGAGCAGTTACAGATTAAAAGATTTTTTAAAAAGGTACGTTTTTAGGCCCTTTTTAAAGGATCATAGGGCAGGATTAATGAGAACGGCCAGTGACGCGACGGCCGCTGCGCGTAACTACAGCAACCAGCGAAGCCACCGGCACGGGAGCGCGCACAGACTTTTCACTGTTTACTTTACTCTTTACAGTCTTTCCTATCTGGGGAGGGAGGGGGGGTATTTTACTGTAGGTTCTCGCTCTCACAGACAGACAGACAGACAGACAGACACACACACACACACACACACACACACACACACACACACACACACACACACACACACACACACACCTTCACTGTGCTGCAGCAGGGGGCTGCTTGTCTGTTCCTCTGAGCTCCTCTGCATGGATCTGTATGGGCTCCTACTCCTACAGGCCGGTACTGAGAATTAACGCGCCGGGTCCGGGTGTCGGACCGCATCTGTCAGGGTCCGCGGTCCCATGAAAACCAATCAACACCGGACATATTCATGATTTCATAAAAATAAAATAAAAAAACGGACGCGTCGCGGACACGCCGGCCAGGACGTGAAAAGTGGACGTGTCCGGGCAAAAGAGGACGTTTGTCCACCTGCCTGATAACGTTGTTAAAGTTATAACGTCGGCTTTTAACCGCTAGCTGCGGCTAACGGCTAATAATAAGACAGTAGTGAAGAGGGAGAGGGTGTGTAAGTTAGTGACCTGCTGCTGCTGTGTGTGTGAAGGGAGGGGGGGAGAGAGTGGCGGTGGGGGGGGGGGGGGTTAACAGGGCTTTCAGTTGTGCTGGGTGGTTTGCTGGCAGTAACAGTAGCCTAATCTGGATCCACCGTGGTTCAGAGCGATTGATATAACAGGGAGTGTCGCCACTCTGTTACTGTATCAGTCGCTCTGCCGCGGTTGCCCTCTTCATGTCTCCATTCCATTGATCCATTCGAAGGCAGTCGTGGACGCGCTGACGTCAGGTCCGCCGGCCAGCGCGCGAAATTCACCCCCTGAATTGCAGCGCATTTTGCAGCACAGACCCCGTTCAGGGCAATGGAGAGATACGCGGGTGGGCTCGTTCTTTTTGGTTTTGAACGCTTCCTCACCCATTATTATTTAAAAAACGTAAAACGCATGGGTATTTTCCGGTATTTTCTCACAAATCCTGCCCTATGATCCTTTAAAGCAATCGATGGACTGTGGAACCCTCAGGTGTTCAGGGAGGGTGTTCCACAGTCGTGGAGCAGAGGAGCAGAAGGCTCGGTCTCCCAGTGTGCGGCTCTTAGTCCTTGGGGGGAGAAGTCTGTGGCTGTTGGTGGAGCGGAGTGAGCGTGCTGAGGTCTGGGGGGTGAGGAGTTCTTTAAGGTACTGGGGGGCGTTGCCATGGATGCACTGGAATGTGAGGAGGGAGACTTTGTAGTTGATCCGAGCGGAGATGGGTAGCCAGTGAAGTGAGTGAAGAATGGGTGTGATGTGCTCATATTTGCGTACTCTCAGCAGGATTCTGGCGGCGCTGTTTTGGATGTGTTGTAGTTTCTGTATGCTCTTGTTGGGAATCCCGCTGAGAAGTGCGTTGCAGTAATCGAGTCTGGAGGAGACAAAGGCGTGGACGAGCTTCTCAGCATCTCTCAAGGTGAGTGTGGGACGGAGTCTGGCTATGTTCCTTAGATGGAAAAATGATATTTTGCAGAGGTGGTTGATGTGGGCCTCAAAGGTTAAATGGGGGTCGAACCTGACACCAAGGTTAGTGACTGTTGATGATAGTGGGATGTCCTTGCCAGAGAAGGTGATGCAGGTTATGGGGGAGTTTCGAATCTGATGGGGGGAACCGATGAGGATGGCTTCAGTTTTTGAGCTGTTCAGCTGGAGAAAATTATGTCTCATCCACGCCTTTATCTCCTCCAGACACGCAGTGAGCGTGGAGAGAGGTGATGTTGCTGATGGTGGTGAATGAGTGTCCGTCCTGATGTATAATTGTGTGTCATCTGCGTAGCAGTGGAAAGATATCCCGAAGCGCCTGATGACTTTACCGAGGGGGAGCATGTAGAGGACAAACAGGATGGGTCCAAGCACCGACCCTTGCGGAACCCCGCAGCCAACAGCATGTGACCGAGACCTTGACCCTCCCATGGCAACGTGTTCTGACCTGCCAGTGAGGTAGGACTCAAACCAGCTCAGTGCTGTGCCACTGAGTCCAACAGAGTCGTGTAGACGCTGGAGCAGTATGTGGTGGTCGACCGTATCAAATGCTGCAGATAGGTCGAGGAGGATGAGGAGGGATGGTGAACCAGAATCAGCAGTCATCAGCAGGTCATTTGTGACTCTCAACAAAGCTGTTTCCGTGCTGTGGGCGGAGCGGAAGCCAGATTGAAACTTTTCAAAGATGTTGTTGTGTTGGAGATGATCCTGTAGGTGGCCGGCAACTACTTTCTCAAGAACCTTTGAGAGAAATGGCAAATTGGATATGGGCCTGTAGTTTGCAAGTACCTGAGGGTCGAGGGTGGGTTTCTTGAGAAGTGGTTTGATAATGGCTGTTTTTAGTGCAGATGGTAGATGGCCAGTCTGAAGAGATTGGTTTATGACTGTGGTAATCAGAGGACAGAGGGCAGAGCTGTGTGCTTTCACCAGGGCAGTGGGAAAGGGGTCGAGAGCACAGGTGGAGGGTTTCATCCCTTTAATGGTGTCTTGCACCTCAAGTGGAGTGATTTCTGGAAAGGAGCAGAGGGGTGACGTGATATCAGTCTGGGGGTTGGCAGCTGGAACAGACAGGGGGGAAGGAACAGAGAGGGATGAGCGGATAGTATCAATTTTGGTTGTGAAAAAGTCCATGAAGTTATTGCAGTGATCATCTGTAGTTCCTATAAGTGGAGGGTTTTGAGGTTGAAGGAGGTGGCTTATGGTGGAGAACAGCTGCTTGGAATTTCCAGGACTGCTTTGGATGATGTTAGAGTAGAACTGTGACCGAGCGTCATGAAGGGACTTGGAGTAAGTCGTTTGGTGGTCCCGATATGCCTGCTTGTGGACAGTAAGTCCAGAAGCCATGTATCGGCGCTCAAGGGCACGTCCAGCTGCCTTCATTTTCCGCAGCTCGCTTGTGTACCAGGGAGCAGAGCAGGAGAAAGTTGCTGACCTGACTTTGATGGGTGCATGGAGATCCAGAATGTTTCTCAGGGCTGTATTGTAAAAGTCCACAGTTTCAGTGACTGATGACATGGGCACAGGGTGGAGGTGTTTGAGGTCGGAAGCCAAACTTTTTGTGTCGATGTTTTTCAGGTTCCTGAAACAGATTTCACGCTTGGGCTTGGTGTATGATGACAGAAAATGTAATTCCACAGAGATTACCTTATGGTCAGACACACCCATATCATACACTGATGGTGCACTTACAGGGGCAGAGTCAGTGATGACGAGATCCAGGATGTTCCCCTTGATGTGTGTGGGAGAGTCAACATGTTGCCTGAGGTTTAAAACAGTCCAGTAGTTGTAGGAACTCAGAGGCAAGGTGGCAGGAGGGGGTGTTGACATGGATGTTAAAATCTCCAAGAATTATGATGTTGGGGGAAGTTGGACAGAAGGTGGAAAGAAGATTGTACATCTCTGGGATGAAACGTGGATTTGGTTTAGGTGGCCGGTAGATTAAAAGAACAGTCATGGGGAGAGGATGCTTGCTATTGAATGCAAGACATTCAAACGAGGACAGTTCAGGGAGGGGCAGGGGAGACAGGGTCAAGTGGTTGCGGTAGATGACAGCCAAGCCACCACCACGACCAGAGCTGCGGGCTTGTTGGAGGTAACAGTAGCCAGGAGGACAGGTCTCATTTAAAACAGAAAATACATCCGGTTGATGCCAGGTTTCTGTTAGGCACATTATGTCCAGACACTTGTCCTGTATGTGATCATGTATGAGGCATGATTTATTTGTGAGGGATTGGACATTGAAAAGTTCGATTTTAATGTTGGATGAAGTAGTGAGTCTCTGTACTCGTTTAAGTAGACTGAGATTCACCCCGCGGTTACTGACTGTGTCCATGCGTGGCGCTGTTGCAGCCACTCCAGTGTCACTGCTACTAATCCATGTAGTGACAGCGCTCTGATGACGAGGGAGAGATGCGACAGGGCGCACAGCTGACCAGACAGTGGGAATGGCGTCATCAGACCGGGAGAAAACAAACTTTCTTCGGGAACTTCTATGGATGTACCGGGGCCGACGTAGGAGACAAAGTTCTTTTATGACCGACAAACAGGCAGGAGTATTGTGGTTGTTTAGCTTCATCAGTTGAGCAGCCGAGAAGTTCATTTTGCCGGGCGTTTGGGCTCCGCGTCCGTTGTTAGCCGTCAGCCACAGAGGTAACACACACAGGAGGAGAAACACTCGGGGGCGAGCCACTCT
Source organism: Trachurus japonicus (assembly GCF_045865225.1). Classification (NCBI taxonomy): domain Eukaryota; kingdom Metazoa; phylum Chordata; class Actinopteri; order Carangiformes; family Carangidae; genus Trachurus; species Trachurus japonicus. The sequence goes on from NC_140917.1 coordinate 306,116, forward strand.
GCACAGATGGTACATCAGGGACATGGCCGGTGAAGTCGAGATCGGGGAGTATGAAGCGTGCCGGGCGTCCAAGGAGCCAAAAGCAGGAGGTACGGGCAGGATTGAAAATGCCGAGGCCGGTTAGCTGTCCTGCTAACCACCGGTGCCTGCTCGTTGACACTTGCTACCAGCCGCAGGATGGATGGAGAAATCGCACAGGTCGGTAAGATCCGTGCATCAACCTGGCAGTTCCACCGATGAATCGCTCACAGATAGTGGCACAAATAGTCCGTTTTGCGACTTTTATCAGTAGTTCTCGCTCAAGACTTAAAACTAAAACTTAAGCTTGAGGGGAGAAGCGGCGAACAGACAGCGCCAGCGTCCTCTCCGCCTCAGCAGAGCATCAACATTGTGTGTGCATTGTGAATTCTGTGTGAGTTTCATGCATCATGTGTTCTGATTAGGTAGGCCTGCTAGGTCTGGTCTAAAAGTTGTTTGTCTAGAGATTATAACACTTTGGAGTGTTGAAAGTCCAAAGCGCCATATATAATGTTTTTAATAGAGATTAATCGCGAGTTAACTATGGGAAAAATGCGATTAATCGCGATTAGAAAAATTAATCATTTGACAGCCCTAATATATATATATATATAAGTTTAATGTGACTGTGTTGTGTCTGCAGGTTGCCCGTGGTTACAGAGACCATAGTAACAGTTGTGTGTGCAGGTTGCCCGTGGTTACAGAGACCCAGCCAGGTGGTTACCAGGACCAGACTGCTACAACCTGCAGCGCTCCGTCGTCCAGCGTTCTGACTTCAGCTCTGGACCGTCGCGTGTGTTCAGACCGCCGGTCGCCGGGCGGCTGCACACGGCCCCGAGTCCTGCTCCGAGTCCTGCTCCCAACCAATACGACGTGTGTGTCTGTGTGGTGGTGTGTTGTGTTGTGTTGTGTTGTGTTGTGTTGTGTTGTGTTGTGTTGTGTTGTGTTGTGTTGTGTTGTGTTGTGTTGTGTTGTGTTGTGTTGTGTTGTGTTGTGTTGTGTTGTGTGTGTAGGGATGGGAATCGAAAACCGGTTCTTGTTGAGAATCGGTTCCCAGTGTTTCAATTCCTTGGAATCGTTTGACAATTTTGCAAACGATTCCCTTAAACGATTCCCTTAAACGATTCCCTTAAACGATTCCCTTTAACGATTCCCTTTAACGATTCCCTTAAACGATTCCCTTAAACGATTCCCTTAAACGATTCCCTTTAACGATTCCCTTTAATCAATTCCAGTCAGTTCCAGTTTTTTTTCGCTCTGAATGAATGCTGGTGAGTCCAACAGGGCGGTGGGGTTTAACTACAGACAGTGTCCCGGTAGCTGAGGTGAGCCCTTCAACCTTTCACATGGTTCAGTCATACTGATTTTGACTTAATTTTGAGAAGCCACGCCTCCAAATTTTGGAATTTAGGTCAACTACTGACTTTTTGGTCGGTGATGCTCGGTCGACTATTTGGGGGCAGCCCTGGTACAAACGTAAACAAAGTTTGTTGTCCTTTTTTTTCCAAATGAGAATCGATAAAGAATCAAATCGTTGAGCAGAATCGAAAATGGAATTGGAATCGTAAAAATCGTATAAATTCCCATCCCTATGTGTGTGTGTGTGTTGTGTCGTGTTGTGTTGTGTTGTGTTGTGTTGTGTTGTGTTGTGTGTTGTTGTGTTGTGTTGTGTTGTTGTGTGTTGTTGTGTTGTGTTGTGTCGTGTTGTGTGTTGTTGTGTGTTGTTGTGTGTGCAGCTCATCAGTGTGTGTGTGTTTCAGCTCCGTTGTCGTGGCGACAGAAACAGAATCTGCTTCGTAGCTGGAACTTCTTCCTTCGTCTCCAAAACGTCACGAGACTCGTTCAACACCAACACAGACGTCCCGTCGCCATGTAAACACCTTTATTTATTATATATTTATTATATATTCATTAGGGCCGGGACTCGATTAAAAAAATTAATCGAATTAATCAGAGGCTTTGTAATTAATTAATCGCAAGTCATCGCATTTTAATCGCATATAAATATTTGACCTGAGAACAGTGAGAACATGGATTTTAGTACCATTGAATGACTGAATACATAAGCTTAAGCATTCAAGGTGGTACTTAACCAAGACCAACAGACTAGGGATGCTAATTATCCATTAATTCATTAATGGATATTTGATACATACAGATTAAATGGTCTTTCCTTCCAATACACTATGATGATTACTGTAGTATTTAACTAGGCTACTTAAATCACAGTAGCATAAACTGATTAGTTGAACTCAGCCTGATGTAAACATTAATAAAACTCAGTAACCAATCACACAGCAGCTCCATGTTGTCCCTGTGTGATGTTCAGGGACAGGTCAGGACAGTCTGAAGACAGAGCTCTGAGGGTGAAGTCCTGTCATAATGAGATGAGCTGCACCTGTGACAGTGACAGGTCATAGATGTAGCGCTGCAGCTGAGCAGTTAGCGCTATATAGCGCATTTAGCGTGCGCCGTGTCTGTGTGTCTATGTGCAGGCAGAGATCAGAGATGGTGTTTTAAATAACCATGCTAGCGTTTCACCAGCTCTCATCTCTGCCAGTCAGCCTCTCTTGTGTGCCGGCGCACCGCACGTAGACACACGTGAGGAAATGCGTTCATTTTTTTAACGCGTTAATTTTTGTGTAATTAATTAACCCTAATTAACGCGTTAAAGTCCCGGCCCTAATATTTATCTATTATATATTTATCTATTATATATTTATCTATTATCTATCATATATGTATATATGTATATATGTATATATTTATGTATATATCAGGTCAGTACGAGGTGAACCACCTCTCCATCCAGTGCAGCTATATATTTATATATGTATATATGTATATATTTATGTATATATCAGGTCAGTACGAGGTGAACCACCTCTCCATCCAGTGCAGCTATATATTTATATATTTATATATGTATATATGTATATATTTATGTATATATCAGGTCAGTACGAGGTGAACCACCTCTCCATCCAGTGCAGCTATATATTTATATATTTATATATGTATATATGTATATATTTATGTATATATCAGGTCAGTACGAGGTGAACCACCTCTCCATCCAGTGCAGCTATATATTTATATATTTATATATGTATATATGTATATATTTATGTATATATCAGGTCAGTACGAGGTGAACCACCTCTCCATCCAGTGCAGCTATATATTTATATATGTATATATGTATATATTTATGTATATATCAGGTCAGTACGAGGTGAACCACCTCTCCATCCAGTGCAGCTATATATTTATATATTTATATATGTATATATGTATATATTTATGTATATATCAGGTCAGTACGAGGTGAACCACCTCTCCATCCAGTGCAGCTATATATTTATATATTTATATATGTATATATGTATATATTTATGTATATATCAGGTCAGTACGAGGTGAACCACCTCTCCATCCAGCGCAGCTATATATTTATATATGTATATATGTATATATTTATGTATATATCAGGTCAGTACGAGGTGAACCACCTCTCCATCCAGTGCAGCTATATATTTATATATTTATATATGTATATATGTATATATTTATGTATATATCAGGTCAGTACGAGGTGAACCACCTCTCCATCCAGTGCAGCTATATATTTATATATTTATATATGTATATATGTATATATTTATGTATATATTACTCAGGTCAGTACGAGGTGAACCACCTCTCCATCCAGTGCAGCTATATATTTATATATTTATATATGTATATATGTATATATTTATGTATATATCAGGTCAGTACGAGGTGAACCACCTCTCCATCCAGTGCAGCTATATATTTATATATTTATATATGTATATATGTATATATTTATGTATATATCAGGTCAGTACGAGGTGAACCACCTCTCCATCCAGTGCAGCTATATATTTATATATTTATATATGTATATATGTATATATTTATGTATATATCAGGTCAGTACGAGGTGAACCACCTCTCCATCCAGTGCAGCTATATATTTATATATTTATATATGTATATATGTATATATTTATGTATATATTACTCAGGTCAGTACGAGGTGAACCACCTCTCCATCCAGTGCAGCTATATATTTATATATTTATATATGTATATATGTATATATTTATGTATATATCAGGTCAGTACGAGGTGAACCACCTCTCCATCCAGTGCAGCTATATATTTATATATTTATATATGTATATATGTATATATTTATGTATATATCAGGTCAGTACGAGGTGAACCACCTCTCCATCCAGCGCAGCTATATATTTATATATTTATATATGTATATATGTATATATTTATGTATATATCAGGTCAGTACGAGGTGAACCACCTCTCCATCCAGCGCAGCTATATATTTATATATGTATATATGTATATATGTATATATTTATGTATATATCAGGTCAGTACGAGGTGAACCACCTCTCCATCCAGCGCAGCTATATATTTATATATGTATATATGTATATATTTATGTATATATCAGGTCAGTACGAGGTGAACCACCTCTCCATCCAGCGCAGCTATATATTTATATATTTATATATTTATATATGTATATATTTATGTATATATCAGGTCAGTACGAGGTGAACCACCTCTCCATCCAGTGCAGCTATATATTTATATATTTATATATGTATATATGTATATATTTATGTATATATCAGGTCAGTACGAGGTGAACCACCTCTCCATCCAGCGCAGCTATATATTTATATATTTATATATGTATATATTTATGTATATATCAGGTCAGTACGAGGTGAACCACCTCTCCATCCAGTGCAGCTATATATTTATATATGTATATATGTATATATTTATGTATATATCAGGTCAGTACGAGGTGAACCACCTCTCCATCCAGCGCAGCTATATATTTATATATTTATATATGTATATATGTATATATTTATGTATATATCAGGTCAGTACGAGGTGAACCACCTCTCCATCCAGCGCAGCTATATATTTATATATTTATATATGTATATATGTATATATTTATGTATATATCAGGTCAGTACGAGGTGAACCACCTCTCCATCCAGCGCAGCTATATATTTATATATTTATATATGTATATATGTATATATTTATGTATATATCAGGTCAGTACGAGGTGAACCACCTCTCCATCCAGTGCAGCTATATATTTATATATTTATATATGTATATATGTATATATTTATGTATATATCAGGTCAGTACGAGGTGAACCACCTCTCCATCCAGTGCAGCTATATATTTATATATTTATATATGTATATATGTATATATTTATGTATATATCAGGTCAGTACGAGGTGAACCACCTCTCCATCCAGTGCAGCTATATATTTATATATTTATATATGTATATATGTATATATTTATGTATATATCAGGTCAGTACGAGGTGAACCACCTCTCCATCCAGTGCAGCTATATATTTATATATTTATATATGTATATATGTATATATTTATGTATATATCAGGTCAGTACGAGGTGAACCACCTCTCCATCCAGTGCAGCTATATATTTATATATTTATATATGTATATATGTATATATTTATGTATATATTACTCAGGTCAGTACGAGGTGAACCACCTCTCCATCCAGTGCAGCTCCAACGTCGTCCTGTCGCCCTTCAAGTCCAAGACCAGCAGAGTCCCTGTTGCCGTGGACAACCACATCCCAGGTCCAGGGGCCTACAGCCCCCACCAGGCCGCCCCCCCGGCCCCGAGGACGCTGTTACCGTGGTAACACACACACACACACACACTACACACACACAGCTGTTATCTGGGGGCACTAAAATCCACAATAAAAATGTTTTTATTTGGGGGGGGTCAGATGCACCTGGACCGCCTGCATGTTGCAGCATATAGACGACGTGCAGCATATATGTCTGCATGTTGCTGCGTGTAGCTGCGTGTTGCTGCGTGTTGCTGCGTGTTGCTGCGTGTTGCTGCGTGTTGCTGCGTGTTGCTGCGTGTAGCTGCGTGTAGCTGCGTGTAGCTGCGTGTAGCTGCGTGTAGCTGCGTGTAGCTGCGTGTAGCTGCGTGTTGCTGCGTGTAGCTGCGTGTTGCTGCGTGTAGCTGCGTGTAGCTGCGTGTTGCTGCGTGTAGCTGCGTGTTGCTGCGTGTTGCTGCGTGTAGCTGCGTGTTGCTGCGTGTAGCTGCGTGTAGCTGCGTGTTGCTGCGTGTAGCTGCGTGTTGCTGCGTGTAGCTGCGTGTAGCTGCGTGTAGCTGCGTGTAGCTGCGTGTTGCTGCGTGTTGCTGCGTGTAGCTGCGTGTTGCTGCGTGTAGCTGCGTGTTGCTGCGTGTTGCTGCGTGTTGCTGCGTGTTGCTGCGTGTTGCTGCGTGTAGCTGCGTGTTGCTGCGTGTAGCTGCGTGTTGCTGCGTGTTGCTGCGTGTAGCTGCGTGTTGCTGCGTGTAGCTGCATGTTGCTGCGTGTTGCTGCATGGTGCTGCATGGTGCTGCGTGTAGCTGCATGTTGCTGCATGTTGCTGCGTGTTGCTGCGTGTTGCTGCGTGTAGCTGCGTGTTGCTGCGTGTTGCTGCGTGATAGAAGCGTGTAGCTGCATGTTGCTGCGTGTTGCTGCGTGTTGCTGCGTGTTGCTGCGTGTAGCTGCGTGTTGCTGCGTGTAGCTGCGTGTAGCTGCGTGTAGCTGCGTGTTGCTGCGTGTTGCTGCGTGTTGCTGCGTGATAGAAGCGTGTGAACATGGAGCCGTTCAGATGGAGCGTCTTCCACCTGCTCTACTGTCATCGTAGACGACGCTCGCCTCCATGTAGAATGTGTTTTATAGAAGAGAAACAGCCGGAGGAACATGAAAGTATAAATCAAAATATTCAAACTTTATTGAAATTTTTTCCCCATAGGAATACATTGAAAACGTCTTCAAACTCTTCAAATCTTCTCCTTCTTTGAACTTCAACTGCTTCAACATACTTTCACCTACAGACTTCATTCCACCTTTAAAACGTTCACAAAACTTTCAAGTATTCACCGTAAATTCAACTTTTTCATATCTTCTACCATTATTGATCAGTACCCTTCAACTGTTCATGATAATTTTGACTAAATTCAGATTTAACATGGGAGTCAATGGCACGGAATGTTCAGAGCTAGAGTGGTGACGTTGTCAGAGTGACAGAGGGTCTGAAAATCCTCTCACACTTTATATCTGTGTCTCAGGAGAGGTTTTTATCTGGCGCGAGCAGCTCCTCCTCTGATTGGCTGTAAGGATCGGCCTCTGATTGGCTGTAAGGCTCCTCCTCTGATTGGCTGTAAGGATCGGCCTCTGATTGGCTGTAAGGATCGGCCCTCTCCGGGACCGGGCCACTACGACGTCGGGAGTCAGGACGGATTCAAACGTCCTGTTCCCAGCGCAGCGTTCGCTTCCACAACCAAGAGATCAGTACAACAACCAGACCACCACACACCAGGACCAGGTGACACACACACACAGACAACTAGACACACACAGACACACAGACACACACACACACACACACACACACACACACACACACACAGACACACAGACACACACACACACAGACACACACACACACAGACACAGAGACACACACACACACACACACACACACACACACACACACACACACACACACACACACACACACAGAGACACACACACAGACACACACACACACAGACAGACACACAGACACAGAGACACACACACACACACACACACACACACACAGTTTCAGCTGCAGAACAAGTGCTGATGCAGACTCACACTGATTCAACATCTTGAGTTAAATAACTAAAGAGGGTCAGAATAAAGGAGCAGTGCGAACTAACTGACGGCGTCTAGAGGGTTAATGTAGAACAGTAGAAGCTGGTCAGAGGTCAGAGGTCACTGACTGACCAGAGGTCAGAGGTCACTGACTGACCAGAGGTCAGAGGTCAGAGGTCAGAGGTCACTGACTGACCAGCCTCTCTCTGCTCAACATTCAACACATAGACGACGTGCAGAGCAGTTAACCTCGTAAACCAGAGGGAGAGTCTGGCCTCATCCCCATTCTAAGCGTTTGGTCTGAAACCCTCAGAAGGCCTAAGAGCCAATCAGCGTCGCCGCTGTGATTAACACAGCACGTTGGCCAATCAGGGACCGACTGGTGCAAAGCCCCGTCACTACACCAGCTTGCTGATTGGCTGAATGGGGTTGTCTGTCAACGCTACTACCAAAGATATTAAACCGTCTTTGCTACTACTCCCGCCCAGCTCCCGCCCCCCCCAAACGCTTAGAGGGGGGATGAGGCCAGACTCTCTGAGACATGACATGAAATGAAATGAAATGAGATGAGATGAGATGAGATGAGGTGAATTGCATTTCATTTCCGGGAGCTGGTTTAGGAGGTTACAGAACAGTGGGTTGTGTGGTTGTTGAGTGAAACAGCAGCTGAACTTTGTCTCCTCAGGTTTCTACGACCCTCTGGTCTCATCGAAGCAGTCGTTCCTCTACAGCGACGCCAGAGTCTGGATCCCTGGCTGAGGGCCGAGGGCTGAGGGCCGAGGGCCGAGGTCTGAGGGCTGAAGCCTGAGGGCCGAGGGCCGAGGGCCGAGGGCTGAGGGCTGAAGCCTCAAACACAAACTGTCTCTTTGCTCCATAAACATGAATGAACAAGATTTGGATCAGTCACTTCTTCTTACACATATAGACCAGAGCGGCATCTTTATGCAAATAAAAATAAAAATATAATAAAAATGCCGCTCTGGTCTATCTGACATGTCTCAGTCAGTGAATCATCTCAGTCTGTATCAGACAGCTGTTAATGCTGCTGCTGCTGCTGCTGCTCGCTGAGCGTCTCAGCTGCTGGTCCAGCTGACGCCACCGAGACCAGACAGCTGCTGCAGGGTGCAGCTCAATGTGAACAATGTGGCCGAGTGGCACGAGGCCGGAACCGAGGGTCTGGAGACAATAACATAACCCTAACCCCTAACCCGGGCCGGGACCACCAGAACCACCAGAACCACCAGAACCACCAGAACCACATTCACAGACACTAAACTAATACTAACCAGGGTTAAAATCTGCTCCCACCACTCACCAAATGCAGGTAAAAATATGTTTTGGTGAGTAAAATTATTAGGTCACTCGCCATCGGCCGCAGCTGGAATCTGACTTCACTTCACTATATAATGGGCTTTATGCACAGCTCCACAACTTCCTGAAATAAGCCAGCTACTTTTACATTATTGGACCAACTGATTAATCCAGGTGTGTCTGACCATTGTTGTGAGGTCAGACACACCTGGATTAATCAGTTGGTCCAATAATGTAAGACAGGAAATAAAGGAGCTGGCTAAAGTTCAGGAAGTAGTGGAGCTGTGCATAAAGCCCATTGTCGTCATAAATGCTGAACAGTGAAACAAACAGTTTACAGCTACAGGAGATCTACATCTACTGGCTGTGTTTAGAGTGTCAGAGTTGTCCTGTTGTCCTGTTGTCCTGTTGTCAGAGTTGTCCTGTTGTCAGAGTTGTCCCGTTGTTCCTCCTAGATGTCCTAGATGTCCTAGATATCCTAGATATCCTAGATGTCCTAGATATCCTAGATATCCTAGATATCCTAGATGTCCTAGATATCCTAGATGTCCTAGATGTCCTAGATGTCCTAGATATCCTAGATGTCCTAGATATCCTAGATATCCTAGATGTCCTAGATGTCCTAGATGTCCTAGATATCCTAGATGTCCTAGATGTCCTAGATGTCCTAGATATCCTAGATGTCCTAGATGTCCTAGATATCCTAGATGTCCTAGATGTCCTAGATATCCTAGATATCCTAGATGTCCTAGATGTCCTAGATGTCCTAGATGTCCTAGATGTCCTAGATGTCCTAGATGTCCTAGATGTCCTAGATATCCTAGATGTCCTAGATGTCCTAGATGTCCTAGATATCCTAGATATCCTAGATATCCTAGATATCCTAGATGTCCTAGATGTCCTAGATGTCCTAGATGTCCTAGATATCCTAGATATCCTAGATATCCTAGATATCCTAGATGTCCTAGATGTCCTAGATGTCCTAGATATCCTAGATGTCCTAGATGTCCTAGATATCCTAGATGTCCTAGATATCCTAGATGTCCTAGATATCCTAGATGTCCTAGATATCCTAGATATCCTAGATGTCCTAGATGTCCTAGATGTCCTAGATGTCCTAGATATCCTAGATATCCTAGATATCCTAGATATCCTAGATATCCTAGATATCCTAGATGTCCTAGATGTCCTAGATGTCCTAGATATCCTAGATATCCTAGATATCCTAGATGTCCTAGATGTCCTAGATGTCCTAGATGTCCTAGATGTCCTAGATATCCTAGATATCCTAGATGTCCTAGATATCCTAGATGTCCTAGATGTCCTAGATATCCTAGATATCCTAGATATCCTAGATGTCCTAGATGTCCTAGATGTCCTAGATGTCCTAGATGTCCTAGATGTCCTAGATATCCTAGATATCCTAGATATCCTAGATATCCTAGATGTCCTAGATGTCCTAGATATCCTAGATGTCCTAGATATCCTAGATGTCCTAGATGTCCTAGATATCCTAGATATCCTAGATGTCCTAGATGTCCTAGATGACCTAGATATCCTAGATATCCTAGATATCCTAGATATCCTAGATGTCCTAGATATCCTAGATGTCCTAGATGTCCTAGATGTCCTAGATGTCCTAGATGTCCTAGATGTCCTAGATATCCTAGATGTCCTAGATGTCCTAGATGTCCTAGATGTCCTAGATGTCCTAGATGTCCTAGATGTCCTAGATATCCTAGATGTCCTAGATGTCCTAGATGTCCTAGATGTCCTAGATGTCCTAGATGTCCTAGATATCCTAGATGTCCTAGATGTCCTAGATGTCCTAGATATCCTAGATGTCCTAGATGTCCTAGATATCCTAGATGTCCTAGATGTCCTAGATGTCCTAGATGTCCTAGATGTCCTAGATGTCCTAGATGTCCTAGATATCCTAGATGTCCTAGATGTCCTAGATGTCCTAGATGTCCTAGATATCCTAGATATCCTAGATGTCCTAGATGTCCTAGATGTCCTAGATGTCCTAGATGTCCTAGATGTCCTAGATATCCTAGATGTCCTAGATATCCTAGATGTCCTAGATGTCCTAGATGTCCTAGATATCCTAGATGTCCTAGATATCCTAGATGTCCTAGATGTCCTAGATGTCCTAGATGTCCTAGATATCCTAGATGTCCTAGATGTCCTAGATGTCCTAGATGTCCTAGATATCCTAGATGTCCTAGATGTCCTAGATATCCTAGATGTCCTAGATGTCCTAGATGTCCTAGATGTCCTAGATGTCCTAGATGTCCTAGATATCCTAGATGTCCTAGATGTCCTAGATGTCCTAGATATCCTAGATATCCTAGATATCCTAGATATCCTAGATGTCCTAGATGTCCTAGATATCCTAGATGTCCTAGATATCCTAGATGTCCTAGATATCCTAGATGTCCTAGATATCCTAGATGTCCTAGATATCCTAGATATCCTAGATATCCTAGATGTCCTAGATGTCCTAGATATCCTAGATATCCTAGATATCCTAGATATCCTAGATATCCTAGATGTCCTAGATGTCCTAGATGTCCTAGATATCCTAGATATCCTAGATATCCTAGATGTCCTAGATGTCCTAGATGTCCTAGATGTCCTAGATGTCCTAGATGTCCTAGATATCCTAGATATCCTAGATGTCCTAGATATCCTAGATGTCCTAGATGTCCTAGATATCCTAGATATCCTAGATATCCTAGATGTCCTAGATGTCCTAGATGTCCTAGATGTCCTAGATGTCCTAGATATCCTAGATATCCTAGATATCCTAGATATCCTAGATGTCCTAGATGTCCTAGATGTCCTAGATGTCCTAGATGTCCTAGATATCCTAGATATCCTAGATGTCCTAGATGTCCTAGATATCCTAGATGTCCTAGATGTCCTAGATGTCCTAGATGTCCTAGATGTCCTAGATATCCTAGATATCCTAGATGTCCTAGATGTCCTAGATGTCCTAGATGTCCTAGATGTCCTAGATGTCCTAGATGTCCTAGATGTCCTAGATGTCCTAGATATCCTAGATGTCCTAGATGTCCTAGATGTCCTAGATGTCCTAGATGTCCTAGATGTCCTAGATGTCCTAGATGTCCTAGATATCCTAGATATCCTAGATGTCCTAGATGTCCTAGATGTCCTAGATATCCTAGATATCCTAGATGTCCTAGATGTCCTAGATGTCCTAGATGTCCTAGATGTCCTAGATGTCCTAGATATCCTAGATGTCCTAGATGTCCTAGATGTCCTAGATGTCCTAGATGTCCTAGATATCCTAGATGTCCTAGATATCCTAGATGTCCTAGATATCCTAGATGTCCTAGATGTCCTAGATATCCTAGATGTCCTAGATGTCCTAGATGTCCTAGATATCCTAGATATCCTAGATGTCCTAGATATCCTAGATATCCTAGATGTCCTAGATGTCCTAGATGTCCTAGATGTCCTAGATGTCCTAGATATCCTAGATGTCCTAGATATCCTAGATGTCCTAGATATCCTAGATGTCCTAGATGTCCTAGATATCCTAGATATCCTAGATGTCCTAGATATCCTAGATGTCCTAGATGTCCTAGATATCCTAGATGTCCTAGATATCCTAGATGTCCTAGATGTCCTAGATATCCTAGATGTCCTAGATGTCCTAGATGTCCTAGATGTCCTAGATATCCTAGATGTCCTAGATATCCTAGATGTCCTAGATATCCTAGATGTCCTAGATGTCCTAGATATCCTAGATGTCCTAGATGTCCTAGATGTCCTAGATGTCCTAGATGTCCTAGATGTCCTAGATGTCCTAGATATCCTAGATGTCCTAGATGTCCTAGATGTCCTAGATGTCCTAGATGTCCTAGATATCCTAGATATCCTAGATATCCTAGATGTCCTAGATGTCCTAGATGTCCTAGATATCCTAGATATCCTAGATATCCTAGATGTCCTAGATGTCCTAGATGTCCTAGATGTCCTAGATGTCCTAGATGTCCTAGATGTCCTAGATGTCCTAGATATCCTAGATATCCTAGATGTCCTAGATGTCCTAGATATCCTAGATGTCCTAGATATCCTAGATATCCTAGATGTCCTAGATGTCCTAGATGTCCTAGATATCCTAGATATCCTAGATGTCCTAGATGTCCTAGATGTCCTAGATGTCCTAGATGTCCTAGATGTCCTAGATATCCTAGATGTCCTAGATATCCTAGATATCCTAGATGTCCTAGATATCCTAGATGTCCTAGATGTCCTAGATATCCTAGATGTCCTAGATATCCTAGATGTCCTAGATGTCCTAGATGTCCTAGATATCCTAGATGTCCTAGATATCCTAGATGTCCTAGATGTCCTAGATATCCTAGATGTCCTAGATGTCCTAGATATCCTAGATATCCTAGATGTCCTAGATGTCCTAGATGTCCTAGATGTCCTAGATGTCCTAGATATCCTAGATGTCCTAGATGTCCTAGATGTCCTAGATGTCCTAGATGTCCTAGATGTCCTAGATGTCCTAGATGTCCTAGATGTCCTAGATGTCCTAGATGTCCTAGATGTCCTAGATATCCTAGATGTCCTAGATGTCCTAGATGTCCTAGATGTCCTAGATGTCCTAGATATCCTAGATGTCCTAGATGTCCTAGATGTCCTAGATGTCCTAGATATCCTAGATATCCTAGATGTCCTAGATGTCCTAGATGTCCTAGATGTCCTAGATGTCCTAGATGTCCTAGATGTCCTAGATATCCTAGATGTCCTAGATGTCCTAGATATCCTAGATATCCTAGATGTCCTAGATGTCCTAGATATCCTAGATGTCCTAGATGTCCTAGATATCCTAGATATCCTAGATGTCCTAGATGTCCTAGATATCCTAGATATCCTAGATATCCTAGATATCCTAGATATCCTAGATATCCTAGATATCCTAGATATCCTAGATGTCCTAGATGTCCTAGATGTCCTAGATGTCCTAGATATCCTAGATATCCTAGATGTCCTAGATGTCCTAGATATCCTAGATATCCTAGATGTCCTAGATGTCCTAGATATCCTAGATGTCCTAGATGTCCTAGATATCCTAGATATCCTAGATGTCCTAGATGTCCTAGATATCCTAGATATCCTAGATGTCCTAGATATCCTAGATGTCCTAGATGTCCTAGATGTCCTAGATGTCCTAGATGTCCTAGATATCCTAGATATCCTAGATGTCCTAGATGTCCTAGATATCCTAGATATCCTAGATGTCCTAGATGTCCTAGATATCCTAGATGTCCTAGATGTCCTAGATATCCTAGATATCCTAGATGTCCTAGATGTCCTAGATGTCCTAGATATCCTAGATATCCTAGATGTCCTAGATGTCCTAGATATCCTAGATGTCCTAGATGTCCTAGATATCCTAGATATCCTAGATGTCCTAGATGTCCTAGATGTCCTAGATGTCCTAGATATCCTAGTCGTAGCCGACGTATCTTTGTTCCTCCTTGGTTCAACATTAATAAAATGTATGAAGTTTTCTGCCGTAACGTCGTGTTCAGTCGATCAGAGGAGGAAGTCAGAGGTGAGCGACGTTAGTTTGTGGTCACGTGTTTACGTGGCGACACATCACGATGGTGAGAGGTAGCTAGGGTCACCAGGGTTACCAGGGTTACCAGGGTTACCAGGGTCACCAGGGTTACCAGGGTCACCAGGGTTACCAGGGTCACCAGGGTTACCAGGGTTACCAGGGTCACCAGGGTTACCAGGGTCACCAGGGTCACCAGGGTTACCAGGGTTACCAGGGTTACCAGGGTTACCAGGGTTACCACATGTCCCCGACAGTATGGAATCATCCGTATCTGCAGGTTAAATAACTCGTCCTGTTCAGCATCAGTACGGGACCGTCGGGGTTTCTCTCGTGTTTACGAGTTCACTTGGATTTTTTTTTCTACTGCAACATCTGATTCAGGTCACGACTTCAAACTTCCACAGACCATAGTTCTCTTTGTTTGATACTTCAAGAGACTTCTGGTCAAGTAACCATGGATACCTCCTAGACAGACTTAGATACAGGTATTAATCTAGTGGATTAATCTGTAAAATATAGGCTAGTGCTGTAAAAACAACCATGTTGTGTTGTTATTCTTGATGCTCCTATAGGCGACTGTAGGATCAACAGTAGGTCATATATATATTAAATAAAAACCTGTGTTCACACCACTATTCAGTCTGAGTCAAATGGAAGTTACAAAACTCACATCACTACATCTTCCTCTGAAAGAATATTTATGTCTGTTGTCATTCATCAGATAATCTAAACCTATTTTTATTAAAATATATTTATTATCAATTTAGTTTAGGAGTTTAGGTGTGTGTTGTTAAAGCAGCTGCCTAACTATATATAATATAAATATAACTATAACTATAATATTGGGGCGGTGCGTGGCGCAGTGGGTAGAGCGGCCGCCCCATGTAGAGGCTACAGTCCTCGCCGCAGGCGTCCCCGGTTCGAATCCCGCGTCGGGCAGACCTTTCCTGCGTGTCATTCCCCCTCTCTCTGCCTCCCCATTTCCTGTCTATCTCTACTGTCATCACTATCAAATAAAGGCAAAAAGCCGAAAAATATACTTTAAAAAAAAAAAAAAAAAACTATAACTATAATACAACGGGGAAACAGACAAATGAGAATATGCACCGGCTCATTCAGTCTTAAATTTAATTCAAAGTGGCATTAAAAATGTCTTAATCTATAGATATGAATGTATAGATTATTACAGTGTTATATATGGGTCAGATTTAATCTATAGATATGAATGTATAGATTATTACAGTGTTATATATGGGTCAGATTTAACCTATAGATATGAATGTATAGATTATTACAGTGTTATATATGGGTCAGATTTAATCTATAGATATGAATGTATAGATTATTACAGTGTTATATATGGGTCAGATTTAACCTATAGATATGAATGTATAGATTATTACAGTGTTATATATGGATCAGATTTAATCTATAGATATGAATGTATAGATTATTACAGTGTTATATATGGGTCAGATTTAATCTATAGATATGAATGTATAGATTATTACAGTGTTATATATGGATCAGATTTAATCTATAGATATGAATGTATAGATTATTACAGTGTTATATATGGATCAGATTTAATCTATAGATATGAATGTATAGATTATTACAGTGTTATATATGGGTCAGATTCAATCTATAGATATGAATGTATAGATTATTACAGTGTTATATATGGGTCAGATTCAATCTATAGATATGAATGTATAGATTATTACAGTGTTATATATGGGTCAGATTTAACCTATAGATATGAATGTATAGATTATTACAGTGTTATATATGGGTCAGATTTAACCTATAGATATGAATGTATAGATTATTACAGTGTTATATATGGATCAGATTCAATCTATAGATATGAATGTATAGATTATTACAGTGTTATATATGGGTCAGATTTAACCTATAGATATGAATGTATAGATTATTACAGTGTTATATATGGGTCAGATTTAACCTATAGATATGAATGTATAGATTATTACAGTGTTATATATGGGTCAGATTTAACCTATAGATATGAATGTATAGATTATTACAGTGTTATATATGGATCAGATTTAATCTATAGATATGAATGTATAGATTATTACAGTGTTATATATGGGTCAGATTTAATCTATAGATATGAATGTATAGATTATTACAGTGTTATATATGGGTCAGATTTAATCTATAGATATGAATGTATAGATTATTACAGTGTTATATATGGGTCAGATTTAACCTATAGATATGAATGTATAGATTATTACAGTGTTATATATGGGTCAGATTTAACCTATAGATATGAATGTATAGATTATTACAGTGTTATATATGGGTCAGCTTTAACCTATAGATATGAATGTATAGATTATTACAGTGTTATATATGGGTCAGATTTAATCTATAGATATGAATGTATAGATTATTACAGTGTTATATATGGGTCAGCTTTAATCTATAGATATATGTGATATATATGTATATATATATGTATAGATGCATATAGATGTGGATGTTTTATATATGTTTATATATATGGAGCTGCTGTTATTGACAGTTAATTACACAGCTGTTCGCCTCTGTCTTGTTGCCATAGCGACGCCAGGTGAGCCCCCCCCCCCCCCCCCTCTTGTCCCGCATGCGGTTTTTCGCATCGACCCGTGACGTCAATTCAGAGAAACTACAACCGGAAGTGAAGAAGACGGACTTTCAGAATAAAATGCAGCTCCTTTTTTCTTCTTCTAAACATTTAGTTTCTTCTTTACAAACTCCTGAATGAGTCAGACAACAACAACAACAACAACAACAACAACAACAACAAAGGACTTGAACAGGATAAAGACAAATAATAATATTATTACTGAGGTAAAAGCAGAACAGGAACAGAATAAAATGGAATAAGAATAAATAATAAGAATAACTCACATGTTAAGGTTCAGTGTTGCAGTAAATATTATAAATATTATTATGTCATCAGCATTTAACCCTTTATTTGCTGCTTCAGCTGTGACAGATGTTGAACCTGTTAGAGGAAACCTTCATCATGAAGTTTCATCAGTCAGTTTTAACTTTTAATACAGAAAATATAAATGCTAAAGGTTATTGATTATAATTTGCCTTTTAGTACTTATTATGTTATGTTTATTTATTTGATATGGACGTCACAGATACATTGAGACTGTTCCAGTGGACAGAACAGATGCTGCTTGGGTGTGTTTCAACACCAGTCCATAGGCGGCTAATCTAAAAACACAGACCATAATATCAATAGTATGAGATAAAACCCAGTGCATGACACTACATCATGACAGTAGCAGACTAATCTAAAAACACAGACCATAATATCAACGAGAGGAGACTGAGCAACAGAATCATGATCCAACAGTAAAAATAGTAACAATGAGAAAGTCCATATTTATACATGTTTGTTGTTTTGCTGTTGTATATTAATTATAATTGTTTTATTTGCTCGACGTGACATTTTTCTCTGATATTAAAAACAGACGAGAGTTCCAGGTTGTTTTATTTTGATTACTGAGATCTGCATTTTAAACTTGGATGTTTTTATACTCGCTGCACTAGTTAAATTATTTTCTAACCTTATCTTGTTGTTGTTATATTACCTAATGTTATTTATATTTACAATGTATTTTAACATGTTTTTACAGGAGGGACAGCACAGTGTGGGGGGTGTAGTCAGGACTTCATTTCACTGCTTGTTGTATGTGTACACTTTAACTTTGCATGTGACAAATAAAGAATCTTGAATCTTGAATCTTGAATCTTGAATCTTGAATCTTGATTCTATTTATTTTCTCGACGTGACGTTTTTCTCTGATATTAAAACCAGATGAGAGTTCCCTGTAGTTTTATTTTGAAAAGCGGGACCGGAAGTGTTTTCCTGCTCTAGCTTGATCAGGTTTTGATTCCGGACTGAGCCGCGGAGCCGCGGACCGACCGGACCGGATCAAAGGCACCGACACCGCGGCACAAAGGCACTTCAAAGGAGCCGACCGGAAGCGCTTTCCCGCCGTTTATTTTATTTTAATTCCCGCGTCGTTTCTGTGATCCGGTCTGATCCGGTCTGACCGGAGGAAGGGCGTGTTGCTGTGGGAATGACAGCAGCAGCAGCGGGCCAAGGACCCGGTTCGAGCGCCGTCTGAAGGACACATGGACCGTCCGGACCCGAGCGCGAGCCCGAGCGCGTGCCCGAGCGCGAGCCTGAGCGCGTGCCTGCAGGAGAAGATGACACTGGGAGACAAAAGTAAGAGACGGGGGGGGGGGGGGGGTAGTTATTATAATGGAGGGGGGGGGGGGGGCTGCTGATGTGGAGGAAGAGGAGGGAGGAGGAGGGGGGGGCTCTGATTACCACGTATTAAAGGAATAGTTCACTCAAAATTGAAATTTCCCTCATCATCTCCTCAGCAGCAGCTATAGTATGACAGCATCTGGCTCTGAGCTCCTACCTCACATGTTGTTGTCTAGTGTTGTTGTTGTCTAAGTGTTGTTGTTGTCTAACTGTGTGTGTTGATGCCTCGTCTTGGTATAGTATCTTGTATTGTGTGTGTTAGTGTTAGTTGTGTGTAGAGACGACAGATGAAATGAGCTGGGAGTTAAATCTGCTGCAACCATCTCTTCTTTTTTCTCCTTTAAATGATTCATGTAAAACACTGTCCCTTATTAAACTAAGAAACTAAACTAAACTAAACTAAACTAAACTAAACTAAACTAAACTAAACCGCAGCAGTGCCTGTCCATATGACGGTTGTCAATGGATACCAACTGTCTTGGTCCAAAAAGACAGAAAACATCCAGATACCTCCATGCTGCTGGTCTGTAACGTCTGTAACGTCTGTAACGTCTGTAACGTCTCTCTGGTGTTGAAGCCCCGACATGAGAAACTGTTCATAAAATAATTAAATACGTCTATATTATATTAAATAAGTCTATATTATATTAAATACGTCTATGTTATATTAAATACGTCTATATTATATTAAATACGTCTATATTTTAAAGCTTGTTTGTTATATTTCAAGCTTCTGGTGAGATTTGCGCCGGCATCAGAGCGATGACTGACGCCGGCGTGATGGACGGACCAGGAAGAGGAGCTTCAAGAAGCTTCTGCTACAAACAAGCTAGAAACAATATAATATATATGTATAAAAACACAGACTTATTTAATATAATATAGACGTATTTAATATAATATAGACTTATTTAATATAATATAGACTTATTTAATATAATATAGACTTATTTAATATAACATAGACTTATTTAATATAACATAGACTTATTTAATATAATATAGACTTATTTAATATAATATAGACTTATTTAATATAACATAGACTTATTTAATATAATATAGACTTATTTAATATAATATAGACTTATTTAATATAATATAGACTTATTTAATATAACATAGACTTATTTAATATAACATAGACTTATTTAATATAACATAGACTTATTTAATATAATATAGACGTATTTAATATAATATAGACTTATTTAATATAACATAGACTTATTTAATATAACATAGACTTATTTAATATAATATAGACTTATTTAATATAATATAGACTTATTTAATGATTTTCAGAACAGTTCTGATGTCGGGGCTTCAACACCAGAGTTAAAACCAGAGGGACGTTACAGACGTTACAGACCAGCAGCATGGAGGTGAACTATCCCTTTAATTCCTCCTGTTGGATCTTTGACGCGTTGATTCGTCTGGTCGCGGACCCTGCAGATGGAGGTTCAGGTTCGATTCCCGCACTCCTTATCCACACGAGCCCGGGTATTTTTGAAACCGGAGTTTTGCTCCGCGTCCACACCAGTGGTAATAAAAACACTCCGTGGAATCCGCTAAGTGACGCGATGCACGTGTGGAAGCTGTTTGAACCAATCACAATACAGTGGAAACCGCTTGGATCAAAAGGCTTGGAAGGAATCATTTCTATATATGCTGTTTAAATAATTCGTTATCCAGAAATCCTCTTATAGTGTTCACATGTTTGGTCATTTTATGGATGAAAACATGCGCAAAAACCATTTCAAAACTACGTGTAGTCTATTTATTTTATTTTCGGCGTTGTCCCTTTGACGTGCACTGCTGCAGCAGCCTGCACATGTTGCTGCGCTGTGTCTTGACTCTTGTGCTGTGTGTTGTTGTGTGCTGTGTTGTTGTGCTGTGTTGTTGTGCTGTGTTGTTGTGCTGTGTTGTTGTGCTGTGTTGTTGTGCTGTGTTGTTGTGCTGTGTTGTTGTGCTGTGTTGTTGTGCTGTGTTGTTGTGCTGTGTGCGTCACCTGGCTGCTGAGCCACATGTCTGTCTGTCGGTGCTGTTGTGTTGTCTGTCAAAACATGGATGAATGAAACATATCCACTTTATATCGACCGCGGACGTCACGAATACATTTTCGGCTTTTGGCTCGTTCCTCATCTCCGCATAGGCTCTTTATATCACTGCATGATGCGCCCCCCCCCTCCCGTCGTACCCGGTCTGACAGTGACATAGGCTGTTGCCTGTTCATTCATGAAAATCATCCCGAAAAGCTCTCAATCAAACAAGGTGGGGAATAAGAAACTGCAGCGCTACTGTAGTTCTGTCATTTTAGTCCTCACCCCCCCTTTACCCCCCCTCCTCCTTTACCCCCCCTTTGC